>NC_069505.1:598724915-599084915 GCF_027579735.1 Bombina bombina | reverse complement strand
TTAATAGTAGTGTAAGTGTACATTTAAAAAAAAAACTTTTTGGACTGTGAAACATCAGTCTGCTTTTTTGTGTCAGGCTCACGGCGTATACTGTGCCCACTTGCCCAGTGCCACCACTCATATCTTGTTTAATAGTAGTGTAAGTGTAAATTTAAAAATAAATAAATTTTGGACTGTGAAACATCAGTCTGCTTTTTTGGATCAGGCTCACAGCGTATACTGTGCCCACTTGCCCAGTGGCACCACTCATATCTTGTTTAATAGTAGTGTAAGTGTACATTTAAAAAAATAAAAACTTTTTGGACTGTGAAACATCAGTCTGCTTTTTTGTGTCAGGCTCACGGCGTATACTGTGCCCACTTGCCCAGTGCCACCACTCATATCTTGTTTAATAGTAGTGTAAGTGTACATTTAAAAAAAAACAAAAAACTTTTTGGACTGTGAAACATCAGTCTGCTTTTTTGTGTCAGGCTCACAGCGTATACTGTGCCCACTTGCCCAGTGCCACCACTCATATCTTGTTTAATAGTAGTGTAAGTGTACATTTAAAACAAAAAAAACTTTTTGGACTGTGAAACATCAGTCTGCTTTTTTGTGTCAGGCTCACAAAGTATACAGTGCCCACTTGCCCAGTGGCACCACTCATATCTTGTTTAATAGTAGTGTAAGAGTACATTAAAAAAAAAATGACAGGCAGAGGCAGGCCACCCCGCAGGTGCCGTCGTGGTCGTGGTGCTGTGATTCCCTTTGGCCCTAGAATAATGCCCAGTGTTCAGAGGCCACGTCCCATGAACTCGAAAAGTTCTGAAGACATAGTTGACTTTTTAACACAGGACACCCAATCTTCTATAGCTTCCGCTCTGAACCTTGACGCACCATCCTCCTCCAGCTTATCTTCGGGCACCTCTCAAGTTACCACTCGCCCGCCTGCTGCCACCACCAACACTAGCACCACAGCCGCTTCACTTGATCTGTCAGAGGAGTTATTTACACATCAGTTGGAAGAAATAAGTGATGCACAACCATCATTGACAGAGGATGTAGATAACAGTGATATGTCTCAGTCAGGCAGCATTACAGACATGGACGTACGGTGTGATGATGATGATGATGTTGTACCCGCTGCTGCTTCCTTTGTTGATTTGTCAGATACAAGTGAAGCGGCTGATGATGACGATGCATCCTTGGATGTCACGTGGGTGCCCGCTAGAAGAGAAGAAGAACAGGGGGAAAGTTCAGATGGGGAGACAGAGAGGAGGAGACGAGTTGGAAGCAGGGGGAGGTCGTCACAAGGAGCTAGTGGCACAGTCAGACAGCATGCATCGGCACCCTGGGTCAGCCAGACAGCACGCCAATCAACGCATGCTGTTGCCACCACCAGAATGCCGTCATCGCAGAGCTCAGCAGTGTGGCATTTTTTTTGTGTGTCTGCCTCTGACAACAGTGATGCCATTTGCAACCTGTGCCAAAAGAAACTGAGTCGTGGGAAGTCCAACACCCACCTAGGTACAACTGCTTTGCGAAGGCACATGATCGCACATCACAAACGCCTATGGGATAAACACATGAGTAGAAGCAGCACACAAACTCAAAGCCGCCGCCCTCCTCCTTGTCCAGCATCTTCAGCCACATCAACCACTGCTGTCCTCCTTGCCCCCTCTCAACCATTCGCCACTCCGTCTCTCTTCCAGAGCAGTTCCTGATCATCTGCCCACAGTCAGGTGTCTGTCAAGGACATGTTTGAGCGTAAGAAGCCAATGTCACAAAGTCACCCCATTGCCCGGCGTCTGACAGCTGGCTTGTCTGAACTCAGCCCGCCAGCTTTTACCATACAAGCTGGTGGAGTCTGAGGCGTTCAAAAAATTTGTAGCTATTGGGACAGCGCAGTGGAAGGTACCCGGCCGAAATTTCTTCGCACAAAAGGCAATCCCCAACCTGTACTCGATTGTGCGAAATGAAGTAATGGCATGTCTGGCACACAGTGTTGGGGCAAGGGTCCATCTGACCACTGATAGCTGGTCTGCAAAGCATGGTCAGGGCAGGTATATCACCTACACTGCACATTGGGTAAACCTGCTGATGGCTGCCAAGCATGGAATGTGTGGCTCTGCAGAGGAGTTGGTGACACCGCCACGACTTGCAGGCAGGCCTGCTGCCACCTCCTCTACTCCTCCTACTCCATCCTCTTCCATAACCTCCTCGGCTGAGTCCTCTTCTGCTGCTGCGTCTTGCTCCACATCAACGGCACCCCCCCAGCTCCACAGGTACTATTCCAGATCCCGGATACGGCAGTGTCACGCCGTCTTGGGGTTGACTTGCCTGAAAGCAGAGAGTCACACCGGACCAGCACTCCTGTCCGCCCTGAACGCACAGGTGGATCAGTGGCTGACTCCGCACCAACTGGAGATAAGCAAAGTGATTTCTGACAACGGAAGTAATTTGGTGGCGGCAATGAAATTGCGCAAGTTGACACATTTGCCGTGCATGGCACATGTGTGTAATCTGATCGTACAACACTTTGTGCATAAGTACCCAGGCTTACAGGACGTCCTGAAGCAGGCCAGGAAGGTGTGTGGCCATTTGAGGCGTTCCTACATGGCCATGGCACACTTTTCAGATATCCAGCGAAACAACATGCCAGTGAGGCGCTTGATTTGCGACAGCCCGACACGTTGGAATTCAACACTCCTAATGTTCGACCGCCTGCTCCAACAAGAAAAAGCCGTTAACGAGTATTTGTATGACTGGGGTACTAGGACAGCCTCTGCGGAGCTGGGAATTTTTTTGCCACGTTACTGGATGCTCATGCACAATGCCTGTAGGCTCATGCGTCCTTTTGAGGAGGTGACAAACCTAGTCAGTCGCACCGAAGGCACCATCAGCGACATCATACCATTTGTTTTCTTCCTGGAGCGTGCCCTGTGAAGAGTGCTGGATCAGGCCGTAGATGAGCGTGAAGAGGAAAAGTTGTGGTCACCATCACCACCAGAAACAGCCTTATCAGCATCGCTTGCTGGACCAGCGGCAACGCTGGAAGAGGATTGTGAGGAAGAGGAGTCAGAGGAGGAATGTGGCTTTGAGGAGGAAGACCAACCACAACAGGCATCCCAGGGTGCTCGTTGTCACCTATCTGGTACCCGTGGTGTTGTACGTGGCTGGGGGAAGAAGATACCTTCAGTGAGATCACTGAGGACGAGGAACGGGACATGAGTAGCTCAGCATCCAACCTTGTGCAAATGGGGTCTTTCATGCTGAGGGACCCTCGTATAAAAAGGCTGAAGGAGAACAACCTGTACTGGGTGTCCATGCTACTAGACCCCCGGTATAAGCATAAAGTGCCTGAAATGTTACCGAATTTCCGCAAGTCGGAAAGGATGCAGCAGTTCGAAAATAAATTAAAAAGTATGCTTTACACAGCATATAAGGGTGATGTCACAGCACAACGGGAATCTAACAGGGGAAGAGGTGAAAGTAATACTCCGACTCCCACGACCACGCCGGCAAGGACAGGATGCTTTACAGACGTGTTGTTGATGGAGGACATGTGGAGCTTTTTAAGTCCTATGCATCGTCACAGCCCTTCGGGGTCCACCCTCAGAGAACGACTCGACCGACAGGTAGCAGACTACCTCGCCTTAACTGCAGATCTCTACACTCTGAGGAGCGATGAACCCCTTGACTACTGGGTGTGCAGGCTTGACCTGTGGCCTGAGCTATCCCAATTTGCACTAGAACTTCTGGCCTGCCCCGCTTCAAGTGTCCTGTCAGAAAGGACCTTCAGTGCAGCAGGAGGTATTGTCACTGAGAAGAGAAGTCGCCTAGGTCAAAAAAGTCTAGATTACCTCACCTTTATTAAGATGAATGAGGGATGGATCCCGAAGGGACTGACATTGGGCGATACATTTGAGTAAAAAAGGCCTGATGAGATGAGCTGCCTTGGGCTAACAATGGTCCACACACTGCTGTATTTTATCTTCAAATGCCGGATGACTTGCGTGACTTATCCGCCACCAACTAGGGTTCAAGTCGCAATGTTTTAGGGCATTTTCTGCCTGGGAAACAAACATCAATTTTTCTGGCCACTGCTACAGCAGCGGCTGCAACAATACCTAATTTTTCAGGCATGTGTACATGCCTAATTTTTCTGGCCTCTGGTGCTGCACTGTGGCTTCAAAAACCAAACAAAAAAAAAAAGGCACGTAACAGGGATTAAACTGATAGGAATAGTACTACTTAACACACCACTCCTATCTGGTGGCACATTAGATTGCACGCGCAGTGCCCCAAATTTGAAGTAGGAGGACCGACCAAGCATCTTTTTCCATCTCCCGGTTCCTAAAATCCATGCCATATACACGTCCCCTTGCGCCGCAACTGCCTCTGGGAACCTTACCATGGGTCCCAGACCGCACGTCTTGTAATTCTCTGTCTGGGAAATTATCTATCTATCAAATCTATCTATTTATCTATCAAATCTATCTATCATATCTATCAAATGTATCTATTGATCTATCTATCTAATCTATGCATCTATCTATCTATCTATCTATCTATCAAATCTATCTATCTCGTGGCCGGACTGTTATCTGACAGCCACTTGTGTTTCGGCCAAATGTCCGTCAGCCTAATGTCCGTCTGCCAAATGTCCATCGGCTAAAAGTCCGGCCACGATTGCACGCGCAGTGCCCCAAATTTGAAGTAGGAGGACCGACCAAGCATCTTTTTCCATCTCCCGGTTCCTATAATCCATGCCATATACACGTCCCCTGATAGGGGACGTAACAGGGATTAAACTGATAAGAATAGTACCACTTAACACACCACTCATATCTGGTGGCACAGTAGATTGCACGCACAGTGCCCCAAATCTGAAGTAGGAGGACCGACCAAGCATCTTTTTCCATCTCCCGGTTCCTAAAATCCATGCCATATACTCGTCCCCTGATAGGGGACGTAACAGGGATTAAACTGATAAGAATAGTACTACTTAACACACCACTCATATCTGGTGCCACAGTAGATTGCACGCGCAGTGCCCCAAATTTGAAGTAGGAGGACCGATCAAGCATCTTTTTCCATCTCCCGGTTCCTAAAATCCATGCCATATAAACGTCCCCTGGCGCCGCAACTGCCTCTGGGAACCTTACCATGGGTCCAAGACCGCACGTCTTGTAATTCTCTGTCTGGGAAATTATCTGTCTATCAAATCTATCTATCTATCAAATCTATCTATCTATCGTATCTATCAAATGTATCTATTGCATCTATTGATCTATCTATCTAATCTATGTATCTATCTATCAAAACTATCTATCTCATGGCCGGACTGTTATCTGACAGCCACTTGTGTTTCGGCCAAATGCCCGTCGGCCAAATGTCCGTCTGCCAAATGTCCATCGGCTAAAAGTCCGGCCACGATTGCACGCGCTGTGCCCCAAATTTGAAGTAGGAGGACTGACCAAGCATCTTTTTCCATCTTCCGGTTCCTAAAATCCATGCCATATACATGTCCCCTGATAGGGGACGGAACAGGGATTAAACTGATAGGAATAGTACTACTTAACACACCTTATAATAATGCAGAGAGAGGCAATGCAGAAAGAGGAGTCTGAAGAAGAGGAGTCAGAGGAGGAAGGTGGCTTTGAGGAGGTGGAAGACCAAACACAGCAGGTGTCCCAGGGGGCTTGTTGTCACCTTTCGGGGACCCTTGGTGTTGTACGTGGCTGGGTGGAGGAAGAGACTTTCAATGACATCAGTGAGGACAAGGAACGGGACATGGCTAGCTTGGTATCCAACCCTGTACAAATGGGGAGTTTGTGGTTGTGCAAATGGACTGTTTGCAGTTGTTTGCGGTGCGTTAAACAGGGATTTGGTCTGTCACTGTGAAGCGGGCGTAACTCTTACACTACCTGATCGATACAACATCATAAAAATTGCAATAAATATACAGAATATCACAAAGAAACAGAATGTGAAATAAATGTGATAACAAAAATAAAATAAAGTTCTGAATCAAGGATATGTCTGTGTCCTCTGGATGAGTGTTTCAGCTTGTTAGCGTTCCTCAGTGAGATCCCATAAAAAAGGAAACAGAAAATTGCAACATAGTGTGAATCTGTAACGGCACTTTGAGGAAGTAGTTGTTTTGTAACAAATGACTACTCACATTTGTTGGAGCTTTCGACTAAGCTCAAGGATATGCGCACTCCCACTTTATACTGATGGGAAAACAGTACACTAGGCAAAACTTGGATACAAATTTATTTTAAAATATATAAAAGCGTCACATAAGCCTTGATAACACCACAGTGTAAGGGTACAAAAGCAGATATAGTATGACAAATGCTTCAAATCGCCAAACTTGCAGAGAGGTAAATGGATCAGTAGAAGTGAGACCACCGAAACCAATACCTCTTTAGTTGCAAGACAATAGCGCTATTCCCCCAGGTGTCCTGGCTAGTGTAGAGACGCAATAAAACTCAAAATAGAACAGTTCAGTTCCGACGTACGTTTCGCTGGTATGCTTTGTCAAGGAATGTTAGTGTGCATGTCCAAGAGTCCTTTTAAACAATTCATTGATAAGTTTCTGCCAGGTTTGTGGTTACGTCCTCCATTTTGGAAGTTGGCATTTAGGTAATTTGTCATTAAACAACTAATATGTTTTTCCACTTCTTTCTATCTTATACATTTTGATGATATATGCATTTACGTTAAGTTGGATAACCGGAATTGAGAAATTAGGCATTATAATGTTACAGCATTATAGATATATGCAAAGCTCTAAAAAACATGATAACATTGTACCTGCAATTAGTGTCCATACTGGTGATATAGGTATTGATTTTTAACCCCTTAGTGTGAAGGTATTAGTTATTGTTATTTAGATATCTTTTTCAGTTTCAATGATGTTACTGACTATACGTCCTATGGACCATAATTTAGCTACTAACCTTATCATAAACATAGTTGTATCACAATGTTTTCAAAAATAAATTTTGTTTAACGTATTAAATGTGTAAAAACATATATTATACTTGTATGAGTTTACGCTAAAAAATTATGATTAGATGTTGAAGTTAATGTTTCTATCTATGTGTTTAATTTTACATTTAGGGTTCCATATATTAAAAATTAGTTCGTGAAACATTCTTGAACTACCTAGCACTAACAATATAAGTGTGGCTAAGGTAAAAGAAATAAAACAAAACATATCTGGATTTTATATCCTTCGTGGCTGTGCTTATAAATACCTTTCACAAAAAGTGATGGATTTCAAAATCTTTATTAAGACCATTGGGTATGAAACTATCCATAATATGGATCCACTTCATTTCCAATTGTCCCAATCTATTTTGTGTGTCTCCTCCCTTCCAATTCTGTTCTAATTTCCTAATGCCCAGAAATTCCAAATCCTTTACACTCCTATTGTGCTTTTTATCAAAGTGAGACGATACTGTATGATTAGCATAACCCTTTTCTATATTATAAATATGCTCATTCATCCTAATTTTTAGAAGTCTAGAGGTGCGCCCTATATAGATTAAATTGCATGAGCATCGTAACATGTAAATTACGTTTTTGCTATTGCAAGTAATAAATTGATCTATACTGTACTCCCTTTTGTCTCCAGAATAGAATTTTTTACAGAATTTCGGAGTTTTTTTCATAAATTTGCAAGCATTGCAGAATTGACACTTTCTAAAGCCCATTTCAGATGGTAACAACCAATTTTTTACTTTGTTGTTGTCTACTTCTTTAATACATTGGGATAGTTGAAACTTAAGATTGGGAACCTTTCTAAAAATTATATTAGGTCCATCGCCTAAAAATTCATTTAATGCTGAATCTCTTGTGAGAATTCCCCAATGTTTTTGTATTATGTTCCTAAGTTCTCCACTCTGAGTGCTATGTTGAAAAATAAGTCTATTCGCTAGCTTATCATCAGTGAATTTCTTATTTTTGATTTTATATTTTAATAAATCTGACCTGTCCATATTGGTTACTTCCTCTATTTTTTCATCTAGAAAATCAGCTGGATAGTTTTTCTCTAAAAAACGTTTTTTTAGGATTTGGGATTGAGCCTTATACATATCTTGTTCTTTACAATTACGTCTCAATCAAACAAATTGACCTTTAGGGACATTTTTAAGCCAATGTTTTTGATGACAACTTTCGAGGCTTATGTAATTATTTACATCTATGCTTTTAAAAAAGTTTCTTTCATGTAATTAGCAAGAGTCCATGAGCTAGTGACGTATGGGATATACATTCCTACCAGGAGGGGCAAAGTTTCCCAAACCTCAAAATGCCTATAAATACACCCCTCACCACACCCACAAATCAGTTTTACAAACTTTGCCTCCTATGGAGGTGGTGAAGTAAGTTTGTGCTAGATTCTACGTTGATATGCGCTCCGCAGCAAGTTGGAGCCCGGTTTTCCTCTCAGCGTGCAGTGAATGTCAGAGGGATGTGAGGAGAGTATTGCCTATTTGAATGCAGTGATCTCCTTCTACGGGGTCTATTTCATAGGTTCTCTGTTATCGGTCGTAGAGATTCATCTCTTACCTCCCTTTTCAGATCGACGATATACTCTTATATATACCATTACCTCTACTGATTCTCGTTTCAGTACTGGTTTGGCTTTCTACAAACATGTAGATGAGTGTCCTGGGGTAAGTATATTTTATTTTTTGTGACACTCTAAGCTATGGTTGGGCACTTTGTTTATAAAGTTCTAAATATATGTATTTAAACATTTATTTGCCTTGACTCAGAATGTTCAACATTCCTTATTTTTCAGACAGTCAGTTTCATATTTGGGATTATGCATTTCAAATTGATAATTTTTTTCTTACCTTCAAAAATTTGACTCTTTTTCCCTGTGGGCTGTTAGGCTCGCGGGGGCTGAAAATGCTTCATTTTATTGCGTCATTCTTGACGCAGACTTTTTTGGCGCAAAAAATCTTTTCCGTTTCCGGCGTCATACGTGTCGCCGGTAGTTGCGTCATTTTTTGACGTTATTTTGCGTCAAAGATGTCGGCGTTCCGGATGTTGCGTCATTTTTGGCGCCAAAAGCATTTAGGCGCCAAAAAATGTGGGCGTCTTTTTTGGCGCCAAAAAATATGGGCGTCACTTTTGTCTCCACATTATTTCAGTCTCATTTTTCATTGCTTCTGGTTGCTAGAAGCTTGTTCTTTGGCATTTTTTCCCATTCCTGAAACTGTCATTTAAGGAATTTGATCAATTTTGCTTTATATGTTGTTTTTTCTCTTACATATTGCAAGATGTCTCACGTTGCATCTGAGTCAGAAGATACTACAGGAAAATCGCTGTCTAGTGCTGGATCTACCAAAGCTAAGTGTATCTGCTGTAAACTTTTGGTAGCTATTTCTCCGGCTGTTGTTTGTACTAATTGTCATGACAAACTTGTTAATGCAGATAATATTTCCTTTAGTAAAGTACCATTGTCTGTTGCAGTTCCCTCAACATCTAAGGTGCAGAATGTTCCTGATAACATAAGAGATTTTGTTTCTCAATCCATCAAGAAGGCTATGTCTGTTATTTCTCCTTCTAGTAAACATAAAAAATCTTTTAAAACTTCTCTCCCTACAGATGAATTTTTAAATGTACATCATCATTCTGATTCTGATGACTCTTCTGGTTCAGAGGATTCTGTCTCAGAGATTGATGTTGATAAATCTTCATATTTATTTAAAATGGAATTTATTCGTTCTTTACTTAAAGAAGTACTAATTGCTTTAGAAATAGAGGATTCTGGTCCTCTTGATACTAATTCTAAACGTTTAGATAAAGTATTTAAATCTCCTGTGGTTATTCCAGAAGTTTTTCCTGTTCCTTATGCTATTTCTGAAGTAATTTCCAAAGAATGGGATAAATTGGGTAATTCTTTTACTCCTTCTAAACGTTTTAAGCAATTATATCCTGTGCCGTCTGACCGATTAGAATTTTGGGACAAGATCCCTAAAGTTGATGGGGCTATTGCTACTCTTGCTAAACGTACTACTATTCCTACGTCAGATGGTACTTCGTTTAAGGATCCTTTAGATAGGAAAATTGAATCCTTTCTAAGAAAAGCTTATCTGTGTTCAGGTAATCTTCTTAGACCTGCTATATCTTTGGCTGATGTTGCTGCAGCTTCAACTTTTTGGTTGGAAACTTTAGCGCAACAAGTAACAGATCATGATTCTCATGATATTATTATTCTTCTTCAGCATGCTAATAATTTTATCTGTGATGCCATTTTTGATATTATTAGGGTTGATGTCAGGTTTATGTCTCTAGCTATTTTAGCTAGAAGGGCTTTATGGCTTAAAACTTGGAATGCTGATATGGCTTCTAAATCAACTCTACTTTCCATTTCTTTCCAGGGTAACAAATTATTTGGTTCTCAGTTGGATTCTATTATCTCAACTGTTACTGGTGGGAAAGGAACTTTTTTACCACAGGATAAAAAATCTAAGGGTAAAAACAGGGCTAATAATCGTTTTCGTTCCTTTCGTTTCAACAAAGAACAAAAGCCTAATCCTTCATCCTCAGGAGCAGTTTCAGTTTGGAAACCATCTCCAGTCTGGAATAGATCCAAGCCTTCTAGAAAGCCAAAGCCTGCTTCTAAGTCCACATGAAGGTGTGGCCCTCATTCCAGCTCAGCTGGTAGGGGGCAGGTTACGTTTTTTCAAAGAAATTTGGATCAATTCTGTTCACAATCTTTGGATTCAGAATATTGTTTCAGAAGGGTACAGAATTGGTTTCAAGTTGAGACCTCCTGCAAAGAGATTTTTTCTTTCCCGTGTCCCAGTAAATCCAGTAAAAGCTCAAGCATTTCTGAAATGTGTTTCAGATCTAGAGTTGGCTGGAGTAATTATGCCAGTTCCAGTTCTGGAACAGGGGATGGGGTTTTATTCAAATCTCTTCATTGTACCAAAGAAGGAGAATTCCTTCAGACCAGTTCTGGATCTAAAAATATTGAATCGTTATGTAAGGATACCAACATTCAAGATGGTAACTATAAGGACTATTCTGCCCTTTGTTCAGCAAGGGAATTATATGTCCACAATAGATTTACAGGATGCATATCTGCATATTCCGATTCATCCAGATCATTATCAGTTCCTGAGATTCTCTTTTCTGGACAAGCATTACCAGTTTGTGGCTCTGCCGTTTGGCCTAGCTACAGCTCCAAGAATTTTTACAAAGGTTCTCGGTGCCCTTCTGTCTGTAATCAGAGAACAGGGTTTTGTGGTATTTCCTTATTTGGACGATATCTTGGTACTTGCTCAATCTTTACATTTAGCAGAATCTCATACGAATCGACTTGTGTTGTTTCTTCAAGATCATGGTTGGAGGATCAATTTACCAAAAAGTTCATTGATTCCTCATACAAGGGTAACCTTTCTGGGTTTCCAGTTAGATTCAGTGTCCATGACTCTGTCTTTAACAGACAAGAGACGTTTAAAACTGATTTCAGCTTGTCGAAACCTTCAGTCACAATCATTCCCTTCGGTAGCCTTATGCATGGAAATTCTAGGTCTTATGACTGCTGCATCGGACGCGATCCCCTTTGCTCGTTTTCACATGCGACCTCTTCAGCTTTGTATGCTGAATCAATGGTGCAAGGATTACACAAAGATATCTCAATTAATATCTTTAAAACCGATTGTTCAACATTCTCTAACATGGTGGACAGATCACCATCGTTTAATTCAGGGGGCTTCTTTTTTGCTTCCGACCTGGACTGTAATTTCAACAGATGCAAGTCTCACAGGTTGGGGAGCTGTGTGGGGATCTCTGACGGCACAAGGAGTTTGGGAATCTCAGGAGGTGAGATTGCCGATCAATATCTTGGAACTCCGTGCAATTTTCAGAGCTCTTCAGTTTTGGCCTCTTCTGAAGAGAGAATCGTTCATTTGCTTTCAGACAGACAATGTCACAACTGTGGCATACATCAATCATCAAGGAGGGACTCACAGTCCTCTGGCTATGAAAGAAGTATCTCGAATTTTGGTTTGGGCGGAATCCAGCTCCTGTCTAATCTCTGCGGTTCATATCCCAGGTATAGACAATTGGGAAGCGGATTATCTCAGTCGCCAAACGTTGCATCCGGGCGAATGGTCTCTTCACCCAGAGGTATTTCTTCAGATTGTTCAAATGTGGGAACTTCCAGAAATAGATCTGATGGCGTCTCATCTAAACAAGAAACTTCCCAGGTATCTGTCCAGATCCCGGGATCCTCAGGCGGAGGCAGTGGATGCATTATCACTTCCTTGGAAGTATCATCCTGCCTATATCTTTCCGCCTCTAGTTCTTCTTCCAAGGGTAATCTCCAAGATTCTGAAGGAATGCTCGTTTGTTCTGCTGGTAGCTCCGGCATGGCCTCACAGGTTTTGGTATGCGGATCTTGTCCGGATGGCCTCTTGCCAACCGTGGACTCTTCCGTTAAGACAAGACCTTCTGTCACAAGGTCCTTTTTTCCATCAGGATCTCAAATCCTTAAATTTAAAGGTATGGAGATTGAACGCTTGATTCTTGGTCAAAGAGGTTTCTCTGACTCTGTGATTAATACTATGTTACAGGCTCGTAAATCTGTATCTAGAGAGATATATTATAGAGTCTGGAAGACTTATATTTCTTGGTGTCTTTCTCATCATTTTTCTTGGCATTCTTTTAGAATACCGAGAATTTTACAGTTTCTTCAGGATGGTTTAGATAAAGGTTTGTCCGCAAGTTCCTTGCAAGGACAAATCTCTGCTCTTTCTGTTCTTTTTCACAGAAAGATTGCTAATCTTCCTGATATTCATTGTTTTGTACAAGCTTTGGTTCGTATAAAACCTGTCATTAAGTCAATTTCTCCTCCTTGGAGTTTGAATTTGGTTCTGGGGGCTCTTCAAGCTCCTCCTTTTGAACCCATGCATTCATTGGACATTAAATTTCTTTCTTGGAAAGTTTTGTTCCTTTTGGCGATCTCTTCTGCCAGAAGAGTCTCTGAATTATCTGCTCTTTCTTGTGAGTCTCCTTTTCTGATTTTTCATCAGGATAAGGCGGTGTTGCGAACTTCTTTTCAATTTTTACCTAAGGTTGTGAATTCCAACAACATTAGTAGAGAAATTGTGGTTCCTTCATTATGTCCTAATCCTAAGAATTCTAAGGAGAAATCGTTGCATTCTTTGGATGTTGTTAGAGCTTTGAAATATTATGTTGAAGCTACTAAGTCTTTCCGAAAGACTTCTAGTCTATTTGTTATCTTTTCCGGTTCTAGAAAAGGCCAGAAAGCTTCTGCCATTTCTTTGGCATCTTGGTTGAAATCTTTAATTCATCATGCCTATGTCGAGTCGGGTAAAATTCCGCCTCAACGGATTACAGCTCATTCTACTAGGTCAGTTTCTACTTCCTGGGCGTTTAGGAATGAAGCTTCGGTTGATCAGATTTGCAAAGCAGCAACTTGGTCCTCTTTGCATACTTTTACTAAATTCTACCATTTTGATGTATTTTCTTCTTCTGAAGCAGTTTTTGGTAGAAAAGTACTTCAGGCAGCGGTTTCAGTTTGAATCTTCTGCTTATGTTTTCATTAAACTTTATTTTGGGTGTGGATTATTTTCAGCAGGAATTGGCTGTCTTTATTTTATCCCTCCCTCTCTAGTGACTCTTGCGTGGAAAGATCCACATCTTGGGTAGTCATTATCCCATACGTCACTAGCTCATGGACTCTTGCTAATTACATGAAAGAAAACATAATTTATGTAAGAACTTACCTGATAAATTCATTTCTTTCATATTAGCAAGAGTCCATGAGGCCCACCCTTTTTTGTGGTGGTTATGATTTTTTTGTATAAAGCACAATTATTCCAATTCCTTATTTTATATGCTTTCGCACTTTTTTCTTATCACCCCACTTCTTGGCTATTCGTTAAACTGATTTGTGGGTGTGGTGAGGGGTGTATTTATAGGCATTTTGAGGTTTGGGAAACTTTGCCCCTCCTGGTAGGAATGTATATCCCATACGTCACTAGCTCATGGACTCTTGCTAATATGAAAGAAATGAATTTATCAGGTAAGTTCTTACATAAATTATGTTTTTTCGACTTCAACATTTCGTTCTCAATGTATATTTCAAGGTCTAAAAATTCTACATTGGTTTGACTATAATTCCAAGTTAGAGCTACTTTAAATTAGTTTGTTTTCAAATACTCCATAAATTCAAGTAGTTGGTTTTCACTTCCTGACCATATAAAGAATAGGTCATCTATATAGCGATGGTAAGACACCAGATATTGCGCCCAGCTAGAGTTGTAAATATATTGATTTTCCCAATTGGCCATATATAAATTGGCCTAGCTGGGCGCAAATCTGGTGACCATCGCTGTACCTCCTACTTGCAAATAATATTGGTGATTGAACCAAAAATAATTGGTTTCTAAAATTATAGCTATGCTGTCTAATATAAACTCAAGTTGTTTTTTAACCAAAGAGTCATCGTTTTCTAAGATGTTTTTACTGATGCTATGCCAAGATTTTTGTCTATTATGGTATAAAGTGACGTAACATCACTAGTCACTAACCACCAATTTGATTTCTACTTAAGTTTTTCTTAATGGTTAAGGATACTCAAGGTGTCCTTCAGATATGATTTTGTCTTTACGACATAGGTCTGTAAAAATTGGTCTACATACGCCGATAAGTTACTTGTGAGGGAATTAACCCCTGACACTATGGGTCTACCCCGGGGGTTAGATGGATCCTTGTGTATTTTCAGCAGTACATAAAAAGTGGGAGTTTTTGGAAATTGGTTATAGATATATTGATATTCTTTTTTATTCACAATGCCTGTTTTTAAGCCTTTTTCCAGGTGTAGTTCTAGCCTTTTTTTGAATTTTATTATTGGATTACTGTCAAGTTCGATATATACCTCAGTGTTCTTAAGTTGTCTAAGACACTCCTCATTATATTTAGTTTTATCCATGATGACTGTCCCTCCGCCCTTATCCGCGGGCTTTATGACTATCTTATCATTCATTTTTAAATCTGCCAAGGCTGTTTGTTCTGGTTTAGTGAGATTGGAACCATAATTGATTTTCATATTTTTAATATCCCTATGCACTAGTTCTAAGAATGTCTCCATAGGTGCTGATTTGCACTGTGTAGGATTAAAAGAGGACTTTTTATGTACCTCTATATGTTTATATTTATTTATTTCTATAGAACTGTTACTGATTATGGGATTGTTGGTAAAAAACTTTTTATGCATAGATTTCTAATAAACTTCTGAATTCCTATCAAAGCTTCAAATGTATTCATTCTATAACTGGGAGCAAAATTTAACCCTTTGTTTAAGACAGAGGTTTGGGCTTCTGATAGTGTGGTGCTGGACAGATTGAAAATACCATTATCATTTCTATTTATTTGTTTATTATTGTGTTTATTACTTAGTAATCCGTTCTGTCCATATTTTTGCGTCTTTTGTTGAACAGATCTGAATCTGTTCTTGTGTATTTTCTTTTTCCAGCCTCTATAAAAACCTCCTCCTCTTCTGAGTTATATCTTGCTAAAGCTCCAAATCTGTTATGGGTGGTGGTTTCTTTTGGATATTGTTCTTTATGATTTTTAAAAGGATTTCTAGGTTGTTGCCAATCATTTTCTTCCCTTGCCCACTGTTCAGATCTATCCTGATTATTCCTATAATTCATATTTTTATTATGTCATATCATGACTTTTCTGTGGATATCTGTGATCTGCATAGGGAATGTCTTCCTTTCTTTTGTTATAGTAGCTCTCTCTTTCTCTATGTGCTAAAGAATTATGTTGGTATTGATTTGATGTATTACCATAATAATTGTTTCTATGTGTATGTCTAAAGTCTTTATCTTTATATTGTGAACGCTCCTTGTTAGGATTACTAATATTTTGAATATGTGTTCTTCTATTTTTAGCTCTATAATTTCTTTCTTTCCTTTCTTTATAATCCTCATAGTCTCTAAAGTATTTCTTTCTCTTAGTGTCTTTGAGCTCTTTTTTTAAACAATCTAAATTTTCTGCCACTTTTTGTGAAAGTTCGCCATATTGTTTGCTCTCCATATGGGGAGTTATTTTTTGTTCCAGCATGTTAATTTCTATATTTGCCTCATCCAATAATTTTTTCTTTTCACTAATAATAAGATTCATAGGTTTCCTTGTGCATTCTTCTAAAATATGATTCCACTTGGTCATAAACATAAGATTATCCTGACCAAATGTGGGATTTTTTAGAATTCGTAATCCTCTAGGGGTAATTTGTTCTTTCAAATATTTTTCTAAGGTTACTATCTCAAGGTGATATTTGGTTTCTTTAACCATATATTTTTCAACTTCCTTTAAGAGATTTACTAGTGAGTCATCTGTGTGTTCAGAATCATTAAAAAAATCATCAGCACCTGATGCTAAGGTGCGTCTACTTTGAAACAAAGACATAGTGAGAAAACTTCCCAAATTGGCAAAAGGTTATATATGTAATGTGTTCTATATATATAGAATCTATGAAAATGTGTAAAACGTTAAACACCGTGTGTGTCGTATAAACTACTACTTAATTAAGGAGGTGTACTTGGCTCTGATACACCTATAAACAAAACTCAGTGCTAAAAAGATACCAAGAAAGGCTTTTTTACTGCAGGGAAAGCAGCGTGTTAAACATGTAAACACTAGTGACAAAAACTGATAAAAGTCCAAAACTTTAAAAACTATCAGTGAAAAATAAACAGTAAACAGAGCTTACCAAACATAAGTGCTAATACAATTACTTACATTAATCCCTAACTACAGGATATAAATATTACTTATATCTTAGTGCACCAATCAAATAGGTATAACAACAAAATAAAAATTGCAATAAATATACCGAATATCACAAAGATACAGAATGTAAAATAAATGTGATAACAAAAATAAAATAAAGTTCTGAATCAAGGATATGTCTGTGTCCTCTGGATGAGTTTTTCAGCTTGTTAGCGTTCCTCAGTGAGATCCCATAAAAAAGGAAACAGAAAATTGCAACATAGTGTGAATCTGTAACGGCACTTTGAGGAAGTAGTTGTTTTGTAACCAATGACTACTCACATTTGTTGGAGCTTTCGACTAAGCTCAAGGATATGCGCACTCCCACGTTATACTGATGGGAAAACAGTACACTAGGCAAAACTTGGATACAAATTTATTTTAAAATATATAAAAGCGTCACATAAGCCTTGATAACACCACAGTGTAAGGGTACTAAAGCAGATACAGTATGACAAATGCTTCAAATCGCCAAACTTGCAGAGAGGTAAATGGATCAGCAGAAGTGAAACCGCCAAAACCAATACCTCTTTAGTTGCAAGACAATAGCGCTATTCCCCCAGGTGTCCTGGCTAGTGTAGAGACACAATAAAACTCAAAATAGAACAGTTCAGTTCCGACGTACGTTTCGCTGGTATTCTTTGTCAAGGAATGTTAGTGCGCATGTCCAAGAGTCCTTTTAAACAATTCATTGATAAGTTTCTGCCAGGTTTGTGGTTACGTCCTCCATTTTGGAAGTTGGCATTTAGGTAATTTGTCATTAAACAACTAATATGTTTTTCCACTTCTTTCTATCTTATACATTTTGATGATATATGCATTTACGTTAAGTTGGATAACCGGAATTGAGAAATTATGCATTATAATGTTACAGCATTATAGATATATGCAAAGCTCTAAAAAACATGATAACATTGTACCTGCAATTAGTGTCCATACTGGTGATATAGGTATTGATTTTTAACCCCTTAGTGTGAAGGTATTAGTTATTGTTATTTAGATATCTTTTTCAGTTTCAATGATGTTACTGACTATACGTCCTATGGACCATAATTTAGCTACTAACCTTATCATAAACATAGTTGTATCACAATGTTTTAAAAAATGAATTTTGTTTAACGTATTAAATGTGTAAAAACATATATTATACCTGTATGAGTTTACGCTAAAAAATTATGATTAGATGTTGAAGTTAATGTTTCTATCTATGTGTTTAATTTTACATTTAGGGTTCCATATATTAAAAATTAGTTTGTGAAACATTCTTGAACTACCTAGCACTAACAATATAAGTGTGGCTAAGGTAAAAGAAATAAAACAAAACATATCTGGATTTTATAGCCTTCGTGGCTGTGCTTATAAATACCTTTCACAAAAAGTGATGGATTTCAAAATCTTTATTAAGACCATTGGGTATGAAACTATCCATAATATGGATCCACTTCATTTCCAATTGTCCCAATCTATTTTGTGTGTCTCCTCCCTTTCAATTCTGTTCTAATTTCCTAATGCCCAGAAATTCCAAATCCTTTACACTCCTATTGTGCTTTTTATCAAAGTGAGACGATACTGTATGATTAGCATAACCCTTTTCTATATTATAAATATGCTCATTCATCCTAATTTTTAGAAGTCTAGAGGTGCGCCCTATATAGATTATATTGCATGAGCATCGTAACATTACGTTTTTGCTATTGCAAGTAATAAATTGATCTATACTGTACTCCCTTTTGTTGTCTCCAGAATATAATTTTTTACAGAATTTCAGTTTTTTTCATAAATTTGCAAGCATTGCAGAATTGACACTTTCTAAAGCCCATTTCAGATGGTAACAACCAATTTTTTACTTTGTTGTTGTCTACTTCTTTAATACATTGGGATAGTTGAAACTTAAGATTGGGAACCTTTCTAAAAATTATATTAGGTCCATTGCCTAAAAATTCATTTAATGCTGAATCTCTTGTGAGAATTCCCCAATGTTTTTGTATGATGTTCCTAAGTTCTCCACTCTGAGTGCTATGTTGAAAAATAAGTCTATTCGCTAGGAATAATCAGGATAGATCTGAACAGTGGGCAAGGGAAGAAAATGATTGGCAACAACCTAGAAATCCTTTTAAAAATCATAAAGAACAATATCCAAAAGAAACCACCACCCATAACAGATTTGGAGCTTTAGCAAGATATAACTCAGAAGAGGAGGAGGTTTTTATAGAGGCTGGAAAAAGAAAATACACAAGAACAGATTCAGATCTGTTCAACAAAAGACGCAAAAATATGGACAGAACGGATTACTAAGTAATAAACACAATAATAAACAAATAAATAGAAATGATAATGGTATTTTCAATCTGTCCAGCACCACACTATCAGAAGCCCAAACCTCTGTCTTAAACAAAGGGTTACATTTTGCTCCCAGTTACAGAATGAATACATTTGAAGCTTTTATAGGAATTCAGAAGTTTATTAGAAATCTATGCATAAAAAAGTTTTTTACCAACAATCCCATAATCAGTAACAGTTCTATAGAAATAAATAAATACAAACATATAGAGGTACATAAAAAGTCCTCCTTTAATCCTACACAGTGCAAATCAGCACCTATGGAGACATTCTTAGAACTAGTACATAGGGATATTAAAAATATGAAAATCAATTATGGTTCCAATCTCACTAAACCAGAACAAACAGCCTTGGCAGATTTAAAAATGAATGATAAGATAGTCATAAAGCCCGCGGATAAGGGCGGAGGGACAGTCATCATGGATAAAACTAAATATAATGAGGAGTGTCTTAGACAACTTAAGAACACTGAGGTATATATCGAACTTGATAGTAATCCAATAATAAAATTCAAAAAAAGGCTAGAACTACACTTGGAAAAAGGCTTAAAAACAGACATTGTGAATAAAAAAGAATATCAATATATCTATAACCAATTTCCAAAAACTCCCACTTTTTATGTACTGCCGAAAATACACAAGGATCCATCTAACCCCCCGGGTAGACCCATAGTGTCAGGGGTTAATTCCCTCACAAGTAACTTATCGGCGTATGTAGACCAATTTTTACAGACCTATGTCGTAAAGACAAAATCATATCTGAAGGACACCTTGAGTATCCTTAACCATTTAGAAAAACTTAAGTGGAAATCGAATTGGTGGTTAGTGACTAGTGATGTTACGTCACTTTATACCATAATAGACAAAAATCTTGGCATAGCATCAGTAAAAAACATCTTATAAAACGATGACTCTTTGGATAAAAAACAACTTGAGTTTATATTAGACAGCATAGCTATAATTTTAGAAACCAATTATTTTTGGTTCAATCACCAATATTATTTGCAAGTAGGAGTTACAGCGATGGGCACCAGATTTGCGCCCATCTATGCCAATTTATATATGGCCAATTGGGAAAATCAATATATTTACAACTCTAGCTGGGCGCAATATCTGATGTCTTACCATCGCTATATAGATGACCTATTCTTTATATGGTCAGGAAGTGAAAACCAACTACTTGAATTTATGGAGTATTTGAAAACAAACGAATTTAAAGTAGCTCTAACTTGGAATTATAGTCAAACCAAGGTAGAATTTTTAGACCTTGAAATATACATTGAGAACGAAATGTTGAAGTCGAAAAACTTTTTTAAAAGCATAGATGTAAATAATTACATAAGCCTCGAAAGTTGTCATCAAAAACATTGGCTTAAAAATGTCCCTAAAGGTCAATTTGTTCGATTGAGACGTAATTGTAAAGAACAAGATATGTATAAGGCTCAATCCCAAATCCTAAAAAAACATTTTTTAGAGAAAAACTATCCAGCTGATTTTCTAGATGAAAAAATAGAGGAAGTAACCAATATGGATAGGTCAGATTTATTAAAATATAAAATCAAAAATAAGAAATTCACTGATGATAAGCTAGCGAATAGACTTATTTTTCAACATAGCACTCAGAGTGGAGAACTTAGGAACATCATACAAAAACATTGGGGAATTCTCACAAGAGATTCAGCATTAAAGGGCCATTATACACTCATTTTTTCTTTACAGAAATGTTTTGAAGATGATCTATTTATAAAGCCCATAAAGTTATTTTTTTTTAAAAAAATGTATAATTTTGCTTATTTTTAAATAACATTGCACTGATTTTCAGACTCCTAACCAAGCCCCAAAGTTTTATTTGAATACCGTCAGCTACCTTCTCCAGCTTGCTCCTGTTTGTGTAAAGGGTCTTTTCATATGCAAAAGAAGGGGGAGGGGGGGAGTGTCTTATTTCCCACTTGCAGTGGGCTTTCCAACTACCTTTTCAACAGAGCTAAACTGAAAGCTTCTAAGTACGTTTTTAAACCGTTTTATACTGGATTTTTATATTAGTATCTGTGCATCTTATTCTTTATAGTAGTGTCTATTACATGCAGTTATATGAAAATGAGTGTATACTGTCCCTTTAAATGAATTTTTAGGCGATGGACCTAATATAATTTTTAGAAAGGTTCCCAATCTTAAGTTTCAACTATCCCAATGTATTAAAGAAGTAGACAACAACAAAGTAAAAAATTGGTTGTTACCATCTGAAATGGGCTTTAGAAAGTGTCAATTCTGCAATGCTTGCAAATTTATGAAAAAAACTCTGAAATTCTGTAAAAAATTCTATTCTGGAGACAACAAAAGGGAGTACAGTATAGATCAATTTATTACTTGCAATGTTACGATGCTCATGCAATTTAATCTATATAGGGCGCACCTCTAGACTTCTAAAAATTAGGATGAATGAGCATATTTATAATATAGAAAAGGGTTATGCTAATCATACAGTATCGTCTCACTTTGATAAAAAGCACAATAGGAGTGTAAAGGATTTGGAATTTCTGGGCATTAGGAAATTAGAACAGAATTGAAAGGGAGGAGACACACAAAATAGATTGGGACAATTGGAAATGAAGTGGATCCATATTATGGATAGTTTCATACCCAATGGTCTTAATAAAGATTTTGAAATCCATCACTTTTTGTGAAAGGTATTTATAAGCACAGCCACGAAGGCTATAAAATCCAGATATGTTTTGTTTTATTTCTTTTACCTTAGCCACACTTATATTGTTAGTGCTAGGTAGTTCAAGAATGTTTCACGAACTAATTTTTAATATATGGAACCCTAAATGTAAAATTAAACACATAGATAGAAACATTAACTTCAACATCTAATCATAATTTTTTAGCGTAAACTCATACAGGTATAATATATGTTTTTACACATTTAATACGTTAAACAAAATTCATTTTTTAAAACATTGTGATACAACTATGTTTATGATAAGGTTAGTAGCTAAATTATGGTCCATAGGACGTATAGTCAGTAACATCATTGAAACTGAAAAAGATATCTAAATAACAATAACTAATACCTTCACACTAAGGGGTTAAAAATCAATACCTATATCACCAGTATGGACACTAATTGCAGGTACAATGTTATCATGTTTTTTAGAGCTTTGCATATATCTATAATGCTGTAACATTATAATGCATAATTTCTCAATTCCGGTTATCCAACTTAACGTAAATGCATATATCATCAAAATGTATAAGATAGAAAGAAGTGGAAAAACATATTAGTTGTTTAATGACAAATTACCTAAATGCCAACTTCCAAAATGGAGGACGTAACCACAAACCTGGCAGAAACTTATCAATGAATTGTTTAAAAGGACTCTTGGACATGCACACTAACATTCCTTGACAAAGCATACCAGCGAAACGTACGTCGGAACTGAACTGTTCTATTTTGAGTTTTATTGCGTCTCTACACTAGCCAGGACACCTGGGGGAATAGCGCTATTGTCTTGCAACTAAAGAGGTATTGGTTTTGGCGGTCTCACTTCTGCTGATCCATTTACCTCTCTGCAAGTTTGGCGATTTGAAGCATTTGTCATACTATATCTGCTTTTGTACCCTTACACTGTGGTGTTATCAAGGCTTATGTGAAGCTTTTATATATTTTAAAATAAATTTGTATCCAAGTTTTGCCTAGTGTACTGTTTTCCCATCAGTATAAAGTGGGACTGCGCATATCCTTGAGCTTAGTCGAAAGCTCCAAAACAAAACAACTACTTCCTCAAAGTGCCGTTACAGATTCACACTATGTTGCAATTTTCTGTTTCCTTTTTTATGGGATCTCACTGAGGAACGCTAACAAGCTGAAAAACTCATCCAGAGGACACAGACATATCCTTGATTCAGAACTTTATTTTATTTTTGTTATCACATTTATTTCACAACATCATACCTGATGTTTTAAAGCACGTTATTCCAAACAATTTAGGAATGTTAGGTGATTTATGCCCTTTATAGCTTAAAACCAGACTCTGCATCAACTATGTAATTTTCCGTGGGAGTTTTGCCATGGATCCCCCTCCGGCATGCCACAGTCCAGGTGTTAGTACCCTTGAAACAACCTTTCCATCACTATTGTGGCCAGAAAGAGTCCCTGTGGGATTAAAATTCGCCTGCCTATTGAAGTCAATGGCGGTTCACCCGGTTCACCCGTTCGCGGAAAATTTTAAGTTTGCAACATCACTATATATATATATACATATATATATATATATATATATATATATATATATATATATATATATATATATATATGTGTGTGTGTGTTATGTGTAGTGCTGGATAAGGTTTTCTTTTTGTCTTTTTCTAATTATATATATATATATATATATGTGCGTGTGTGTGTATATATATATATATATATATATATATATATATATATATATATATATATGTGTGTGTGTGTGTGTGTGTGTGTGTGTATATATATATATAGTTGTGTGTTTATGTATATATATATATATATATATATATATATATATATATATATATATATATATATATATGTGTGTGTGCGTTTATAAAATTTGAGGGGGGAATAAATAACCCCCACCCCCCTGGAGTTAGCTCCTTTACCTTTATTGTGTCATTTGAACCAGCTGTTTTTGCCTGTTAAAGCCACCACCTATACAGATAATATGAATACTGCTGTATTGCTCTATCTCCACTGCTATAGTTGAAACCAATTATAAAATACTTGCTAGGTGGTATTTAGCCCCAGTTCATGTATTGTGAACCCCCATTTGAATAACCCATGAGCCGCCACTGTATATATATATATATATATATATATATATATATATATATATAATAAAAATTCCTTAAAACAAAATAGCAACAGGGAGTGTCTCTCTCTGAGTGTCAGTCACAGTATGTGGATATCCCAATAAGAAAGTGAATATAAAGGCGATATTCAAACGCTCTAGTGCACAGAAAAATGTATCAAGCCGTCAACTTACTTGCATTCGATGGCATCAAAACGCTCGCCTAATATCGCCTAACTTCGCTGCTGCGGACCTGAATACATTCTCCAAAGTTAACAAAAAAGCTGTTAAAAAGCAGCAGACTGTTGTTAACTGACAGTCATCGATCTCGCTGCTCTTCTGCTTTTCCCCAGCTTTATTGGTATACTGTCACCAAACACCCACACTATACTACACTGTTTTACCCCTATCCCGCTGCTCACAGACCCCGCCACAACCAAATAAAGTTATTAACCCCTAAACCGTCACTCCTGGAGCCCACCACCACTCTAATAAACGTATTAACCCCTATCCTGACGCTCCTGGAGCCCACCGCCACCTACATTATGTTATTAACCCCTAATCTGCCGCCCCCTACACTGCCGCCACCGATATAATACTTATTAACCCCTAATCTGCCGTCCCCAACGTCGCCACCACTATATTAAATTTATTATCCTCTAAACCTAAGTCTAACTCTAACACCCCTAACTTAAATATAATTCAAATAAATGTAAATAAAACCTACTATTAATAACTAAATAATTCCTATTTAAAACTAAATACTTACCTGTAAAATAGACCCTAAGCTAGCTACAATATAACTAATAGTTACATTGTAGCTCGCTTAGGGTTTATTTTTATTTCACAGGCAAGTTTGTATTTATTTTAACTATGCACAATAGTTACTAAATAGTTATTAACTATGTAATAACTACCTAGCTAAAATAAATACAAAAGTACCTGTAAAATAAAACCTAACCTAAGTTACAATAACACCTAACACTACACTATAATTAAATAAATTAACTAAATTAAATACAATTACCTAAATTAAATTATCTAAAGTACAAATAAACTAACACTAAATTACAGAAAATAATAAACAAATTACAGAAATTTAAACTAATTACACCTAATCTAATAGCCCTATCAAAATAAAAAAGACCCCCCCAAAATAAAAAAAACCCTAGCCTAAACTAAACTACCAATAGCCCTTAAAAGGGCCTTTTGCGGGGCATTGCCCCAAAGTAATCAGCTCTTTTACCTGTAAAAAAAAAAATACAAACAACCCCCCCAACAGTAAAACCCACCACCCACATAAACAACCCCCCAAATAAAATACTAACTAAATAAACCTAAGCTCCCCATTGCCCTGAAAAGGGCATTTGGATGGGTATTGCCCTTAAAAGGGCAGTTAGCTCTTTTGCGGCCCAAAGCCCTGATTGGATCAGCCAATAGGATGAAACCTCAATGCTATTGGCTGATTGCAACAGCCAATATCACTTTTTCTACCTTAATTCTGATTGGCTGATAGAATTCTATCAGCCAATCGGAATCTAAGGGACGCCATCTTGGATGACATCAAGGAACCTTCATTCGTTGGTAGTCGTCGGAAGGAAGTGGATGCTCCGCGTCGGATGTCTTGAAGATGGAGCCACTCCGCGCCGGATGAATGAAGATAGAAGATGCCATCTAGATGAAGACTTCTACGGGCTTGGAGGAAGACTTCGGCCGCTTCGTTGAGGACTTCTCCCAGCTTCTTGGAGGATGGATGTCGGATCTTCAAAACTGTAAGTAAATCTTCTGGGGTTAGTGTTAGGATTTTTTTAAGGGTTTATTGGGTGGGTTTTAGTTTTAGATTAGGACTTGGGCTGCAATAGAGCTAAATGCCCTTTTAAGGGCAATGCCCATCCAAATGCCCTTTTCAGGGCAATGGGGAGCTTAGGTTTTTTAGTTAGGGTTTTATTTGGGGGGTTGGTTGTGTGGGTGGTGGGTTTTACTGTTGGGGGGTTGTTTGTATTTTTTTTACAGGTAAAAGAGCTGACTACTTTGGGGCAATGCCCTGCAAAAGGCCCTTGTAAGGGCAATTTGTTGTTTATTGTAGGCTAGGTTTTTTTTTTTGGGGGGGGGGCTTTTTTATTTTCATATGGCCCTTAGATTAGGTGTAATTAGTTTAAAGCTTTGATAATATCTTTTTTATATTTTGTAACTTAGTGTTTATTTTTTTGTGTAACTTACGGCTAGATTTGGAGTTCGGCGGTAGATGGGTTGTTAACGCCACGCGTGTTTTATGTCTAACGCACGGCATTGTTTGACTCCGGTATTTAGAGTTCAAATAAGACCATCTAACGATGCTCCTAACGCGTGTATGTCACACGCGTAATCCTGCCCGCGTTAGACAGTCTCCCATAGAGATCAATGGGAAAGGCAAAAAATAGCTTTTTTCACCTAACACTCGATCTCGCGAGAATACGCACAGCTCGGTCATATGACGCATACCACATCATGCACAACAAGAACACGCCGCAAATGTCACAACAACAATCAATCAACAAAGCACACAAGCATTACACATTCACAAGCGGGGGAATTTGTAATAAAATTTTATACGGGGAATACGCATATACTTTAAGATGCGGAAAATCGCAAAATAACAACAAGGATTAAAAAAGATATACATACACTAGAAAAAAAATCGCATTCAATATCAATATATATTATGACAAACATACATATACAACACTTCACGAAGAACACACCATCGCAAATTCACATTTAAAAAGAATACTATTGGACAATGAAAGATAAAACGAACACTATGACATCATCGCATTCTACACATTCCACAAATACCAACTCTAAATGAGCATGCGCAAATTCACACACTTAATACACATTGCAATAATATTAATTGCTAATAAAGCACACCTGAACACTATTTACAACGGAAATTGGGACATCATTAAACATTTACACAGGGTATATAAGCACCACACAAGCAGGGCTTCTTTGACTGTGTTGCTGTTGGGTCTTTGGAGATTGGAGGTTTAATATTAGAGAGTTTGAGAATTTTTGAGAGTGAGTTAGTGTTAGCGTGAGAGAGTGAGTGAGTTAGTGGGAGTTAGTGGGAGTGGGAGAGAGTCTGTTAGTGGGAGCGTGAGTGAGTTAGTGGGAGTTATTAGTGAGAGTTGTTAGTGGGAGCGTAAGTTACTGGTAGTTAGTGAGAGTTAGTGGGAGTGTTTGTTAGTGAGAATTAGTAGTAGTGTGAGTTAGCGAGCGAGTGATTTTTCTGTACACTTAACACATTTACACGCAAACACATTCAATACATACATACACTTATCAATAACACTACATACACTCCATACCCCCTCATACTACACTCCATACCCCATTCCTTGTAGTCCCATTCCCTTTCATCCCATTTACTCTTATCCCATACCCCATACCCATCCCATACCCATCCGCTAGTTACATTTAGTTGACATATCCTCCTTTTAGTCTTCTTCTTTTCGTTTATTTAAATACTCCTTACCCTCTTTGTTTTTTTACATCCCTCTCACACTTTAAGCACCTTTTTTGTCTTTTTACTTCTTTATTTTGACCCCCTTTCATTTCATCACACTCACTTTTTGTTTGATTATTTGGGGTTTAGTTTAGGGAATAGATGGAGGCCAGGCAGGGGACAGGTAGAGGGGGGAGTAGAGGGAGGGGGAGAGGAACAGGGCAGGAAGGGGAGCAGGAAGGGGGGCAGGAAGCGGGGGTGGAAGCGGTGGGTGGACCCAGCCACTTGGTTCAAGATGACCAAGTGGCTGGGCCCAGTGGCGGTCAGAGTAGGGCTTCACAGTCCGGGAAACAGAGGGCATCGTCACAGGGGAAGGCCAAGGCGACTAGGGAGGCGAGGTTTACGATGGAGGAGAAGGAGGCCCTCGTAGAGGCCTATATGGCCAGGCATAGGAGGCTGCAGCACCAAAAGACAACCCCGACTGACAAGAGGAGGCTCTGGAATGAGATCAGGAATGCAGTCAATGCAGTGGGTGGCCGGAACCGAGATATGGATTCAATCAAACATCGCTACCGGGACTGTAAACTGGAACTCAAAAAAAAGTTAGGTCTGGAGGCACGACATGCCGCAGGAACCGGTGGCGGACCTGCCCTTGAAATCGAGTACTGCCGATGGGAGGAAATGTTGCGGCCCAGCATCTCCGAGGTGGAAGTAGTCGGTATCGGAGGAATCGATACCGGGAACCTGCCACTCTCATCTGACGGTAAGCTCATTGAACAATAATTTAACATACGAATGTATTTCAATGGACACTATACGCAAACATTTACTTTCATGATTGAGGTAGCGAATACAATTTGACAAAACATTCAAATGTACTTAAATTACCTAATTTGAATCCTTCTTGAGATATATTTTAAGGAAGAAATAGCCATGCACACGGTGAAACAATCACAGGAGGCAGCTATATTCAGCTAACAATCAGCATCTTATAAGCATATTTAGATATGCTTTTCAGCAAAGAATATCCAGAGAATTAAGCGAATTAGATTTGAAAAGTACATTCGAAAGTTGATACAAAATGTATGCTTCTAAATCATGAAAGATAAAACATTGTGTTTCATGTGTTAAGGATCCGATTAATGCTATAACGTTGTTTACACGCATTCAATTACTTTGCGGTTACATCAGTATCTAGGCTATAGGTTAGGTGTGCATTTAAACAGACTGAAAACAAACGCAAAAACATTCACATTGACCACAGATATCACAAACACGGTTTAGAAAAAGCGGAAATCGTATTGATTGTTTGTTAGATTTCAAAGTGGATTAATGATTCTGCATTTGTAATTGTATCGTAAGCTAAGTCATTTAAAGCTTGATTTGCAAATATGCTAATATATACATTTTTTTTTTTTTTTTTTTTAATATACAGAGTCTGGGGACGAGGCAGCACAGCCTCATGCATCTCCCCGGGATGAGAGTGGTGGGGAGGAATTTCCACTTCGGAGGGAAGAGGCCCCCCGTGATGAAGAGCGCACGGGAGATGATGAAGAGGCCCCGGAAGCACAGGAGGATCCCGCGGAACCCGAGGCCCCTCAAAGACCCGCACTCCGCCGTGCACGGGCACCCCGCCGTGCACGGGTACAACAAGCACAACAAGAGGAAATAGCGGAGGTGCGGGTTCTACTGGACTACATAGACCAGATGCGTACCTCCCGGATAGAAAATATCGAAGGATGCAACAGAATACTTGATGGCCAAAATCAAATTATTCAAGGACAAAATCAAATCATCACCATACTGAATCGAATCGAAGAAGGACAAACCAGAATATTTCAGCTTCACCAAGAAATGTTCACTTTTTTCTGGGAGGCGCATGCTGGTCTACCTCCTGGTCCGCCTCTTGTTGCTGGGCCTCTTGTTGCTGGGCCTCTTGCTGCTGGGCCATCTCCTCCTGCCGGCCCATCTCCTCCTGCCGGCCCATCTCCTCCTCCTCAGCCATCTACTCCTCCTCAGCCATCTACTCCTCCTCAGCCATCTACTCCTCCTCAGGCATCTTCTCCTCCTCATCCATCTTCTCCTCCTCATCCATCTTCTCCTCACCTTGGTCGTCCCAGTACTCTTCCTTCCACTCTTCCCACAACAGCTCCAAGGAGAACTCTTCGGAGTCGGCAGTTGCCTCTCCCAGAGCCTCAGCCCCGTGGGAAGAGGGGAAGGAAGAGGAAGTAAGTATTTTTTTTCATCTTTACTGTTTTTTTTAATTTAATGTGTAATGGATAGGTATGTGATGATGTGGTTTTCATACACTTGTGGACCACACTCTGTATATAATCGACTTCTATGGGACCGGGTCCATGGAGGGAGATTGTTTGCAGAGTGTGGGTTATAAGTGTGTGAAAACCACATCATCACATACCTATCCTTGTTCATGATATTGATTGGTTTCTGTGATGTGATGTCCAAACTGTTTCCCGAATCGCTAACAAAATTACCATAACAATTATCCATGATGGCATATTACTGTTTGAATGCCAATAACACAGCTTAAAGGGACAGTCAGAAAATTATTGATTACAAAGAAAACACTGTATTACGCATTATAAAGTTGGAAACAACAAAACATGGAGAAATACGTGTGACTTATGTGCTTACCCTTGTATCTCTGACTATGAAAAATGACCACTTATTTGTTGTTCAGACATAACAACATTTTAGATATCAATGATCAATACATGGTCAATAATATGCTGTATGAGCACAAGGTTTTACATATACAAATGCTATCCAAATGCCCTCTAGTGCTCAAATTGTATAATGATTACAAGTACTCTTCAAGATCGAAGAAATGAGCACACCAACCTCATAGGTTTAGATAGCAAATTTAAATAAACCCAGACAAATGTTCAATTGTTGAGAAACATTTGATATCATTGATATTACATAATTGACTTTTAGAATAATGAAAAACATTATTTGTTTTCTAAACTGTCCCTTTAACAACATTACATATGCTAACACATATTTGAAGCTTGTTGGTATATCTACATGTACTTTGTGAAAAAATAAATATTGAAATCACATTTATATTGACGTGTTAAATAAAGTCTATTTTCTTTAAGAGACATTATTGTGTTAATATTTTATTGTAAAGACATTTTTTTTAACAATGAATATGGTTTAAAGTCCTTTTAGGAGTGGGGGGGGGGGGTGAAAATATGCTAACAATAATATATTTGAAGATTAAACAATGTGGATCTCATACATGATACAAAAAACAACATTTGCATTCAAGGGACAGTATACTATATTTTTAACAGAACTGTATGTAATAGACACTACTACAAACAACAAGATTAACATATACTGATATCAATATTACAAAGCTTCAAACACTTGAAAATAAAATAGGGTTAGCTATATTGAAAATATAGATGAACCCCCATTACAACCGTAAAACAAGACAATACCCCATCATTAACATATGAAAAGACCCTTTACACAAACTGGAGAAAGCTGGAGATGGTACTCACATGAAACTCAGAGGCTTTGCGAGGAGTCAGAAAATTACTTACATTTTCGTAGAACAGAAGAAAAAATAAACGTATTGGTTAAACAATGGACTATCTAACTAGAGACAAAATCAAAGCTTTTGATTTATAATGTGAGTGTCTAATGAACCTTTAATAAAATATACAACGAAATTACATTTAGAAGAAGTCGGCATCATATATTTAGCATATGATAAATATAAATGCATATTGATTACTTTATTCAAACACAATAGCGCATATTTATTAATTAGATATCTTTAACATTAAACACAACAGTCATTTTTCAGAAAAAGGAACATTGTTGACAAACATATTAAACATGGACTATAGAGATTTGCACTTGCCTCGAAATATCATATGCATGAAAACATTTTGCTTTCGTTCGTTTATTCAACCAGACATCCAGCAAAAGAGAATGTGGTGGTCTTTATCAGCTACGGGTCAACAATGTAACATGATGCAAATAATACATATTCGCAAGGTTTTTAAAATTGCCTGCAGTCACAAACGTTTTTAACGTGCACAAATATTGCGGGACTACGTAATCCAGACGTTTTTTTACCTTTGCATGTGACGTCTTAACATGGCGCTTCCTTGATCACGTAAGAACGCCATCCAATGAAAGGCACATTATTGATCACGTAAGAACGCCCAAAAAAAAAGGCGCATCCTTGATCGCGTCAAAACGCAATCCAATAAAAGGCACATTCTTGATCACGTAAGAACGTCAGTCAATACAAGGAATCATTGGACAGCCTGGCAGGTGACGTCTTAAGCAACATGGCGCATCCGAGATCGCTGAAAAACCGCAGACAATACAAGGACTCAGTGACATCTTGGCATATCACTAAGAAACGTATTTATATTTTAGGAACTAGTATGTGTCTAGATTGCTATCTAGGAATGTCAACAAATCATGAATCATCTTTTCGGACTTGACTGTCCCTTGAACTATAGCTATGGTGTATATCTTTAACATTTAAAAGATACACATGAGAAATACATATGCCATTGATGTTTTAAGATATATTTGGATTGTTGTGGAATAACAATAGTTATATATGGATTGATTAAACGTGTCATTTATTCAAGTTTAATTATTGTCAGCCTACCTATAACCATATATGGGAGGATAAGTATTTTGTTAACATCTTTGTTAACAAATATTCATCATCTAAATTATTTGCATTACACACAGAGATTTATTTGGTTACACTTTTACAATAATATAGAATTGAAAATGAAATACATGTGCTGTCAACATTACAATAAGATTGTTTATTAATAAGATTATATGTCCTTGTTCATGTAAAAAGGACAAAAACGCTTTAGAAATGGAAATACATTCATTAACAATTGTGCTCACCATCACTTAAAGGGACATTATTTTGTTTTTAAAAAGAGCATACACATAGACAATACTATTTCAATAAAATGAACACTTAACAGGGATTATATCATTGTATCAATACTCAGATCATTTGGTAAAGGTGCATCAATTCATGCAGAGTTTCTAAATACACACATGGATCTGAACATTGAAATATACATATATACACAAATAACAATCTATATATACATATATAAAACAATTACTATGCTAATCATAATCAGGCAATGATAAAGCTAAGAGAAAAATATATAAAGACAAATAATAAGATTATATTGGAGATGTTAATCTTAAAGTCATTTACTATTGTCTTACATATATGATTTTATTATTACAAATATATTTGGTAGGTCCCTTTAAGGATCAACAACATAAACTAGAGCTTTCAAAAAATAACATGAAGAATCAGGACAAAGATTCGTGAAATAAAATGTATTTTATTAGTATGTAAGAAAACATACACAACATTTATAAATAAACTTGTAAAAATAAGGAATATATGAGCCATATGACAAGGTAACACAGTGCATCACAGTCCATGAAGAGAGTTGCCAAGGGCCAGCATAGCCCCATTGGAGACATATGACAAGGTAACACAGTGCATCACAGTCCATGAAGAGAGTTGCCAAGGGCCACCATAGCCCCATTGGAGACATATGACAAGGTAACACAGTGCATCACAGTCCATGAAGAGAGTTGCCAAGGGCCAGCATAGCCCCATTGGAGACATATGACAAGGTAACACAGTGCATCACAGTCCATGAAGAGAGTTGCCAAGGGCCAGCATAGCCCCATTGGAGACATATGACAAGGTAACACAGTGCATCACAGTCCATGAAGAGAGTTGCCAAGGGCCACCATAGCCCCATTGGAGACATATGACAAGGTAACACAGTGCATCACAGTCCATGAAGAGAGTTGCCAAGGGCCAGCATAGCTCCATTGGAGACATATGACAAGGTAACACAGTGCATCACAGTCCATGAAGAGAGTTGCCAAGGGCCAGCATAGCCCCATTGGAGACATATGACAAGGTAACACAGTGCATCACAGTCCATGAAGAGAGTTGCCAAGGGCCACCATAGCCCCATTGGAGACATATGACAAGGTAACACAGTGCATCACAGTCCATGAAGAGAGTTGCCAAGGGCCAGCATAGCCCCATTGAAGACATATGACAAGGTAACACAGTGCATCACAGTCCATGAAGAGAGTTGCCAAGGGCCAGCATAGCCCCATTGGAGACATATGACAAGGTAACACAGTGCATCACAGTCCATGAAGAGAGTTGCCAAGGGCCAGCATAGCCCCATTGGAGACATATGACAAGGTAACACAGTGCATCACAGTCCATGAAGAGAGTTGCCAATGGCCACCATAGCCCCATTGGAGACATATGACAAGGTAACACAGTGCATCACAGTCCATGAAGAGAGTTGCCAAGGGCCACCATAGCCCCATTGGAGACATATGACAAGGTAACACAGTGCATCACAGTCCATGAAGAGAGTTGCCAAGGGCCAGCATAGCCCCATTGGAGACATATGACAAGGTAACACAGTGCATCACAGTCCATGAAGAGAGTTGCCAAGGGCCAGCATAGCCCCATTGGAGACATATGACAAGGTAACACAGTGCATCACAGTCCATGAAGAGAGTTGCCAAGGGCCACCATAGCCCCATTGGAGACATATGACAAGGTAACACAGTGCATCACAGTCCATGAAGAGAGTTGCCAAGGGCCAGCATAGCCCCATTGGAGACATATGACAAGGTAACACAGTGCATCACAGTCCATGAAGAGAGTTGCCAAGGGCCACCATAGCCCCATTGGAGACATATGACAAGGTAACACAGTGCATCACAGTCCATGAAGAGAGTTGGCAAGGGCCAGCATAGCCCCATTGGAGACATATGACAAGGTAAAAGAGTGCAACAGGCACAACAATAAACTTTTAAAAAGGCCAAATGGCAACAATAAAAAAACAAAATCAACATGTGGACGGAGGATTCTTATCTGCCACCATGGAGCATATCCAGATCCTCCACTTACTGGTCATCCTCTTCATCGTCCTGTGCATGTCCAGCTCCAGATTCAGGCATTGAACTTAATCTCATAATTGCACGCAGAGTCAAGTCCTGAACCCGGAGCTGGGCCTGCATGGTGTCGTTCATCCCTCTCAGGACAGCTGCGTTCCTCAACACGGCCTGCTCTACTCTTGCTATACCTTCTAGCATGAGCCATGCTGAGTCACAGCCTACAATAAAGAATACATTAAATATTAAGGATAATTACACAACAGACGAAAAAATTTTACAACATACATTGTCATCATAAAGACAAATAATTCTTTACATCAATTAGTTTACATTTATTCTTTACACATGAATTAGGTTATTCAGACAGACAGAAATCATTAAAGGGACATTTTACTCAAACATGTTGTCCCCTTTAATTGGTTTTAGATGATCCACTTATACAGCTTGAGTGTATCAAATCTTGTTAAAGGATTTACATTGTACTTACATCAGCAATTTAAAAATTAAAATTAGACTGTGGTAGGCACACCTATCCTTAAACATTTTGGCATTGAGGACAAGCTGTGTAAACATAGCAACCTGAAGAAATTACATTCCCACTGGGTTAGACAAGAGATAATGTATCAACATTTGTACATAAATTGTTGGATCCAAGTAGTGGTGATTGGTATATGTAGTGATATCCAATTAAAGGGACACTGAACCTAAATATTTAATGGACTGATTCAGATAGAGCATGACATTACAAATCTTTATAAATTACACATATTCATTAAATGTTTTAATTCTCAAGCTAGATTTTGAATGCAAGAATGTTGCTTTTTATGGAAGCCAATATTTGTTTATCAACTTTGTTTGTGCCTGCTGGTTGATGGATACATTCATCCAACAATAAAGAAATGATGGCCAGATTTATTTTATTGTTTAAACTAATTATAGGAATTTCTTTGTTTCAAAAAATATATCAAGAGAATGAAGAATAATTCATAAGAGTAGTAAATTATAAATTTGATTAACATTGCATGCTGGATTGGAATCACAATTAACAAAATTTAACTTCACTGTACCTTTAAGTATCTTATAACGTGTATTTTGAATGATACTTACAGCTGTGCCTGGGAAGGACAATCCGACACCCAGGACAATGAAGGTTGAGACAGGGGGGAGGGATGGGATTGGCTTGGGGAGGGATGGGAGTGGCTTGGGGAGGGATGGTAATGGCTTGGGGAGGGGTGAGCTGCCGCTCCGGGGTAGGCCGTACAGCTGGGGAGTGGGGAGTTTGGGTCTGGGCAGCTGTACGGGCCATAATACGGGGAGAGCGGCGAAGGGGGGTGTAGGGGCGTTTTTTGGGAGGGACAGGATATGAACTATGGGAAGGGCCGGCAGTGGTCTGGGCATGGTCAGGATTTTGGTCATGGGCAGGGGTCTGGGTCTGTGCAGGGGTCTGGCCATGGTCAGGGGTCTGTGCATGGGGAGGGGTCTGTGACTGGGCAGGGGCGGAAACCAGATGACCAGAAGTGGTGGATCCATCTGAAAATGTAAAGAAAATATATTAACATCTCATACATCCTGACATCAAATCAACGCATTTCAAATTGATTATGTTTTCAATATACTTCGAAGTGTGTTTGAATTTGTAAACAATTCTGAAATGAGGATATGGTATGTATATAGGCACTCAGATGAATATCAATGACTGTCTGTACAATTATAACATTATTATTGTGTTTTGGCCTGGAATATGCATGTGACATAATGATGGCATGAATTTTAAATTTTTTTAAAAAAAACATACAAGCAGATTTTCATGCTGCCTGATATAGAAAGGGGGCAGTAGTGTATTTGAACAGACAAATAATATTCCTTTTTAAAGTGCAAAAGCTGTAGACTTTGAATGTCTTCAATAAAATGATTTCCAATAAAGCAACATGTTGGAAACATGATAGATATATTTCACATACCATCAGACTCCAAGGCAGCCTCTTCCTCCTCCGTCCCACATGTGACATCAATCTCTGTAAAACATAACATGTTGTGTACACGTTAAGATCAGAAATTATAACATATGTTACTGTTGTTCAAAGACACACATCAATGTTGCATTAAAGATATACACACCCAAAGTTATGATTTACATCATTTTGATGGAGCATACAAATGACATTAGATTTGTTATTCTCAATGATTCAGATTTTCAATGTATTGTTTGTATTAATGTTAAAATCATAAAAGCATAGTACATAGAACATTTAAGATTTCTCATGTGTGTATCACTTGATGACTGTTGTCAAAAAAGAACATGGAAACAAACATATGTTATACATCTTCTGAATAACAAATGTGGAGACTAATAAAGTTGAAATTATTAATCGTTCAATATTAAAAGAAAATTAATATATAATCAGAAGAGAAATATTTTTTTTTTTTATAATGTTATGCTTCATCAGAATCATGATCATAATATTGATTAGCAATACACCTTCAATTACATATAAATGAGTCAATGGACTTACCAGGAGACCGCAAAGGCGGCTCTATGTCACTGCTGGATTCCTGTGGGCTCACCACACCAACTCTCTCTATGAATGATATAGATATATATTAGGAAACACATTTGGGATATCACTAAATCACATCTGTCTCGAATTTTACCATTACTCAACTTTAAAATGTGAAGAATAGAGCAGTCATTACACCAGAAAATGCTTGATTGAATCAAGGGGATTCTGTTAAAAAATCTGTATTGAACATATGTTTAATGTCAGACTATATTAGACATCAAAATCATCTCAGACGATGCTATTGCATATCTAAATATACCCATTGATCAATGTTCTTAACCCTTTAACCCCTTAATGACCGCAGCACTTTTCCATTTTCTGTCCGTTTGGGACCAAGGCTATTTTTACATTTTTGCGGTGTTTGTGTTTAGCTGTAATTCTCCTCTTACTCATTTACTGTACCCACACATATTATATACCGTTTTTCTCGCCATTAAATGGACTTTCTAAAGATACCATTATTTTCATCATATCTTATAATTTACTATAAAAAAAATTATAAAATATGAGGAAAAATTGAAAAAAAATACACTTTTTCTAACTTTGACCCCCAAAATCTGTTACACATCTACAACCACCAAAAAACACCCATGCTAAATAGTTTCTAAATTTTGTCCTGAGTTTAGAAATACCCAATGTTTACATGTTCTTTGCTTTTTTTGCAAGTTATAGGGCCATAAATACAAGTAGCACTTTGCTATTTCCAAACCATTTTTTTTTCAAAATTAGCGCTAGTTACATTAGAACACTAATATCTTTCAGGAATCTCTGAATATCCATTGACATGTATATATTTTTTTTTAGTAGACATCCCAAAGTATTGATCTAGGCCAATTTTGGTATATTTCATGCCACCATTTCACCGCCAAATGCGATCAAATAAAAAAAAATTGTTCACTTTTTCACAAATTTTTTCACAAACTTTAGGATTCTCACTGAAATTATTTACAAACAGCTTATGCAATTATGGCACAAATGGTTGTAAATTCTTCTCTGGGATCCCCTTTGTTCAGAAATAGCAGACTTATATGGCTTTGGTGTTGCTTTTTGGTAATTAGAATGCCACTAAATGCCACTGCGCACCACACGTGTATTATGCCCAGCAGTGAAGGGGTTAATTAGGGAGCATGTAGGGAGCTTTTTGGGGTAATTTTAGCTTTAGTGTAGTGTAGTAGACAACCCCAAGTATTGATCTAGGCCCATTTTGGTATATTTCATGCCACCATTTCACCGCCAAATGCGATCAAATTAAAAAAAAACGTTAAATTTTTCACAATTTTAGGTTTCTCACTGAAATCATTTACAAACAGCTTGTGCAATTATGGCACAAATGGTTGTAAATGCTTCTCTGGGATCCCCTTTGTTCAGAAATAGCAGACATATATGGCTTTGGCGTTGCTTTTTGGTATTTAGAAGGCCGCTAAATGCCGCTGCGCATCACACGTGTATTATGGCGAGCAGTGAAGGGGTTAATTAGGTAGCTTGTAGGGAGCTTGCAGGGTTAATATCACATTTAGTGTAGAGCTCAGCCTCCCACCTGAAACATCAGACCCCCTGATCCCTCCCAAACAGCTCTCTTCCCTCCCCCACCCCACAATTGTCCCCGCCATCTTAAGTACTGGCAGAAAGTCTGCCAGTACTAAAATAAAAGCTATATTTGTTGTTTTTTTGTGTTTTTAAAAAGCATATTTACATATGCTGCTGTGTACTATCCCCCCTTAGCCCCCAACCTCACTGATCCCCCCCAAACAGCTCTATAACCCTCCCAATCTAACTTAATATGCGCCATCTTGGGTACTGGCAGCTGTCTGCCAGTACCCAGTTTAGAAGAAAATATGGGTTTTTTTTATTTTTATTACAATTTTCTGTAGTGTAGCTTCCCCCCACACAAAACCAACCCCCCACCCCTCCACGATCTATTTTTGTGCTTTTGCACAAACAAGATTGGGCCCTTTTTCCTATCAATATTTTCCGTAGTGTAGCGGTTCCCACCCGCTCCCGCCCCGTGCACGCGCCCACCCGCCAACCTCCGTGCACATGCGCGCTCCCGCGCGCGCCCCCGCCCCCCTTGATGGCAGAAGATACACCGATGGCCGCCCACCCGCCTCCCAAGTCGGCTCCCACCCACCAACGATACCGGCCATCGATGTCCGGTGCAGGGAGGGCCACAGAGTGGCTCTCTCTGCATCGGATGGCCATGTAAAGTTATTGCAGGATGCCTCCATATCGAGGCATCACTGCAATAACCGGAAAGCAGCTGGAAGCGAGCAGGATCGCTTCCAGCTGCTTTCCACACTGAGGACGTGCAGGGTACGTCCTCAGGCATTAACTGCCTTTTTTTTGACGACGTACCCTGCACGTCCTCGGTCATTAAGGGGTTAAGGACACAGCTTTCAGTTTGCTCAATTGTTTTATGACGGAATAATTCCGTCATATGTCCTTAAGAGGTTAAAAGAATACACACAAACCACATTTTGAAGAGCATCTGTTGACAAATCTAAACAAACACATGTGTCACATCGAGCCATTTGTGCAATGTACAGTAATCTTGTTTAGGACACAACACATATTTATCACAATACAAAACAAAATTTATTATTACAAATATGTAATCATGGTGCTGTTAGAGTATGCAGATATCTATAAAGTAACTCCAACAGAGAATGTGAATTATATATCAATATTTTTTAATAAAAAGAATGTAAAGATGAATGAATCTATTTTGTCTTAAAGGGACACTGACATGATTAATTTAAATAATTGATTTCTATGTTCAAACTGTTCAAAATGATTTAACATTGACTCCTATTATAATTAGAATGTTGCTAGATTTTAATCTTAAAGGCAGATAAGCAATATTGGATTCAATAAATATTGTTTGTTGAAGGTATCCACCAATCATCAATAAAAACCCAGGTTGGTCAACCAAAATTTAGATGCACATAAACGTACTTTCTTGATTTTAAAATACATTTAGCAATAGAATATGTCACATATGATGATAGTATTATATTTTTATGTTTATTAATATTGCATACTGTATCTGAATGACAACATTAATAATTGTAGCTCAGTATCCCTTTAATCTAAAATTAAATTGATTCGACAATGTTGTTGTTAATGAATTATCTACTCCATATGTTGATGTAATGAATGGTATTGAGCATGCAATTCAAATCTAATATGTTATTTAAGGATATCCGAAGAATTATTTAATTTTCATCTATTAAAGAGACATTACATATAAATATTGAACAATGTGGATTTAGTATGTAATGTTCAGTCCATGTTTCTAAGACAAATGTCAATTAAAAAGAGACATACCATACTGTGACAAGCCCTGGCTTGAGGATCCAGCAGCCACATCCATATCTGTAATATATTAAATGAGGATTGCATATCATTAATACTAATCATGCCATGTTTAAAAACTTTACATTATTAACAAATCAATTTAAAAATATTAATCCTTTGGTAGTCCCATGAGTTAATTGTTTCCTCAATTAAATTAATGATAAATATATCCTGGACTCTTATTTTCAATCAGTTGTGTTGTTTACTGTATCTTTAATAATTTCTGGTTGTTATTTCATAATCATCAATTGATGGCCATATGTTATAATTTATTTGTATTCTTCGTTTTTTATTAGCTATAATATTGAAAATAAGAATACTGTATTCTTCACTAATATAAGAATTCACATTTAATTTTGACCAACATGTGTAAAGCAATGCCACTTACAGCAAAGCCATATTAACGTGGATGAGAAATGACATTTTCGCGATCATTGCGCAATGATTCCAAGCGGAATTACGCATCCGTCATTTGAACAACATGTATAAAGCAATGCCACTTACATCAAAGCCATGTTAACGTGGCTGAGAAATGCCATTTTCGCGATCATTGCGCAATGATTCCAAGCGGAATTACGCATCCGTCATTTGAACAACATGTATAAAGCAATGCAACTTACAGCAAAGCCATGTTAACGTGGATGAGAAATTACATTTCCGCTCTGTGACGCATATTCTGTAGAGCGCAAGAAACATCATTCCTATTTCATGTGTCACTAATCTAAAATCAGATATCTAAACATCATATGTAGTGTATGTTGTGAGATCTGTATAGGTTTAGTATCTGACTATATACACTTATATGAAGTTGGATAATTACCTGGTTCAGATTCTCTATCTCCTCCCAGGCCACCGGAATGAGAAGCATCTGCCCTGTCCCCCGCGTCAGGACTTTCAGATCCCGCAGCTGGGAGGGAAGAAGAGGAGGCCGAGGATGGCGAGGATCGAAATCTTTTGGGTACCCGGAGATTGAGGAGCTCGCATAAAGTCACCTCATAAGGGAGTAGGTACAGTTTCCGCGGGGCCTTTCTTTGGCCCCCTCTTTTACGGGCTTGTACCCAGTCCCTTATGAGGTTGACTTTTTTCGATAAACGCAACCTCATATCTCCGAATCTCCTCATGATCTGATCCTGGGTCCTCTGGACGTCACACACCAATCTAACCGCATTGGTGATAGACTCCCAGAGGGCCTTCTTAACAGGCGCATCTGTCGAGCTCCTCTTGTTCCCAAACAGCTGGGGATAAAAGTCCTTGACGGCGTGGACCAGTGCAGCGCTCTCCTCCTTGGTGAATATGGGAACTGACATGCCTGCTGGGTTTACGGATATGCTGGATATATATATAAATTATATATACAGTACGCCTGCAGGCATTAGAGAACTGACAAAGATGGCAACGTGTAATGGACTTTTATATGGTGAAGTAAACATGAGATGCACCATGGGACAAGTTATCTGTACATCTGATTGGATAAAAGTTTGAAATATTGTTATAATGTCTGTGAGACCATCCTGACTCAAGTTGTGTTTGTGTGATGAACTCTGATTGGCCGTTCCTTAATGTTTCATATCTTAGTAACTTCCTTACACATACCGCTTGGTGGTGCTGTTACTTCATTTTTCATGTAGACTTATTTGTAACTCATGGGCCTGTCATGCGGATATGTGTGACGCAGATTTAATATCCGTGATCCGTTAAATATTAATGATTAAATACTCTTTAAAATCTAATACTGTCACATTATTAAATGTTGTCGACATTTCTCGGTTTAATAACGGTCTGTTTCTTTAATACAAATACACATTTAATATTGTATGTCTTTATTGTTCTTTAAATAAATTTATTGACTTATTGTGAAGTATTGACATTGCTCTATTAAATGTATTTCATAATGCACATTGATTGTGTGCTATTGCGTGACATTAGACTCTAATGTTTAAAGATGCTAATCTGGTGTTTCAAGATGCGTTTCCCACGCAATATTTCTTAATGTTCAAATTCCGGTTAGAATGTCAGTAACTTGGATAATCTGTTTATAAATGTTAAACTACAGGTTTGTTATTAGCAAATAAACCTCGAGCTTGTATTTCTCTGAAGTGCTCATATATGTTATTGTGCAATGGCGTCTTTAGTTTTAAAGAGACATTACAAACAAACAATTGTATCAAATGATCTGTAGAGATAGAAGATTGTTTAGACTTTAAAATGTAAATCAATTTCTCTTAGTATTTATATATCCTCAACAGAAGAAATATAAATGCACATGGTTGAGACAATCACATAAGGCATCTCTGTGCATCCACCAATCTTCATCTACTGAGCCGATCTCGATATGCTTTTCAAGCAAAGTATGTCAAGATAGGAAGATAAGTAAATACACTATTTAAAGCTCTTAAAGGGACACTGTCCAAACAAATTTAGCATTGGTGATTGAGCATGAAATGTTAATCAACTTTATTATTTAATCCGATTATCAAATGTTAACAGTTATCTTGTTATGTTTCTTTGCAAATCAATAATGATATTTTATATTACGGACAATTGTTTAAAAAAAACCTGGGTTGTCCTTGACGATTGTTGGATCAATTATTCCAAACAAAACAAGCAAGTTCTGTCCAGAGTACTGAAGCAAATAAATTAGCTATTTAATGCCTTATTTTTAAAGTAATGATAGCAACATCACAAGGAGCATTCATAATATGAGACAAGTTTTAAAGTTGATTAAAATAGTATACTCATTCAGAATGTATAAATCATTATTTTTTTAACTGTCTACCTTTAAGTATATTTTGAGTTCATGTCCCTTTAAATAAACATTTCACAATAATGCTTAAAATATCATAAACCTAGGCACCTTCCTTTTGCTAAATTAGTCTAACATATGAGTAAAGCAAATTTAGATTAACTTCTAGATTGTTTTACACACTGACTGAAATATATTTATTAAAGGAGGTATTTTTGAGCCTTCAGCTTAGAGGGACATTAAGCTATATGTTATGTATGCATTTTGTATAATATTCTTATATTTGACCAACTTAATATGTTTTGTTATTCAATCATTATATTGTAATTATATATATATATATTCTTGGATTAAATACATCTCTACATAGGCTATTTTGATGCTGATTGTTGTTTGCATATAGATGCCTTATGTAATTGACTAAGATATGTGCATTGATGTTTTTTTTTAAAAGTATATTTAAAGACTGAATGTAATTCTATAGTACTTTCTAAATATGTTGAAATTCTTGTATGATATTTTTAAAAATCTATACACAATATACTTTGTGAATGTCCCTTTAAGGACCCAAACATTTGGAATTTTGATTTAACATTGACAAAATAAACTAAAGGGGAATTAAAATTCTATATAGATATTTGATGTCTAACCCAAGAGGTAAGATTTTAAAAAATACATAATATTACTAAGTATAGTTAAATGACTCCACTAGAAAATTACATAGATTAACCTGGCATCCAATAACTAGCTTGTGAAAAATATCAAGTTAAATGACCTACCATTTATAAATGTAAAAATTAAAAGAATGTAGAAAATAATGTTTTGAGATACCTAAGGAAGATACAAGATCTTATAAAATTATTTTTACATTCAACAACACTGTCACTTTAATGTAATTGAACCACTTCACCTTCTTAAAAGTTAATAAAAAACTTTTGACTACATATCCAAAATTATTTTAATATCTACATTTTCAAAAGAAAAGCATCGAAGGATCTCACTCCCCAATTAATGTTATAAAAGATATTTTAATGTAATATTCTCGGAATCATTTGATTTTCTAATATTAATGCATTATTTGATCTTATGCATGTGCTTGTCAAATAGCCAACTACCAGTCATGGGAGTCCAAGTTTTATTTATTGACAGATTATATTGATATTTAGTAGAATCTGTTCAAAAGAATGTATTTAATAATAAAATGTTTATTATTAACATGTAAAAATAAAGTTTATAGAAAAACTAAAAATATTCCTGGAAGTCATCAGATGCCAATCTGAAATGACAAATAATAAAAATGGAACAAAGTTAATACACACGTTGTCAAATATTCCTAAAATACATTTAAAATCATATGGTGTCTATGCTCTAACTTTGATCAACATTTTTTAAAGATAATTATTAAATTGATTTAAAAATAAATAAATACATACACCATTATATTGTTGAATCAAAATTCTATTTAAATATCCAAATTTCAAATTATACATAATAATGTATATCACATTTCAACAATATATGTATGCTGAACATAAATGTAATATTTCATGTCCATTCAAATACCTCTATATCAACTATAATATGTATTCCTTTTTCGGATTGTGATCCCTAAATATCTAATGATGAAATAAGTATGACTAATGTATGTAAGCTAACAATAATCAACATTCTTCATGTGATTCTTAACTAGCATGCACCAACCTGGATAATGCATGGTCTTTGAAAGTCAATTCAGGGGTAAACAGTTGATCTTCAATAGGTGTCTTATTCATCAGTTCATTAAATAGAGGACTGGGAAATACCATCTAAAAAAGTAAAATCATCTAAGTGTCTGATTGTGATCCCTAAATATATAATTTTGAACTAAATATGACTAATGTATGTAAGCTACTAATATTCAACAGTCTTCACTAGCATGCATTGGTACACCAACCTGGACAATGCATGGTCTTTGAAAGTCAATTCAGGGGTAAACAGTTGATCTTCAATAGGTGTCTTATTCATCAGTTCATTAAATAGAGGACTGGGAAATACCATCTACAAAATAGAAAATCATCTAAGTGTCTCCAATAGGATGTCTCGACAGCCTTATTCTATCAAATAGTTTGCACTTACCATGTGAACATGTCTTTGTATGGTTTTCAAGGTCAGCAGAATTGAAAGATAATGCCAGACATGATCCCATTGGTATACTTCAATTTCAATCTTGGCTTTTTCCCCACTGTCAGTCTGGGCAATCTTCACTGTCAGGCTTCTAATTGTTCCCTTTCAGTCTTTAGATTAAGTCATCTCCCTAATGGAAGAAATATTTTAAATAAAATTCATACAAGTGTGTGAATCAGTTCTGTACCCCTCTCCCACCCCCCATTTCATAATAAATTTATGTCACTAGCTTACTAAGCCTGTGTATCAACCTGTGTTATTTTCTATCAAGTGTGAAGATGAGTCATATTGAGCAGAACAAACCTCTGTGTGACATTGAACCATAGTCATTCTAGAGTATCCCTTTCTGATTATGTACATTTTAAGTAATGTGTAAACTAAATTATATTTTTTAAAATGTATGCCATATGATGTATTTGTGTACAATTCATGCCAGCAACAGTCCATACATTTCTACTTACCATCTGATGTCCTCTTTAAAAACCAGGTGGCAAAGACTCGCTACAGGACCCAATGCCCAGAGCATCACCTATATGAATAAATTAAAAAAATTTTATAACATTTGATCAATCCTAACATGTTTGCACAATTCTCTACTTGTCATTTCCCTAGAGTTCACATCTATTGAAAATACTCCAGTCTAACTTCTATTCTTTACCGTCTAAAGTGGCGGTTGATGACGTCTGCTCTGACATCAAGTCCCTCGTCCTGGAATTCCCCCTCTAGAACAGGATCATCCTCCTCATCTCTGAGGAGGTCTCTGTCCACCGGGACGGCCTGCAGCATCCCAGCCCGCTGTGCAATATTATGCAGGACGCTACAGGCTACAACGATCTTAGCCACCTTCTTTGGGTTGTACTGGAGTGCTCCTCCAGAACGGTCCAGGCACCTGAATCTCATCTTCAGGAGCCCGAACATCCTTTCAACCACCGCCCTGGTTCTCTTATGAGCCCTATTGTAGCGCTCCTCAGACACATCAGTCGGGCTACGCAAGGGGGTAATGAGCCAAGGCCGGCTCATGTACCCAGAATCACCTATAAATTATGAACAGAACATAATTCAAACAGAATCCTTAAAATAGTATATTGTTTTAGAAATAATTTTTTGTACACGATAATCCATATTAAAAGTTTTCAGAAACATCCAAAAAATAAATTTCTATATTATTCTGTATCTTGCCATTTCAGCTAAGACATGCTACATATGCGTATTTCTCATAAACCAAACCTTGTGTAAAATGCTAACTACATGGTTACATTGCATTCTCTATCTGAGCACTTAAGGTAAGACATGCTACATATCTGCATTGAACTAAAACTAGACATTAGCGGAAAGAGACAATGACAGGGTTAAATTGCATGAGATAATATCTTCCCATTTCAGCTAAGACATGCTACATATGCGTATTTCTCATAAAACAAACCTTGTGTAAAATGCTAACTACATGGTTACATTGCATTCTCTATCTGAGCACTTAAGGTAAGACATGCTACATATCTGCATTGAACTAAAACTAGACATTAGCGGAAAGAGACAATGACAGGGTTAAATTGCATGAGATAATATCTTCCCATTTCAGCTAAGACATGCTACATATGCGTATTTCTCATAAAACAAACCTTGTGTAAAATGCTAACTACATGGTTACATTGCATTCTCTATCTGAGCACTTAAGGTAAGACATGCTACATATCTGCATTGAACTAAAACTAGACATTAGCGGAAAGAGACAATGACAGGGTTAAATTGCATGAGATAATATCTTCACATTTCAGCTAAGACATGCTACATATGCGTATTTATCAAAAAAAAAAATAGTGTTAAATGCTAAATACATGGTTACATTGCATTCTCTATCTGAGCACTTAAGGTAAGACATGCTACATATCTGCATTTAAATAAAAGTAAACATTAGCATCGGTAAATAACAAATGGTTAAATTGCATCCTATAGATGAACATGACGCTAACATTTTAAAACTACAGGGGCAATTGTCAAACTAATTAAACATGTTGTGCACAAATACTCACCAACGAGATAACCAGGGGGCATTTGTCTTTCCTCAAACTGTCTCCACAGGGACGACAGAGAGAGGATGCGGGCATCATGACTAGCCCCTCCAAAATTCGCATACACATGCATAATCCTCATCCGTGCATCACAAACATACTGCACGTTGAGGCTATGAAAATGTTTGCGATTTCTGAAGGGCAAGTCATCAATTGGAGCACGCAGCGCAATGTGGGTACAATCTATGGCTCCCAAGACATTGGGCAATTCAGCAATATCAAAGAATTCCCGCTTCAGGCGCCTCCAATCACCATCATTCTGTGGGAATCCTATGTATTGCTTACTGATACGTACCATGGCGTCCAGAAAATTATCAAACACCACAGAGAATGTACCTTGAGCCAGGCCATGCATGTACAGTTCTCCTGATTGAAAACTCCCGGAGGCCAGGACGTATAGACAACTTAGCATCTTACTCATGCCGGGAACAGCAGTCCTTATTTGTATACGTGGCTCCAAATGAGGTTTAAGAAGCTCGTAAAGGCCAATGAGCTGTTCGCGATCGAGCCGATACTTATCAAAAACCTCAAAGTCGCTCATGTTTTCCAAGGTGGGTCTCACCCTGTAGACAGGAGGACCTCGAACCAGACGACCCCTTCGTCTCGGTCTGAGCCGCCAAGGCTGCCTGATTCGACCAACAGCTAGTTCGCCAATAGCAGCACCAGCAGTGTCTACCATGTCATCGTCATCCATCTTTCAAAACAGCGTAACAAGGTAAGCACTTTATCTGATGTGGATCACAAGTGATGCTTTGGCCATGTTGTTTGGGGGATTTATAGTACGATTAGTCCAATGGTATTGAGTTTGTAATGATTGCTGATTGTATTCACCTGTTTGTATGTGAGCGGCGCGAATGCTTTCAAAGTGGGCGTTGTATTTTTTTTGGCTGAAATGTTGTTTTCCGCCAATAAATCTCAATGTGAAAGTGTCAAATATCACACATACAGTGCATGTTCATATGCGTAATCAATATTTCTTAAACGCGATCTTATAGTAACAAGCACACGTCCAGGCTAACATGAATGAAAGTGCATAGTTGTGTATAATGTGCATCGAATGTGATCGATCAATGTTGCTGCAATATTGTTTGTAAACGATAAAGTAACAGCTGCCATCTGTAGTATTGTATCTATACGTGATTAGCTAGATGTCAATATTGTATGCGTCCCTTTAAAATCGCAATAAGAATTCAGAACTTCCGGCTGTCATCTGTAGTATTGTATATATAAGTGATTGCCGAGCTGTCAATATTGTATGCGTCCCTTTCAAATCGCAATAATAATTCAGAACTTCCCGTCTGCCATCTGTAGTATTGTATCTATACGTGATTAGCTAGATGTCAATATTGTATGCGTCCCTTTAAAATCGCAATAAGAATTCAGAACTTCCGGCTGTCATCTGTAGTATTGTATATATAAGTGATTGCAGAGCTGTCAATATTGTATGCGTCCCTTTCAAATCGCACTAATACTGAATAACTTCCGGCTGTCATCTGTAGTATTGTATATATAAGTGATTGCCGAGCTGTCAATATTGTACGCGTCCCTTTCAAATCGCAATAATAATTCAGAACTTCCCGTCTGCCATCTGTAGTATTGTATATATAAGTGATTGCCGAGCAGTCAATATTGTATGCGTCCCTTTCAAATCGCAATAAGAATTCAGAACTTCCGGCTGTCATCTGTAGTATTGTATATATAAGTGATTGCCGAGCTGTCAATATTGTACGCGTCCCTTTCAAATCGCAATAATAATCCAGAACTTCCCGTCTGCCATCTGTAGTATTGTATATATACGTGATTGCCGAGCTGTCAATATTGTACGCGTCCCTTTCAAATCGCAATAAGAATTCAGAACTTCCGGCTGTCATCTGTAGTATTGTATATATAAGTGATTGCCGAGATGTGAATATTGTATGCGTCCCTTTCAAATCGCACAAATACTGAATAACTTCCGGATGCCATCTGTAGTATTGTATATAAAGTGATTTGCGATATGACAATATTGTATGCGTCCCATAAAAATGGCACTAATACTGAATAACTTCCGGCTGTCATCTGTAGTATTGTATATATAAGTGATTTTCGATCTGACAATATTGTATGCGTCCCATAAAAATGGCACTAATACTGAAGCACTTCCGGCTGTCATCTGTAGTATTGTATATATAAGTGATTTTCGATCTGACAATATTGTATGCGTCCCATTCAAATGGCACTAATACTGAATAACTTCCGGCTGCCATCTGTAGTATTGTATATATAATTGATTTGCGATCTGACAATATTTATTAATTGTCCCATTGAAATTTCAATAATAATGCTGTTCCAAACTGTTGTTTACGTATATGTTGTATTGTATTGTAGTGGTGAATCTGTGATGTGTATGGTTGAATCTTGTAATGACGTCATGATATTATTAACCTGCCTATGTAGTTCTGAAATCCTCATTGTGTTGTTGTATTGTGCTACATTGTTATTGTGTGCTGAATAAAATCTAAATGTGTGCTTTGTGGTTGCGTGATGGGTGATGCGTGTTATGTACATCTACGTATATATTGTGATTGTGTCCCACATATGCTGACTTGTATATAGCGGTCTGGCATTGTTGTTCCTTCCCATAAAGTGACATCTGTAATCTTGTGTAATGATGTTTTTGTTGTACGTAATTCCTAATGGTTTATTGTGATGGAATCATGATGTTAAAAGTACAGTAAAATCCATATGTTGTGTTTTGTGATTCCTGTAGAGAATGTAATGTGTTTTTCCCCCATCATTTGAATGCACATGTATGAGTGAATGTTAAAAGTAATATATGTGCATCCATGAGTGATCATGTGTTAAGCCGATGTAGATATGCAGTTGCTGCAAGCATATGAGTTGAATAACAGAAATGCAATAATAAAGGTAAATGAGAGGTGTTTCCCATTGTGTACTGTTTGTGAATCCAGAAATGTTTAGTGAATTTTATTTTAATTTTAAATGTAATTTTATTTAAATAATAATGTGTTACTAGTGATGTTGATTTGTAGTTGATGTAATCTAAAAGTGTGAAACAATTTTATGGTGTTGTGAATATTCAATAATTAAAAAACATAAATCCACCATAGGGAAATAGTCATTTCTTAATCTATTTATCATAGCTGGGTCTAACGCATGAAATCATGTCTTTTCTAGCGCTGGTATTTGGAGTTTTTCAGTCTACGCTATTTGCGTGCGTTAGGGAAATGAGGGTTTCGCGTGCACGAGCACGTCTTCCCAATAGAAGTCAATGGAGGCTCTAAAGATTTCCAAATTTTTTTTCTAAGACTGGTTTTCCTCGTAAAGTGAGTGACGTCATGAGCTTGTGTGAAAAAGTAAATAAATCGTGTTCTTTTTGTAATAAATAAATATTTTGTGTAGGTCATGTGGTGTATATTGTTTGTATGCATTGATGAGTGTATGTTTGTGATAATGTTATTAGTTAGATGTAGGTATATGAGGGTCTTTTCCCGTGTGTCAATGTAAGTCAATGGGAAAATGGATTTGTGTTGTTTTTTTTCAAACACCCGAGATCTCGCAACTTTAATCCTTTGTATTTTGCAGAAAAAATATTAAATATGAAAAATAAATATAGTGTCGTGTTTGTATGAGTGTAAGTGTAGTTTGTGTAATATTTTTAATTTGATTCGTGGAATTTAATTTTGTCGGTATATGTTTACTACTGGGTCTGAGGTGTCGGTAGAAATTTGAGCGTTAGGTGATTTTGGAGTGGCGGTAAATAAACTCTAAATACCGGAGTCCGTAAGAAACCCGCGTTAGGGGCCTCTAACGCTGGTTTTCACGGCTAACGCCGAACTCCAAATCTAGGCCTTAGTGTTTGTTATTTTTTTATAACTTAGTTAGTTTTTTGTAACTCTATAATTTTTAAGTGTAGAATTAAATAATTTGAGTAGGGTTAGGTGTTTAAATATATAATATAGCTAATTTAATTTGTAGTTTAATGTAATTTTACTTTAACAGTTAGGCTAGATTAATTATTAATTTAATATAGTTTAATGTAATTTTAGTATAACAGTTAGGTTAGATTAATTATTAATTTAATATAGTTTAATGTAATTTTAGTATAATAGTTAGGTTAGATTAATTATTAATTTAATATAGTTTAATGTAATTTTATTATAATAATTAGAATAGGCTAATTATTAGTTTAATATAGTTTAATTTAAATCTAAAGGTAAGTTTAAATTTACATAAGATAGGGATGAGTTAATATTTAATGTACAGTTAGCGGGTTAGGTTGAGGGATTAATAGGTTAATTTAGTTTATGGCGATGTGGGGGGCTGGCGGTTTAGGGGTCAATACGTTTATTTAGTTGCGGTGGGCTCCAGGAGCGGCGGGATAGGGGTTAATACTTTTATGTAGGTAGCGGTGGTGCGGCAGATTAGGGGTTAATAAGTATAATGTAGGTGGCGGTGGTGTAGGGGGCAGCAGATTAGGGGTGTTTAGACTCGAGGTATATGTTAGGGTGTTAGGTGTAAACATAACTTTCATTCTACCATAGGAATCAATGGGATATCGGGCAGCAGCGAACATAAGCTTTCACTACTTTCAGACTCTCATTGATTCCTATGGCATCCTCCGCCTCCAGGGCGGCGGATTGAAAACCAGGTACACTGGGCCGGAATAGTGCCGAGCGTACCTGGTAGACATTTGATAACTAACAAAAGTAGTCAGATAGTGCCGAATTTGCATTCAGGACATCTGTAATGAAGTAAGCATCGATCTGTGTCGGAGTGAGACCGGCGGATCGTATGTTACGTCACAAAATTCTACTTTTGCCGGTCTGAAGCCTTTGATAACTAAGGCAAATCAAGCTTGCCACAATTACACTGCGGAATTCCAGCATATTTGCGCTTGACGGCTTGATAAATAGGCCCCATAGTATCAAACAAACATGTGTTTATCCATGCATTAGGCATAGAAAGCCATTTGTTAGCTGATTAAAGCAAGGTTAGTATAAAGCAACTTGTTGTTTTTGTTTTGCTTTTCAACTGCAGTATGCTTTATACTAACCTTGCTTTAATCAGCTGACAAATGGCTTTCTATGCCTAATGCATGGATAAACTTTCACAAACTTTTGTGCTGATCAGCTAATTAAATTCTTGCATGCTCGCTTTGCAACTTTATGTTGAAATCACGAACTCTCCCTCATTTACAAGATAAAAACTTGAGCTGGATAAATTCCATATATACTGTGACCGGATACCTTGTTTGTGACTCATACATATATTTGTAATAAATATTATTGTGATCTATAAACTTTGATACGTTTTAGTTTGTGTGCACTAATGACTTAATTAGCTTAATCAAGTGTTATAAGAATCTATAAAGTGTGCTGAATTCCCTGTCTCTATGTGAGTGAAACGTTAGAGGATACATTTTACTCTCTCTCTTTTACTTTGTATTCTAAAGTATTTAAAGGGTCTGTACCTCCTCCATATGAGGAATCATTTTTGTTTAAACATTTAAAGTATATATAATATTCAGCCATAAAGCACTTGTAACTTCACTTTCATAATACACAGTACATAACACAGTACACAATACACAGTACATAACACCCAATACACAGTACATAAGACAGTACACAATACACAGTACATAACACCCAATACACAGTACATAAGACAGTACACAATACACAGTACATCATACAGAGTACATAATACACACTACATAACACAAAGTACACAATACACACTACATAACACACAGTACACAATACATAACACACAGTACACAGTACACAATACACAGTAAATAACAAAACATACACAATACACAGTACATAACACACAATACACAGTAAATAGCACACAGTACACAATACACAATGTATAATACACAGTACATCACACAGATTACCATACACAGTTCATAACATACAGTACACAATACACAGTACATAACACATAGTAAACAATACACAGTACATAACAGTACAAAACACACAGTAAATAACACACAGTACACAGTAAATAACACACAGCACACAATACACAGCACATAACACAGTACATAACACACAATACACAGTACATAACACACAATACATAGTGCATAACACACAGTACACAGTAAATAACACACAGTACACAATACACAGTACATAACACACAATACACAGAACGTAACACATAACAAACAATACACAGAATGTAACACATAACACACAATACACAGTACATAACACACAGTACATAACACACAGTACATAACAGTACAAAACACACAGTAAATAACACACAGTACACAGTAAATAACACACAGCACACAATACACAGTACATAACACACAGTACACAATACACAGTACATAACACACAATACAACGTACATAACACACAATACATAGTGCATAACACACAGTACACAGTAAATAACACACAGTACACATTACACAGTACATAATGCACAATACACAGAACGTAACACATAGCACACAATACATAGTACATAACACCCAGTGCATAACACAAAGTACACAAAACATAGTCCATAACACACAGGACACAATACAAAGTACATACCACACAGTACACAATACACAGTACATAACAGAACAAAAAACACAGTAAATAACACACAGTACATAATACACAGTACATAACACACAGCACACAATACACAGTACACAATACACAGTACATAATACACAGTAGATAATACACAGAACTAGAGCTGCAACAACTAATCGTCATAATCGATAATAATCGATTATGAAAATAGTTGTCAACGAATCTCATAATCGATTAGTTGGTTTGCAATTAGTTGGTCTATGCACAACACCAGCTGCTTCACTCCAATGAACTCCTGCACATGGTATTGTGTTTTATGGTTATGTCCTTAGCCTAAAGGACGTCTACAGACGTTTACTTTTCACTTTTTTAGGACACTATAAGTTTACAACTACCCCTGGCTTATGTGCAACCCAGATATAATAGTCATCAGTTGGATTGTTTATATTAAATCTGGTGCTTTGGAACTATGTTTTTCAGTATATGTGCCAAGCTTGTTGTTTACACCTTGCCCCTAGATTGATGGGAGTTATTTAAATTGATGTACACTATTATCTGTTTGCACAATTATTAGCGTATTGCTTGCTATTGCTGATTATATGTACTGTATAAATAAATGTGTAAGGCTTTGTCCTGTTATTGATATACATTCCTTAGCGCTTTTGATTTTTTTTTTATTGTTTTTTTATATTTTTAATAAATTGTGATAATATGTACCAGATTCAACCTTTATAAGTATATATTCGTTATTTTTAGAGCGGACTAGATATTTCCCCTAACCTTATAGCTGGTTATTTACCATTGCATATAGATATTCAAGATATTTTTATGTTAGAATGAAGTCAAGGGTTACTTTACTGAGAGGCCCCTTGCCAAGGTAGAAAACACTTAGCATTGGTGAAGAGCTAACAAAGATAAATATCCCACTTTGGTGAAATTGGCAAAACCCTACTTATACACCTCAACAGTCTTTTCTCTGCTGCAGGAAATATAGCTGCAAACAGAGAACCAGCCTTAGCCAGAAGCATGTGGACATGTTGAGATTTTTGCATTTCAATGCAAAGTTTCTGAAAGAGTGAATAACAGAATGTTATTAACAGTGATAGTCTAACTCTTTCTAGTTCTACCTCTTTTCAAACAGTTTGTGGTTTTGTTTTGTTAAGTTTTAGTCTGAAGTTTATATTTGTAACACTCGTTATGTGGATTTTATTTAAAACATACAAAACTATTATTGATTCTCTTTTTATCCGATTAGTCGATTAATCGAAAAAATAATCGGACGATTAATCGTATGAAAATAATTGTTAGTTGCAGCCCTACACAGAACACAATATACAGTACATAATACACAGTACACAATACACAGTACATAATACACAACAAACAGTACACACTACACAGTACATAACAGTACAAAACACACAATAAATAACACACAGTACACAGTACATAACAGTACAAAACACACAATAAATAACACACAGTACACAGTAAATAACACACAGCATACAATACACAGTACATAACACACAATACACAGTACATAACACACAATACATAGTCCATAACACACAGTACACAATACACAGTACATAACAGTACAAAACACACAATAAATAACACACAGTACACAGTACACAGTAAATAACACACAGCATACAATACACAGTACATAACACACAATACACAGTACATAACACACAATACATAGTCCATAACACACAGTACACAGTAAATAACACACAGTACACAATACACAGTACATAAAACACAATACACAGAACGTAACACATAGCACACAATACACAGTACATAACACCTAGTACATAACACAAAGTACACAAAACATAGTACATAACACACAGCACACAATACAAAGTACATACCACACAGTACACAATACACAGTACATAGCAGAATAAAAACACAGTAAATAACACACAGTACATAATACACAGCACACAATACACAGTACATAATACACAATACGCAACAAACAGTACACAATACACAACAAACAATACACAGTACATAATACACAGTAGATAATACACAAAACACAATATACAGTAAATAATACACAGTACATAGCACACATTACACAATACACTATACATAGCACACAGTACACAAAATGCAGTACACAATACACAGTGCATAACACACATTACACAATACACAGTACATAACATATAATACACAATACACAGTAAATAACACAACCTACACAATACACAGTACATAACATAACATACACAATACACAGTACATAACACAAAGTACACAATACACAGTGCATAACACACTGTCAATACACAGTACATAACACATAATACACAGTACACAACACAGTACACAATACACAGTGCATAACACACAGTACACAATAAACAGTACATAACACAGTACATAACACATAGCACATAATACACAGTGCATAGCACACAGTACACAATACACAGTACATAACACAGTACACAATACACAGTACATAACAGACAGTACACAATACACAGTACATAATACAGAACATAACACACAGTACACAATACACAGTACATAACACACAATACATAATACACAGTACATAACACACAATACACAGTAAATAACACACAGTACATAACACACAATACACGGTATATAACACACAGTACACAATACACAACACATAGTACACAGTACATAACACACAATACATAACACACAGTACACAATGCACAGTACAAAGTACATAACACACAATACACAGTACATAACACATAGTACACAATACACAGTACATCACACAGTACACAATACATAGTACATAACACACAGTACACAATATGCAGTACACAGTACACAATACACAGTACATAATACACAGTACACAATACAGAGTACCTAACACACCATACAAAACACAGTACACAATACACAGTACATAACACACAGTACAAAACACAGTACACAATACGCAGTGCATAACACACAGTACACAATACACAGTACATAACACACAGTACACAGTACATAACACACAATACACAATACATAGTACATAACACACAGTACACAATACACAGTACATAACACACAGTTCATAATACACAGTACATAACACACAATAAGCAGTACATAACACACAGTACATAAGGGATTAAATGCCATATCCTCCTCTGTGGGAAGAATTATCATAACTTAACTATTTACATTCTCAAATTTAATGTAAACTTTTAACTTAATTTCTAACATAGAAATAAACACACAAACAACTTCTTTGTTATAAAACCCGCAGATCCCGTTTATTGTGGCAACACAGGAACCAAACAACCAGCACGAATAAACATGGACCAGGGGGGCGGCAATCAGGTAACAGCTAATGTGTAGTAACCCATGCTAACAAGATGGGCAGTACCAGGCCGCAGGAGAGGAAGCAGAGCGTAGCTCAATATTGGAAAGGCTTAGAGAGTTCTCGGCTTCGACTCACATGGGCAGGGAACACCCCAGACATGCGTCTGAAGACTTCATCCCTGGCCGGAAGTAGCCGTCACTCTACCTCGATCACATCCTGCCTCCTGACACTGTCCACCTGCCAGCCCAGCGTGCAAACCTACCACTCCGTACCATTAGGACCAGGATCAATAAGGTGCAAACCACATTGAACACCTGGGGAGCTGAAACTTAACGTCCTTGAGCTTATAGAAATAGGCTGCTTAGCCCTCATCATGCCTTGGACACCCCTAATCCTGGGGACCACCCTAGCAATAAATCCCCCTAACGATTGCTGCCTAAAATAATAAAAAGGGAGGGACAGGGTGGGGAAAACTTTGAAGAAACCAGCAGAAAGAGGACTTGTACTTCCTGTACAGGGCTTAAAAAGGTAAGCTGGAACCCCTCCTCTCTATCTGCAACATTGTTTCACACACACAAACCAGAGCACTCCCACTCCTCCGTCTTGGCCTTAACCCTTATGTGCATTCCAGGCAATTTGCCTTACATTTCCTTAAGGGATTAAATGCCATATCCTCCTCTGTAGGAAGAATTATCATGACAACTATTTACATTCTCAAGTTTAATGTAAACTTTTAACTTCATTTCTAACATAGAAATAAACACACAGACAACTTCTTGGTTATAAAACCCGCAGGTCATGTTTATTGTGGAAACACAGGAAACAAACGACCAGTACGAATAAACATGGACCAAGGGGGTGGCAATCAGGTACTAGCTAATGCGTACTAACCCATGCTAACAAGATGGGCAGAACAAGGGTGCAGGAGAGGAATCACAGTGTAGCTCAATACTGGAAAGGCTTAGGGAGTTCTAGGCTTCAAATCACATGGGCAGGGAACACCCCAGACACGCGTCTGAGGACTTCACCAATGGCCGGAAGTAGCTGTCAATCTACCTTGATCACATCCTGCCCCCGGACACTGTCTACCCGTCACAAGATCGCCCACATATTCAGGCCACTCTCGCCGCCACCCAAACTCACACAAATAGGAGTAGGCACTGTCTTAGGTCTTCAATAAACAGGTCCATGCCATGGTCCGAAAGATGTACCCCGTCACCTCGGTAGAGGCTCCGGTCAGCTGCCGTAATGGTTTTGTGCTCCACAACAAAGCCCCTAAGCTCAAACATCAATTTCCTCACGTCCCTATTGAGCTTTTTTCTGACCTGAAAAGCAGCCCTATGGCTGGCCATATGATGCCATGTCAACCTGGGAATAATGTTTGACCATCCCATTCTCACACCAGGCATCCAAGCTTTGAAGGTGCGTAGGTCTGACTGGATCATCGCACTCAAATCCCGTCCGGGAATTGAGCCAAGATCGTTTCCACCTAAGTGGAGAGTCAAAACGTGGGGTTTCTCCCAACGTTTCATGGCATCTTGCAGCAATCCAGGTAGATCTGCCCAGCAAAGGCCTCTCCTTCCTAACCACCTAATCACCACCCTAGATGATGAGAACCCCAGTTGCTGTCCTCCAGGTTGAGTAGAAACTCGGATGGCTGCCCAGTACACGAACGAGTGCCCTACAATCCAGGCACAGAGTGGACCACCGCTAGGCCCTGCAAAAGAAACAAGTGTTAGGTCCATACCACAACAGTGAAAACATCACAACATAAACACACCGTAATACTTAGCAGTGGGATAAAAAGGGGTCTCACATATAATTGATATCTCCTAGATTTCCACCTCCCCAATGCCATGATATGGTCAGCAGACCAACCTAAAGCCGCCCCTGTCGTAGCAGCTCCAAGCCTTTTCTGCAGCCCATCCCAGGACCCTCCGGAATTGGAATCTTGTAAGAGGGGTACCGTCCTGGTGAATTAAAAACCTATGCGAACCCACTGGACGCACATCCGAGAAGGCTTCAACAGGATATAAGGGCAACTGGTGGAACCCTGATTCACAGGGAGTGACAGCAAAGCACCCCTACACTCCCGATTCACTTTGGATCAGGGAATGAATAGCAATACCCCGTTGTCGGCGAATCTAACGTGTTCGGACAACACACCGCCCACTTTCACCATCTTAGACTGCGGTACCAATTCCCCAACTCGAAGGGCACCATGAAATGCCATGGCAAATGCCGTTGAAAACAGTTGAACCTCATATTCCGAGGAATAGACGTCAGGTAGGACCTGAAGCAAAAGGAGTAACCGATCAGCAGTTATGGGTTCCCTAATGTCGGGTCGCCGCACTTCTGACCTCCCAAAGCCCTGAAGAATTTGGTGAACCAAAAATGTCTTGGAAAAGTCTGTCAGAGTGAACAATTTACAGAAAAAGGATACCTCTGCCAACTGCGCTGTCACCGCCCCCTTTTTTACCTGCTTAGTTCTAAGCTCCGCACGCCATCGCAACAACTATTCTTGTTCACCTGCGCAGGAAGCAAATCCCTGAACATCGCAGAAGAATACACATTCTTCCCAATACCTCACATAAGACTTCCAAGTGGAAGGTGCAAGGGACGCCTTCAGTAGTGGAATCAGAGACTGCCATCCAGTGCCACCTGCAAAAGGAAAGGAGGACAAGGAACACCATGAGTCGCAGCGTTAGGAGCAAACTTCCTAAAATTTTCCTATTGGAAATGAGAAAGCGCATCAGCTATAATATTAGCAACCCCAGGGACATGCCTAGCTTGAAACTCAATGTTCCGCTTAAGGCACCCCAAGACCAGAATCCTAAGATATCTAACCACCACTGATGGCAAAGACCACACTCATATTGTCCGTCCAAAAAACCATGGAACTGTTCTTAAGTTCATCTCCCCAGATCTCCAACACCACCAGAATGGGGAAGAGCTCCAGGAGACACATGTTCCTGGTCAGACCCTTAACGGTCCATTTGACAGGCCAAAGCTCAGCGCTCCACCTACCATCTAGGTAAGCCCCATAGCCAAAGGACCCCGCAGCATCCGTAAAATGGTGGATGGACTGCGTGGACGTCTGAGGTTTTTGCCAAATGCAAACCCCATTGAATTCCCTAAGGAACTGATAACAAACCTGGAGATAGTCCTTCATGTCTTTGTTAACCTTAATTCTTGCCTTAGGGCAACAGTCGCTCCATTCTTTTTAGAAAAGTTCTCCCCATAGGGATGACTCGACCTGCGAAGTTGAGCAGACCCAACAGGAATTGCAGCTCTTTTAACGTGCAAAAACCTGCCAAGTCTTCTCACTTCCTCAAGCATCTTCCAGACTTTATCTGCCAGAAGTCCACATTCCTCGGCTACAGAGTCAATTTATATCCCTAAGAATGCAAGACATGTACAAGGGCCCTCCGTTTTTTCCTCTGCCAAGTGAACACCAAATTTAGTCATTAACAGTCTCATGGTGTGCAGAAGTAACTCACAGTCCATGAAGCCCTGTCTGCCCACCAATAAAAAATCATCCAGATAATGAGCAATTCTATCCTCCCCTGCCACCTCGGCAACAGACTAATGTAAGAAGGAGCTGAATGCCTCAAAATAGGTGCAGGAAATTGAACAACCCATTGGTAAACAACGGTCGACATAGTACGATCCGTTGAAAAAACATTCCATGAGATAAAAAGAAGATGGGTGAATCGGCAGCAGCCAGAAGGCAGACGCTATATCAAGTTTTGCCAGCAAGGCACCTTGACCCGACCTCCGAAACACCCTTAGGGCATCATCAAAGGATTGATAATTAACCATGCTCAATTCCTGCGGGATGGCGTCATTGACTGACCTGCCATTTCTGGTAGGAAAGGTGTTGAATCATCCTGAACTTCCCTGGGTCTTTCTTTGGCATGACCTCTAAAGGAGAAATAATCAATCCCGGTATTGGCTTTACCCTAAATGGTCCGGCCATTCTACTCAGTGAAACTTCCTTAACCAATTTCTCCTTTAATGCCTCTGGAAATTGGTAAGCTGATTTCAGGTTCCTGCGGCCCGCAGAAACCTTAACCTTACCTTGTACCAGAATAATGAAACCTTCCTGGCGACCCAACTCCAGCAAGGCAGCCACATCCCTATCCGGGTATAGTGCGAGCCAAGGTCAAATTGCGGCCATCCGCTCTTACCAACAACAGGGCCGCGTGATCCAGCCCTATCCTGTTTTTCACTTTTCTTGACGTAATCTGTGGCTGGGTGAGGTACCCTGCAGTTGCGGCACGCATGCCAAAATGAACACACAGCACGCAGTGCTTATCCTGAAATTTCCAACAGACCCGGCGGTGCGTCTGCGAAACCTACTAGCAGAGCGGACCTGGTGTGATCCTGCTGGAGGCACAGAAGTCCCTGGGACCTTCTCAGGACCCAGCTGGGCCCAAAGCTGCATCTCCACACATCCAAAGTTAAGAAGAGGGTTACCTACCATCTTCCTGCAGAATTCTTCATCATAATTCCGCCAGGCTCCATCACGATAATTTTCCATAATAATTTCCATATTCTCTATATATTTTAATATGGCTAAACACTGATTGGGCCACTTTTCCAAAAAACAAGAAGCGTATATCCTGAAACAACGTCGTCACTCGTGGAACGTGTCAGGGCGCTGGTATTTCTTTGGCCCGGTCCCATCTTCGGCCCTTTCCTTCTGTCTTACAGCTTCCACGGAGAGCTCAAAGATATTGACATACTTCCCCTCATGAATGCGCCGAACCGTCTTAGTTTTAAAATGTTCGTGCAGATCATAAGATGACCAGGATCGCGTATCGCCGTGGAGTGCCACCTTGCGGTTAGCAGGTCCATGCGCCTCACTGACTCTGGATCTGGGTTGGGATGCCCTATCAGACTTCTCAGAGGTAACAGGTTCTGAAGATCTTTGCAACCCCTTCCTAGCAGACTTTCTTTCCTCAGTCAACCACCTAAGCATTTTGTACATTCTCTAAACCCAGAATCATCAGAGGATGGCGTGAAACCCCTGAACCTCACTGAAACTGAGGACTCACCGGTTTGCCACCACACCCGAAGTCGATGGACGCTCATCCTCCGACACCATGGAATCTGCACCGCTCTCTGTTCCTCTCTCTATGCCACTTCCGGAATTGCCAGTAGTTGCCATGTCGCTATCCTGAAAAAAAGAATGCAAGAGAGGAGTACCACGCAGGGGAAGTTCAGCTCTCCCCTTCCCCCTGCTCACACACAGCTTTTCCCCCCCTCAGGCACTCTGGGTCCACATGGGCGCTTACCACGCCCCTCTCCAAAATGCACACTATGCTCTTCCTCAGAAAAATCCTCAATATCCTCACTAAAGTGTACTGTCTTAGGGGCCTGGGCAGGGGCCTTTTTGCGACTTCTAGTTGGCGATAATTCCATATCTAGACTATGAAATTGTGATCGGTTACCCTGCCTAGCAGCCGACCTAGTAACTACCTTCCTAGCAGTGGGCGGCACAGCAGCCGCGCACTGAGGCCTACTATGCCTATCATCACATTCCATTCCATCCCATCCATGCTGTAATCATCCGTGGCACCTTTATTTTTTTGCCCGCTGAGGCCTTAGCCCCTGACCACACGCTAGCGGTTTTATTAGCCCCCTTATCCTGATCACCTGAACCAAGTTCGATTCCATATGGCCTCTTATAACTCGCATGTTGCCCCTTTGCCACTCCATTGCCCCCTTTTTCTATTGCCTTAAGCCCCCGAGCACTCTGAGCACCTTTACCCCCATCGCCCCTGTAGGCCTAACCCCTGGAGCCAAAGTTCCCCCCGTGGCACTCCTTTCTTACCTGCAGAGCCGAGTGGGGAACGCGATGCGCTCCTCTTCACGGCCGGGCATCGAATAGAGGAACCGGAAGTGACGTCACTGGAAGTGACATCACCGGAAGTACCGCCGCTGGAGGACCCGAGACCGGAAGTTGACACAGAGAAGGCCGAAGCCACCGGAGGAGCCTGCGCAACACTGATTGTTGGACTATGGACCACGTGGGACCCACCCGGAGCCCCAGACATCGCCGACGCTAGCATTTGGAAGAGGGACACCGCCGCCGCAATGGATTCTTGGGACAAGTAAGGCCCAGGTAAGGCCTAGGCACTCCCACTATTCCCACCAACTATAGAAGGGACATTACAGGGCCACGAGGGACCAGGATTGACCTGGGGAGGGCCAGGAAAAACCATGGATGGACCGGGAGGGACACTGGGGTGGACCGGGGGCCAAATTAGCAGGGCCAGCCACCGCATTGCCGCAAGAAGGCCCAACATAGACCGCATGGCCCACAGGCTCAGACGCCACATCTGAGGGGCCTACATTGACTTCCCATCCACCCTCCTGGTTAATGGCATCTAACAGGGCCTGATCAGAGATCCCAGTCACAGTCGTAGTACTACCACCCTCACTAGGCTCACCCTGGGGAGGGACATGGAAAGAAGAAAACAAAGGGGTTTGACCCACTGTTTCAGGGGATGGTGCGATCCATACCTCAGCTTCATAACTCTCCTCTACGACTTCTCTCTCTGTAGGTTCCTCCCTAGCCTCCATGATTCGGTTTGGAGGTACTTTAGATCGCCTTGAACGCTTCATGTGAAAACTTTGAAGAAACCAGCAGAAAGAGGACTTGTACTTCCTGTACAGGGCTTAAAAAGGTAAGCTAGAACCCATCCTCTCTATCTGCAACATTGTTTCACACACACAAACCAGAGCACTCCCACTCCTGCATCTTGGCCTTAACCCTTATGTGCATTCCAGGCAATTTACCTTACATTTCCTTAATACACAGTACATAATACACAATACACAGTACATAACACACAGTACACAATACACAGTACATAGCACACAATACGCAGTACATAACACACAGTACACAACACACAATACGCAGTACATAACACACAGTACATAACACACAGTAAACAATACACAGTACACTACACAATACACAGTGCACAATACATAGTACATAACACACAGTACACAATACACAGTACATAACATATAGCACACAATACACAACACACAGTAAACAATAAACAGTAAACAATACACAGTACACAATAGACAGTACATAACACACAATACGCAGTACATAAGATACAATACACAGTACATAACACACAGTACACAATACAGAGTACATAACACACAATACATAGTAGATAACACACAGTACACAATACACAGTACATAACACACAATACGCAGTACATAACACACAGTACACAATACACAGTACATAACACACAACATACAGTACACAATACACAGTACACAATGCACAGTACATAACACACAGTACACAGTACATAACACACAATACACAGAACATAACACACAATACACAGTACATAACACACAGTACACAATACACACTACATAACACACAGTACACAACACAGTACATATTACACATTACACAATACACAGTACATAACACATAATACACAGTACATAACACACAGCTGCAGAAGTAACTCAGCAGTTTGATTTGAATCTCCCACCCTTCTGCTTCCTCATCTCTCTGTACCATGTGATCAGTGTAGTCAGAGCTGTGATGTCAGAAGGTCCTTTAGAGTGATGGGAACTAGCTGCTACCAGTAAAATACCAGCCAGGTGGGACCCTTCCCCCGATGGCTCCCTGCCTAGTACACCTGCATATAGTAACATAAGGAGACCAGACTTTCATGCACAAATATCTTATTTTATTTCATCCCCAGTTCATACACAATGTGCACAATACACAGACATCACTGGCTCACAGGCAGCAGCATTATTATTATGTGACAGTGTATCTAGCGCAGGATTCTCACCCAGGCACCATCTTTATATACACAGAATGCAGCATTATTATTATGTGACAGTGTATCTAGTGCAGGATTCTCACCCAGGCACCATCTTTATATACACAGAATGCAGCATTATTATTATGTGACAGTGTATCTAGTGCAGGATTCTCACACAGGCACCATCTTTATATACACAGAATGCAGCATTATTATTATGTGACAGTGTATCTAGCGCAGGACTCTCACACAGGCACCATCTTTATATACACAGAATGCAGCATTATAATTATGTGACAGTGTATCTAGTGCAGGATTCTCACCCAGGCACCATCTTTATATACACAGAATGCAGCATTATTATTATGTGACAGTGTATCTAGCGCAGGATTCTCACACAGGCACCATCTTTATATACACAGAATGCAGCATTATTATTATGTGACAGTGTATCTAGTGCAGAGGCACAGGATCCTCACACAGGCACCATCTTTATATACACAGAATGCAGCATTATTATTATGTGACAGTGTATCTAGTGCAGGATTCTCACCCAAGCACCATCTTTATATACACAGAATGCAGCATTATTATTATGTGACAGTGTATCTAGCACAAGATTCTCACACAGGCACAATCTTTATATACACAGAATACAGCATTATTATTATGTGACAGTGTATCTAGTGCAGGATTCTCACACAGGCACCATCTTTATATACACAGAATGCAGCATTATTATTATGTGACAGTGTATCTAGCGCAGGATTCTCACACAGGCACCATCTCTATATACACAGAATGCAGCATTATTATTATGTGACAGTGTATCTAGTGCAGGATTCTCACCCAGGTACCATCTTTATATACACAGAATACAGCATTATTATTATGTGACAGTGTATCTAGTGCAAGATTCTCACACAGGCACCATCTTTATATACACAGAATGCAGCATTATTATTATGTGACAGTGTATCTAGTGCAGGATTCTCACCCAGGCACCATCTTTATATACACCGAATGCAGCATTATTATTATGTGACAGTGTATCTAGTGCAGGATTCTCACCCAGGCACCATCTTTATATACACAGAATGCAGCATTATTATTATGTGACAGTGTATCTAGTGCAGGATTCTCACACAGGCACCATCTTTATATACACAGAATGCAGCATTATTATTATGTGACAGTGTATCTAGCGCAGGATTCTCACACAGGCACCATCTTTATATACACAGAATGCAGCATTATTATTATGTGACAGTGTATTTAGTGCAGGATTCTCACCCAGGCACCATCTTTATATACACAGAATGCAGCATTATTATTATTTGACAGTGTATCTAGCGCAGGATTCTCACACAGGCACCATCTTTATATACACAGAATGCAGCATTATTATTATGTGACAGTGTATCTAGCGCAGGATTCTCACACAGGCACCATCTTTATATACACAGAATGCAGCATTATTATTATGTGACAGTGTATCTAGTGCAGGAGTCTCACACAGGTACCATCTTTATATACACAGAATGCAGCATTATTATTATGTGACAGTGTATCTACTGCAGGATTCTCATCCAGGCACCATCTTTATATACACAGAATGCAACATTATTATTATGTGACAGTGTATCTAATGCAGGATTCTCACCCAGGCACCATCTTTATATACACAGAATGCAGGATTATTATTATGTGACAGTGTATCTAATGCAGGATTATCACACAGGCACCATATTTATATACACAGAATACAGCATTATTATTATGTGACAGTGTATCTAGCGCAGGATTCTCACCCATGCACCATCTTTATACACACAGAATGCAGCATTATTATTATGTGACAGTGTATCTAGCGCAGGATTCTCACACAGGCACCATCTTTATATACACAGAATGCAGCATTATTATTATGTGACAGTGTATCTAGTGCAGGATCCTCACACAGGCACCATCTTTATATACACAGAATGCAGCATTATTATTATGTGACAGTGTATCTAGTGCAGGATCCTCACACAGGCACCATCTTTATATACACCGAATGCAGCATTATTATTATGTGACAGTGTATCTAGTGCAGGATTCTCACCCAGGCACCATCTTTATATACACAGAATGCAGCATTATTATTATGTGACAGTGTATCTAGTCCAGGATTCTCACACAGGCACCATCTTTATATACACAGAATGCAGCATTATTATTATGTGACAGTGTATCTAGTCCAGGATTCTCACACAGGCACCATCTTTATATACACAGAATGCAGCATTATTATTATGTGACAGTGTATCTAGTGCAGGATTCTCACCCAGGCACCATCTTTATATACACAGAATGCAGCATTATTATTATGTGACAGTGTATCTAGCGCAGGATTCTCACATAGGTATCATCTTTATATACACAGAATGCAGCATTATTATTATGTGACAGTGTATCTAGTGCAGGATTCTCACACAGGCACCATCTTTATATACACAGAATGCAGAATTATTATTATGTGACAGTGTATCTAGCGCAGGATTCTCACACAGGCACCATCTTTATATACACAGAATGCAGCATTATTATTATGTGACAGTGTATCTAGTGCAGGATTCTCACCCAGGCACCATCTTTATATACACAGAATGCAGCATTATTATTATGTGACAGTGTATCTAGTGCAGGATTCTCACACAGGCACCATCTTTATATACACAGAATACAGCATTATTATTATGTGACAGTGTATCTAGTGCAGGATTCTCACACAGGCACCATCTTTATATACACAGATTGCAGCATTATTATTATATGACAGTGTATCTAGTGCAGGATTCTCACACAGGCACCATCTTTATATACACAGAATGCAGCATTATTATTATGTGACAGTGTATCTAGTGCAGGATTCTCACCCAGGCACCATCTTTATATACACAGAATGCAGCATTATTATTATGTGACAGTGTATCTAGCACAGGATTCTCACCCAGGCACCATGTTTATATACACAGAATGCAGCATTATTATTATGTGACAGTGTATCTAGCGCAGGATTCTCACACAGGTATCATCTTTATATACACAGAATGCAGCATTATTATTATGTGACAGTGTATCTAGTGCAGGATTCTCATACAGGCACCATCTTTATATACACAGAATGCAGCATTATTATTATGTGACAGTGTATCTAGCGCAGGATTCTCACCCAGGCACCATCTTTATATACACAGAATGCAGCATTATTATTATGTGACAGTGTATCTAGCACAGGATTCTCACACAGGCACCATCTTTATATACACAGAATGCAGCATTATTATTATGTGACAGTGTATCTAGTGCAGGATTCTCACCCAGGCACCATCTTTATATACACAGAATGCAGCATTATTATTATGTGACAGTGTATCTAGCACAGGATTCTCACACAGGCATCATCTTTATATACACAGAATGCAGCATTATTATTATGTGACAGTGCATCTAACGTATGATTCTCACACAGGCACCATCATCCCATACATAGAATGCAGCATGAAGAAGCTCAGTGAAGGTGACAGTGACGGTGTGTAAGTGTCTGATCAGGTCACACAGCTCATAAAAGGTTAGACACCCAGCCTCATAGTCCAGCAGTATTCCTACTGTGTCACATGATAGAGGGGGGTGTAATGAGGTGAGTATTGTGTTATGTTGCACTGAAAGACCTTTATAATAATCACTATACAAACACCAGGACTTGTTATTCTCTCCTATCACAGACTGACCTCCTGCTCCCCTCTCCATACTGGTATAACAAACCCCTACACACCAGACCCCTGATTTACTTGTCTCCACTTTCCAGTAATGTTGTCCTGAGGAAAAGCTCCTGGTGCTTAATACCTGAGGATAAACTGTAAATCTCTCTGGTGTTTCTGGTCGCTGCTGGTTTATACGTAACCACGATGCAGTTTTAAGGTCACCTGATACAATAACATTATTATGAGCTGTGTTTATATCCAGTAATATGTCTGATGTCACCTGCACATAGAGCTCTCTCTTTACATCAGTCACAATATCAGCTAAACCTCTGTATAAGGTCACTGAGATCAGACCCTCATCTAAATCCCCCCCAGCAGGGACCTGTTTATCACCTCTCTGTGTGACCTCATTATCTCCCTTCTCAGTACCACAAAAGTCATCTCTATGTGATTCCTGTTCTTGTAGGACAGTTAATGGGTCAGTCATGTTGCACAGCTCCTCAATGTGACTCATCTTCCTGGTCAGCTCGTTCTTCTCTTTTTCCAGCTGCTGGATCAGATCAGAGATTGGGAGTAAAACCTGCTCCTGCTGCCGGGTGATGTCACTCAGGACTCGCTTCTCTAGGTCTTCCAGCTGTTTCCTGATGTCCCTAATCAGGGCAGTGAGTCGCTCTGTTACACCAGCTGCTTTCTCTTGCACCCCTCTCCTGTGCTCCTGCAGACTCTGGACTCTTTTCTCAGTCTTCTCTCTCTTTGTGGTCAGTTTCTGCAGAACATTTCTCAGTTTCTTTTTCTTCTTCTCAGAAGCCTCATTCAGCAGCTCCACCTGGTGTCCCCTGTGCTCTCCGGCCATGGAGCAGGACACACAGATACAGGCAGCATCCTCAGTGCAGTAATATTTCAGCAGCTCCCTGTGTTTGTAGCATTTTCTGTTACCCCAGGAAGTGGTGGGTTCAGTTAAGACGTGTTCCTCAGACTTGCTGTGTACCCTCAGGTGGGTATCACACAGAGAAGCCTCACACAGCAGACATGATTTAGCAGCAGGTACAGGAGAGTGAACACAGTAAGTGCAGAGGACCCCAGTGTCTTTTTGCTCTGTCTGAGTAATCTGTAAATGCTTCATTACATTACACAGCGCTATATTCCTCTGCAGTTTAGGTTTCTGAGTAAAAGTTTCTCTGCACTCAGGACAGGAATAAACCCCAGACCCCTCCTGGGTACCCAGCACACTCTCAATACAGCCCAGGCAGAAGTTATGGCCACAGCTGAGAGTTACAGGATCTGTATAAAGGCTCAGGCAGATGGGGCAGGTTAGCTCCTCTCTCAGATCAGCAGTCGCCATTCTTGTATTTAGCAGCAGGAAACGAAACTTACATTATCTTCCTATTCAGCACAAGGGCGTGGCGGTTACGTAACTGTATGTGCTCTGCCTGTTAACTCTTTATGTCCCAGACTGTAGTGACCAGGGCAGGTTTGTAAACTGTGATAAATGTTCTGTAGCGCTCTGTAATTTGTGTATCTGATGACATCACAACTTTGTTTATGTATTTTACCCATTAGCACAGGTTAAATGCAATTTAAAAGAAAGGTATTTTTTTCACATTAAGATGCTATAACAGAATTATTTTGATACTAGAACGTCCCTTCAATTCTGAAGTATATACATTTTTCTTCGTTCTCTTGCTATCTTTATTTTAAAAAGAAAGCATCTAAGCTAAGGAGCCAGCCAATTTTTGGTTTAGAACCCTGAACAGCAATTGCTTTTCATTTAGCCACCAATCAGCAAGCACAACCCAAGTTGTGAACCAAAAATGGGTTGGCTTCTAAACTTACATTCATGCTTTGCAAATAAAGGTAGCAAGATAATGAAGTAAACATGATACTTGGAGTAAATTAGAAAGTTGCTTAAAATTGTATGCTCTACCTGAATCATGAAAGAAAAAATTTGGGTTCAGTGTCCCTTTAATGTGATTTAATGCAAATAGTTTTCGCATCACTAATAATGTCATGACTTATGCTTAATAGATTGTTATATTTATACTTCTTAAAGGTACAAACACGTAAATACAACGGTAAATGAACTTTCTGATTATCATATTATTAGTTGCTCAAATTGTATAGATTAACCTCTTCAATGTGCAGGATGACAACATATCATTATGTGTATTGCTGCCTGTGTGCGTATGGTGGCACATTGTTCTTATTAAGGGGGATCACTAATATGAGTCAGTTGTCTGTGATCCCGCACACTACAGACGGTGATCGATGCTGGTATAGGGGGCAGTGCTCCGAAGGCTACACGGGGATGTACAGTCACTAGAGGCAGGTGAGGCAGAGCTGCACCTGTCATATGGGGATTTTTTTTTTTTATTGCTTAAGAATTTTTTTTATTATTGCTTTAAAAAAAGGAAATTTATGCTTACCTGATAAATTTATTTCTTTTACGATATGACAAATCCACGGATTTCATCCTTACTTATGGGATAATGCCTCCTGATTAGCAGGAAGTGGCAAAGAGCACCACAGCAGAGCTGTATATATAGCTCCTCCCTTCCCTCCCACTCCAGTCATTCGACCGAAGTTGGGAAGAGAAAGGAAAAGCCAAAGGTGCAGAGGTGACTGAAGTTTAACAAAAATAAATACCTGTCTTAGAAATGACAGGGTGGGCCGTGGACTCGTCATATCGTAAAAGAAATAAATTTATCAGGTAAGCATAAATTTCCTTTTATTTTACAAGATATTACGAGTCCACGGATTTCATCCTTAATTATGGGATACAATACCAAAGCTATAGGACATGGATGAAAGGGAGGGGCAAGACAGGAACCTAAAGGGAAGGCACCACTGCTTGAAGAACCTTTCTCCCAAAACCAGCCTCAGATGAAGCAAAAGTGTCAAATTTGTAAATTTGGAAAAAGTATGAAGAGACGACCCAGTAGAATGAGCCGTAATTCTTTCAGTAGGCTGCTGTCCAGCAGTCTCATATGCCAGACGGATGATACTCTTCAGCCAAAAAGAAAGAGAGGTAGCCGTAGCTTTCTGGCCCCTACACTTTCCAGAAAACACAACAAATAATGAAGATGATTGACAAAATTCTTTAGTCGCCTGCAAGTAAAACTTCAGGGCAAGGACCACGTCCAAGTTATGAAACAAACGCTCCTTCTTAGAAGAAGGATTAGGACACAATGAAGGAACAACAATTTCCTGATTAATATTCTTATTAGAAACAACCTTAGGAAGAAAACCAGGTTTGGTATGTAAAACCACCTTATCACAATGAAAAATAAGATAAGGAGAGTCACATTGTAACGCGGAAAGTTTGGAAACTCTACGAGCAGAAGAAATAGCAACCAAAAATAAAACCTTCCAAGATAACAACTTAATATCTATGGAATGCATGGGTTCAAACGGAACCCCTTGAACCCCCTGTCTAAACACAGGCTTGATTCTGATCAGAGCCTGACAAAAGGACTGAACGTCTGAAACATCTGCCAAACGTTTGTGTAGTAAAATCGACAAAGCAGAAATTTGTCCTTTTAAGGAGCTTGCTGATAACCCCTTCTCCAATCCTTCTTGGAGAAAAGATAAAATCCTGGGAATCCTAACTCTACTCCATGAGTAGCCCTTGGATTCGCACCAATAAAGATATTTACGCCATATCTTATGGTAGATCTTTCTAGTGACAGGCTTATGTGCCTGAATCAAAGTATCATTGACCGAATCAGAGAACCCCTGCTTAGATAAAATCAAGCGTTCAATCTCCAAGCAGTCAGCTGCAGAGAAACTAGATTCGGATGTTGGAAGGGTCCCTGAATGAGAAGGTCCTGCCTCAATGGAAGCTTCCACGGTGGCAGAGAAGACATGTCCACTAGATCGGCATACCAAGTCCTGCGAGGCCATGCAGGCGCGATTAGAATTACCGAAGCCCTCTCTTGTTTGATCTGTGCAATCACCCGGGGAAGGAGAGCAAATGGTGGAAACACATAAGCTAGGTTGAACGACCAAGGCATCTATCAGTTCGGCCTGAGGATCCCTTGACCTGGATCCATATCTCGGGAGCTTGGCATTCTGATGAGACGCCATCAGATCCAATTCCGGTCTGCCCCATCTGAGACTCAGAGTGGCAAAGACCTCCGGATGGAGTTCCCACTCCCATGGATGAAACGTCTGTCTGCTTAAAAAGTCCACTTCCCAGTTGTCCACTCCTGGGATGTACATTGCTGACAGATAACAAGAGTGAGCCTCTGCCCATCGAATTATCTTAGATACTTCTGTCATTGCTAAGGAACTCCTTGTTCATCCCTGATGATTGATGTAAGCCACAGTCGTGATGTTGTCCGTCTGAAAACGGATTAATTTTGCCGAAGCCAACTGAAGCCAAGCCTGAAGCGCAATGAATATTGCTCTCAATTCCAGAATATTGATTGGAAGTAGAGACTCCGACTGAGTCCACACACCCTGAGCCTTCAGGGAATTCCAGACTGCACCCCAACCTAGAAGACTGGTGTCCATTGTCACTATCACCCATGAAGGTCTGCGGAAGCATGTCCTTTGGGACAGAAGATCCGTCGACAACCACCAAAGAAGAGAGTCTCTTGTCTCCTGATCCAGATCTATCTGAGGAGACAAATTAGCATAATCTCCATTCCACTGCCTGAGCATGTTCAGTTGTAGCGGTTTGAGATGAAAACGAGCAAACAGAATGATGTCCATTGCCGCCACCATCAATCCAATTACCTCCATGCACTGAGCCACTGATGGCCGAGAATTGGACTGAAGGGCTCGGCATGTATTCAGAATCTTTAACTTTCTGACCTCCGTCAAGAAAATGTTCATGGTTAAGGAATCTATTAGAGTTCCGAAGAAGGGAACCCTTGTCTGTGGAAGTAATTAACTCTTTTCTAGATTCACCTTCCACCCGTGAGTCCTCAGAAAGGACAGAACCATGTCTGTATGAGATTTTGTCAGATGGTAAGACGACGCCTGGATCAGAATATCATCCAGATAAGGCGCCACTGTAATGCCCCGCGGCCTGAGAACTGCCAGAATTGACCCTAGAACCTTCGTGAAGATCCTGGGTGCTGTGGCCAACCCGAAGGGAAGAGCCACAAACTGAAAATGTTTGTCCAGGAAGGCAAACCTTAGGAACTGGTGATGATCGTTGTTGATAGGAATATGAAGATATGCATCCTTCAAGTCCACGGTAGTCATATATTGACCCTCCTGGATTAAAGGCAGAATTGTTTGAATAGTCTCCATCTTGAAGGATGGGACTCTGAGAAACTTGTTTAGACTTTTTAGGTCTAAAATCGGTCGAAACGTGCCCTCCTTTTTGGGGACCACGAAAAGATTTGAGTAAAACCCCTGCCCCTGTTCCAGTATTGGAACGGGACAAATTACTCCCATAGTAGAGAGGTCTTTTACACAACGTAAGAATGCCTCTCTTTTTATCTCGTCTACAGACAATCGTGAAAGAAGAAACCTCCCCCTTGGGAGAGAATTTTTGAATTCCAGTTGATACCTTTGGGACACGATTTCCAGTGTCCAGGGGTCCGGAACATCTCTTACCCAAGCCTGGGCAAAGTGAGAAAGTCTGCCCCCTACTAGATCCGGTCCCGGATCGGGGGCCGCCCCTTCTTGCTGTCTTGGTAGCAGCAGCAGGCTTCTTGGGTTGTTTACCCTTGTTCCAAGCCTGGTTAGGTCTCCAGACGGACTTGGCCTGAGCAAAATTCCCTTCCTGTTTAGCGGAAGAAGAGGAAGAAGAGGGGACTCCTTTGAAGTTCCGAAAGGAACGAAAATTATTTTGTTTACCACTTAGTTTAGCTGTTCTATCCTGAGGTAGGAGGTGACCCTTACCTCCCGTAATGTCAGAAATGATTTCTTTCAAGTCAGGCCCGAATAGGGTTTTTCCTTTGAAAGGAATAGCCAAAAGCTTTGACTTAGATGACACATCAACAGACCAAGATTTTAACCACAACGCTCTACGCGCTAAAATGGCAAATCCTGCATTCTTGATCTTGATAGAGCTCTTGAGAAGAGCGAAACGCGTCGAGCTGTGTGACTTGATGGTTCATATCTAAAGAATATTTTACATGGAAGAACTCTGAATTTAAAAATTTTGCAAGAAGAGAGTGTATACCTTTAACCCGGGTTATTTATACAGATTTCTAACAGCTATTTGTCAACTGATTTGTCCACTAATCTGAGGAAACACCAAGCCAAACTGCGTGCACAGCACTAAGAGCAGTTTTTTTATTCCAAGTGGTTTAACTTTGTTTGACAAGCAACGGACTCAGACCGGAACAAGTGTTCACACACCACCTCCTTCCATAGGGAGAGTGACGTCAGACGCCAACAGTTGCGACAAGGCAGAGAGGATTGCCAGCCAAGAGACCGGACGGACCCGCTCCACAAACAAGAAAACAGAGACACATGTAAGAAACTCTCAAGTAACAGGTAACTTTACATTTACGGTATACCCCAAAGATTATTCACTACGCTAAGTGTAAATACATAAAGGTTACAATAACTGCGTGCAAAGCACTAAGGGCAGTTACTCACATTGGGAACCGAACTTTCAAAAAAACTGTTGGTACATTACGGAAAGAGACTATGCTGAAAATTTGTCCATAAGTCTAAATATCACTGCGTATATCACACTAAAGAGCGGTGTTTTACAAAGTATCAAAAAAGTGCTCCTCTGTTATTCTTAACTTGTTTAAGGTGGAAGCAGCTTATAATCTCAACACAATGATCTTTGAGATATATTTCATTTGTGTTTGACAGTATCGTTACATCTGCAAAGTTTATATATAGAAAAAAGTTTATATATAGATGAATTTATAAGGCATATGAATTTTTTACTGGGAGACGTCCCGTATGTCCCATTAGATTTTAAAACTATTGGAATTTTTTATTTTTGTTGTATTTTAAATAAAATACCCTTTATTGTAATATTGGGCCTTTTTCATAGATGTTCTGAAGGTCAATTTAGGAGCATATAAATACTCCTTTTGCTTATTGCATTTTATAAACTGCACATAGTAGGTGTTCTGAAGGTAATTTTACCAGTATAATCAACATCTTTTTGCATATCGCACTTTATATCAATAAATATATTATTTCCTAAAAAAAGATTTTTCATTAATCACGGATAGCTAAATTATGGCACGTCTTTATTTATTTATATACACACTATTTAGAAAACAAACAGAAATATCTGTAATCAATATCAACTTCACACCAATTTACACTTTATTTCACATATATTTTTTAAGATCTTACACTTATAACTGGAATCAAGAGATATTCACAACTTCTGAATTTTCTATAATATGTTTATTGTATTATTCTTTCTTTGAAATTTATATAAACAGACTTCTACACTTATTTCCTTCGGCTATCGCTAGCGCCCTCACTTTATCACACAAATACCACTTAATCTGATCTACTACATTATATGGGTTTAGGATATTAGATTCCTTTTGTTTATTAAGCCATAGGAGCTCAGTTTTGTTAGCATTAACTTTATAACCCGAGAAGGAGCTATATAGTTCTATTATCTCCATTAATTGCGGGATATTTTGTTTACTATTTCTTAAGAATATCAAAACATCATCTGCATATAACAAAATCTTCTCCTCCATATTGTTACATACAATCCCTTGCATCTCTTGACGGATTTTAATGGCTAATGATTCAATAGACAAGTTAAACAAAAAAGGCGACAAGGGACAGCCTTGTCTTGTACCTCATTTCAGAGCAATTTCTGCAGATTCCACTCCGTTCACTGAAATTACAGATATCAGATTATTGTATATTGCTTTGATATAATTTAAAAAGGAGCCCGAGAAGCCAAACTTAGACAATGATGTGAAAAGATGGTCCCATTGTACCGCATCAAAAGCTTTTTCTGCGTCTATAGCTATTAGAACTGCATCTTTTTTTTATCACCTGATGATTATCTGTTAGGTCATTAAAATATTCAATAATGATGCATGCTTTGCGTATGTTTACCACAGAGATTCGATTATTCATAAACCCTACCTGATTAATATGTATGATATTACCAAAAAATTTTTTAATCTTTCCGCGACTATTATTGCTAGAATCTTATAGTCCACGTTTAGTAGGGAAATAGGTCTGTAAGCATCTGGCTTCTCGGGGTCCCTTCTTTTTTTATATATCAAAATTGTGATTGCTTTGGTAAAACTCTTTGACATTATAGCATTCTCTGAATAATACAAATTATATAGTTTTGTCAAGTGTGGTGCAATTTCTTTTTTTAATATTTTATAAAACTCGGCTGGTAGATGATCTGGCCCGGGTGCTTTATTTAATTTAATCTTATTGATTGTTGTTTCTACTTCTTCTACCGTAATAGGCTGGTTAATTGTATTGGCTTCTTCCAATGTTATTTTGGGAATAGTTATTGAATCCCAGAACCGCTTCTTATTAGACCTATCTAACTCACATGCACCATAAAAATTACTATATATTTGATGAAAGATCTCATTTATTTCTATCGGGTCATATGTATGTGTATCTCCTATTTTTATTGCAGATATTATATTAGTTTTTTTTCAGATTTAACTAATTTCGCTAGGAGGCTACCTGTTTTATTTCCAAATTTCATAAACTTTGCTTTAATTTTGAGATCTTCTCTAATAGTTTCTTGTGTATAAAATGTGTCCTTTTCTTGTTTTGCCTGAATATAACTAGACCAGTTATTCTTTGTAGCACTTAGTAGATATCTGTTATATGTATTTATTACTTGATTCGTTAATTGTTCCTCCCTTCTCTTTCTTTTCTTTTTAAATGTGGCCATAAAACTTATTATTTCTCCCCTTAACACCGTTTTAGCTGTTTCCCATAGTATTTCTACCCTGTCTACATACTCTCTATTCAAATTTAGAAAAATATTCAATTTTTCTCTCAGCATAGCTACAAAAGTTGCATTTTTCAACATGTATTTCGGGAAGTGGAAAAAAATTATTTTAGGGCCTCTTATTGATACTTCCTCTAGAGTAATAGGAGCATGGTCAGATACTACCACGTCTTTTATATCTGCCTTTGGATCAGCCAACAACAGGGGCTCAGCTATTAACAAAAAAATCAATCCTAGAGAGTGATTCTATTGATTTCGATAGGCACGTGAATCTTTTAAGGTCTGGATGTTGAAGTCTTCAAATATCATGAACTTTCAATGTTTTTTTAAATGTGTGCAGGATTCTCATTTCCTTTGATATTCTAGAATCCTTTTTCCTACCTTTCATGCTTTTCCTATCTAATGGGAATCTAGGTGTTAAATTAAAATCACCAGCGATTATTACATTTGTTTCAGTATACTTCAACAATAACACCTGCAATTTATTCCAGAATTCCAGGTCCAGATTGTTTGGGCCATAAACATTACACAGTGTATAAATCTTCTTTTTTATTTCTATTTTAACCCCTTAATGACAACTGACGTACCAGGTACGTCATGCAAAAACTAGCAGTTAATGACAATGGACGTACCTGGTACGTCAGTTGTCTAACAGAGTGCTGGAAGCCATCACAAATGCTTCCAGCAGCTCTGAGGGTATTGCAGTGATGCCTCGATATGGAGGCATCCTGCAATACCACTTTACAAGCCTCCGATGCAAAGAGAGCCACTCTGTGGCCCTCTCTGCACCGGTAGCGATAGTGCCAGACTGCCAGTGTCCACTATCCGGGTGTGAAGGTGCGTGCGCGCGTGCACGAAGGGATGAGTGTGCACGTGAACGTGCATGTGCGTGTTCACGGTGCGCGTGCACAGTGCGCGTGCACGTGCGCACATTATCCACACTGACACCAATGAATGAGGGCAAAAAAGGGAGAAAAAGGAAAAAAAAAAATGAAATATAAAAGGATCTGGGAAGGGGAGGGGGTGGGGGTATTGGGGGGGGCTGCTACACTACAGAAATAGTTTTAAAGTTAAAAATAAAATAAAAATACTTTTTGGGGGGTTTTTGGGGCCAAACTGGGTATTGGCAGACAGCTGCCAGTACCCAAGATGGCGGTAATTAGGTAGGGGAGAGGGTTAGAGAGCTGGAGGGGGGATCAGGGAGGTTGGGGCTAAGGCAGGGGTCCATCACAGCTAAAATATTTTATTATTTTTATTTAAAAAAAAACAAAAAAACTCCTTTATTTAGTACTGGCAGACTTTCTGCCAGTACTTAAGATGGCGGGAACAATTGTGGGGTGGGGGAGGGAAGAGAGCTGTTTGGGAGGGATCAGGGGGTGGGATGTGTCAGGTGGGAGGCTGATCTCTAAAATTAACCCTGCAAACTCCCTAATTTAACCCCTTCACTGCTGGGCATAATTAACGTGTGGTGCGCAGCAGCATTTAGCGGCCTTCTAATTACCAAAAAGGAACGCCAAAGCCATATAAGTCTGCTATTTCTGAACAAAGGGGATCCCAGAGAAGCTTTTACAACAATTTCTGCCATAATAGCACAAGCTGTTTGTAAATAATTTCAGTGAGAAACCTAAAATTGTGAAAAATGTAAAGTTTTTTTTTTATTTGCTCGCATTTGGCGGTGAAATGGTGGCATAAAATATACCAAAATGGGCCTAGATCAATACTTGGGGTTGTCTACTACACTACACTAAAGCTAAAATTAACCCTACAAGCTCCCTACAAGCTCCCTAATTAACCCCTACACTCCTGGGCATAAAACACGTGTGGTGCGCAGCGGCATTTAGCGGCCTTCTAATTACCAAAAAGCAACCCCAAAGCCATATAAGTCTGCTATTTCTGAAAAAAGGGGATCCCAGAGAAGCATTTACAACCATTTGTGGCATAATTGCAGAAGCTGTTTGTAAATAATTTCAGTGGGAAACCTAAAGTTTGTGACAAATATTGTGAAAAAGTTAACTTTTTTTTTTTTTTGATCGCATTTGGCGGTGAAATGGTGGCATGAAATATACCAAAATGGGCCTAGATCAATACTTTGGGTTGTCTTCTAAAAAAAAATATATACATGTCAAGGGATATTCAGGTATTCCTGACAGATATCAGGGTTGCAATGTAACTAGCGCTAATTTTGAAAAAAAGTGGTTTGGAAATAGCGAAGTGCTACTTGTATTTATTGCCCCATAAATTGCAAAAAAAGCAAAGAACGTGTAAACATTGGGTATTTCTAAACTCAGGACAAAATTTAGAAACTATTTAGCATGGGTGTTTTTTGGTGATTGTAGATGTGTAACATATTTTGGGGATCAAAGTTAGAAAAAGTGTGTTTTTTTCCATTTTTTCCTCATATTTTATTTTTTTTTTTTTTAGTAAATTATAAGACATGATGAAAATAATGGTATCTTTAGAAAGTCCATTTAATGGCGAGAAAAACGGTATATAATATGTGTGGGTACAGTAAATGAGTAAGAGGAAAATTACAGCTAAACACAAACACTGCAGAAATGTAAAAATAGCCATTGTCATTAAGGGTAAGAAAATTGAAAAATGGTCCAGTCATTAAGGGGTTAATAATAATATATAGCGTGCTTTGTCATCTATTTTGACTTCAAGAATTTTATATTCTACATTCTTACCAAATAATATAGCTACGCCCTTTTTCCTTTCTGAGCATGGAATGGCAACTACTTATTTTACCCAGATAACTTTTAATTTAACTAATTCTGTTGCCAACAGTCTGACTTCCTGTAGAAAAGCAATATCAGTACTTAATTTTTTAAGGTGCTTTAAAATTGTCTTTCTTTTAATTGGGGACACAATACCACCGACATTCCAAGAGGAAATTCCTTATACCCCGTGTCATAGTATTATTCTATACAAGCTACCAACCACCATAATTTTCCTTAACTACTGGGAGTATCCTAGGTCTTTCATACCGGAGAAGGCTGATAGAGGAAGAAAAAAAAAAAAAAGAAAACACACAAAAATTAAAATTTTAACACTGTCCATGAATAGGTCATGCATCCTGACAAACTTTGGCAAAATATTGTTTAGCTTCTTCACTATTCTGAAAGGACTTGAAGCCATCCTTACCCCCTACTTTCAAAATAGCAGGATAGACTACAAATGCCTGGAGCATTTTTTGAATAAATTTTGAACATAACTGTGACATTGTTTTTCTTTTATTAGAGGTTTCCAGGGAAAAGTCTTGAAAGATAAGGACTTTTCTGTCTTCCAACAAAGTGGTTCTGAGAGTTTTTTAAAATATTTTAAGACTTCTACTTTGTCCTTATAGTTCAAGAATTTTACTATCACCGGCATAGTGCGAGATCTGTTAATGGAGTCTTCACCCAAGTATTGCTTGCTTAGGCCCAGTCTGTGTACTCGCTCAGCTATAATTTCTGATCCTTCCCTATGTATACCTAATTTCCTCGGTATCTCTTTGGTAATAAGTACTTCTAAGTCTTTATTTACATATTTTTCAGGTATACCTATAAATCTTAGATTATTTCTTCTTGATCTGTCTTCTGCAGCATCCGCTCTATCTTGTAGTTTTACAATTTGTCCAGTTAGTTCTTCAATCATATTACTTTTAATAGCCAACTGGTCCTCTAAATTAGAGATTCTATTTTCTGTTTCTCCTATTCTCGCATTAAATTGTTTTAACTAATTCGATACTGCTGACATCTCTAATCTAAGATTATCAAACTGTGGCATCAATAAAGCAGAAATTTGAGTTATTAACATTTCTGTGTCTATATTTACGTGTGGCGTGTTCAAGCTATCTAAATTCTCTTGTGTGGATTCAGTTATATTTTTATTCTTGTTTCTTTCCCTAGTTTTAGCTGCCATTACAGCTGGAGACTTATCTTTTGAATTTTGAATAAATTTATCCATTGAGGGTCACTTTTCCCTTTTACCAGGAAAGGATAGGACAGGGTGTAAAAAAAGGAATATAATGTGAAAAATAGTTATGGAGGGTAGGAACCCCTCAATCATGTGTGAGTCTGGATGTTCAGACACTGAGCCAAACTCTACATATAAAATAATAATGGGGTGAATGCTAGTGTAAAGTGTGTAAAATACCAGTGAAATAAAAAGGGAAAAAAACTGTGCCAAAAATGTGACAAGTGTCTACAATCAACTGTGAATGTATAGTGTAGAGTGTACGTGGAAAAAATAAGATTATGTGTGGAAAAAAAAAAAAAAAACGCCTCCTAGGCCGGTATATCAGTCAGATATTTGGTGCAGTCTGGATATAAAATATCACATACCCAGAAGAATATAACTTTAAGTGTTGGGCAATATACAGTTTTCTGATCTATAAATCTATTTTTGATTCTAAAAAAATCCTGCACGAGTATTTTATGGTATAGATTAGTGTAGGCTGTAAATTAGCCCATTTGTAGCTATGATTTTACCTCTTGTCTACTTTTGGGAGCAGTTTTTATCACTGAAAAAAGATGTTCTGTAAATATAGTAATTCTATTTGTACTTATTGCTCAGATACATTCAATAACCAACTTCTATATATATTCTTCAATAGCTACAGTAAGGTACTATAGATCTTATTCAATACAAGACAGTCAATCTTGGATTAGTTGTAACAGAGTTCAGTTAACTTTACACTCTTCTGCTTTAACAGCGTAGTCTATCACACTTTCCAGGTACCATCTTGAACCAAGTGCCAAATGCTTCACTGGGTTCTTTACACTCCGCACACAACACAGTCCTCTTGTGCACTGCTCCCAGACTTACACGCTAGACACCCTACATATTCTTCCTGCTAGTATGAGAAGAAATGTTTTTATCAAATAGCGTACTCCAGAGCTTATTCAGTGCAGCTCGATTGATCATGGATTAATTTATGACAAAGTTCTTTATCAGAATAAACTATCAGACTATCCAAATACCAGATTGAACTAGGTGCCTGTTTCTTCACTGGGTTCTATACACACCACACACGGCACAGTCCTCTTGCATGCTAACCCCAGACTTGCACACTGGGCACCCTAGATATTCTTCTTATTAATATGTTGAGACTTTTTATTAAGTTTAATACTCCAGATCTTTTTCAATACAGATTAAACACTCCTGGATTAGTTGTAACAACGTTTTTTGTCAGAGTAAACTGTCAGTGTTTTCCAGGTACCAGCTTGGACCTAGTGCCAGTTTCTTCACAGCCCAAGCACAGCAGAGCCCTCTTGCGCACTTATCCCAGGCTTACAGACTAGGCACTCTATATATTCTTCATATTGATATATTAGGACTTTGTATGCACTTGGCACTCCTCTAGCTCCGGCTCTACTTTGTACCTGCACGGTTGCTCTTTTATACATATTTCAAGTCTGGGCTATATATTTAACCCCAGGTTTTTTTTATATATATTTTTCCTTTTTTTTATTCCTTCCTTTTTTTTGCAGCAGGTTTAATAAAATCGTGTGTATAGGTGCGGGGCTGCTGGCTTCTGTTTGTGTGTAACAGTTTTCTTCACTGGGGCAAACAATATATAGCACCTGCCTAGAACCTGCTGGGTTTCAGGGTCCCGGGTCAGGGACTCTCTTTATAATATCACACTGTTATAATCCTTCACAGCAACTGCCCCCAGGACATTGCATAGACCAAGTATCACAGTCCATCTAAATTGTTTGTTTGTTTTTTTCCAAACAGGGGTGACACAAGTTAGGCAGATCAAACAGTTGGTTATCTCAGTCCTTGATATTATCTCGTTTTTTTACCAGGTATCAATCAGCATCTTCCCTGCACCCAGACTAGTGTAGCTGCACACATACTTCTCACATCATTATAGCCAGAAAAAAAAATTCCCTCGCACCAGCCTGTACAACACATAACCATCTGCTACATCAGTACTTATCTTGAAGGATGGCTTTTCTCTGATGAGTCGTCAGCCTTTGAGAGACCATGTCCATATCCATAAACAGCGTTGCTCCTGCGAGAGAGCTTTACAAGCTGAAGGAGATTTTCGGCGGAGTGCCTTTGGAACCTCTGCGTCATGTACCCTCTGAGTGTAGCCTACTATGGCTTCACGATAGCCGGTGAAACACTCTCCCTGCCTGGTACTCTTTGCTCGGCTCTTTTCTGGGCCTGTGACTGGCGGTTGAAGTATTCTCGGAGCAAACGCTGTCTTTGCACCTATCCGACGTCACCGCTCACCAGAAATCCCCCTCTCACGATTCGAATTTTGAGTTACTCAAATTCATTGGCATTGACATTGGCCTAACACATAAGAGAGGAGGAGATCAGGATAAATGTCTCCTCCAAAAAGAAACAGGCTGGATTTACCACCTACATACGTGTGAACCCACTGGTTTGAATGAAAAATTGGAATTTGCTTCTTTTTTGTAATATCTGTTGGGATTTCTACCATCTATCTATACAATTTCAAGTGTTCAATAGATACTTTTGTGCATACTTCTCACTTTGACTAATCTGCATAAATTGTTTTTACCTTGGGCTGTTTGGTGTGTTTGGACACTAATAAATATAAGTTCTGTAAAATTGACCTTGGGTTAATGATATTAACGGCTGTTTTGTTTCAGCTATATATATCTTTCACTAGTGGGGTTTGTCTCATGATTTACGGATCAGATCCTTACTTTTCTCAAGTCTCTTAGCGTTTGCCTGGGAATTAAATATGATATTTACATGGATAATTTGAAGTGTTAAGAAGTCTCAGACTCCCACCGTATGTGGTTATTCCCCTATTTAGGCGTGTGGAGTGATTTAGGATGTGCTAGTTAGGTATATTTATATCTCTGGGTCCTGGGTTCGATTCTGTCCTTTTACAGATACTCATTCATATTCATGTCTATATGTTTATATATTTTTACTATTATTAGTTCTTTTTATGCAAATCCGTGTCCCCGATAAATATAACAAATATTGCTCCAACTTAGGTTAAAAACTTCTGGATTTTCATTGAGCCCTTTGTCTGCATTTTCTGAGGCCGAGGAGACGCCTTTACTTGTCAGTATCGCCCCTAACATTATGAGTTTATGATTTGCATGTTTTTAAATGCACTATCTATTTACTTTGTAACAAATTTATACACTTTAAGGTTTATTGTATATACATTGTAATTAATTTGAAATTCGATGTTTGTAAATATGTTCATCATTTCTCGGAGGCGTGTTCTGTTTGGCCTATAAAAGGCTTAGGTTTTTACAATGACGTCAGCCCTGAGGAAGTCCCTGTCAGTCAAGGGGATGAAACGCGCGTAGGCAGCAGCTGATCTCTCTGATGAGACGCCTACCTGTGGATTTGTTATTACCTACCTTCAACTTCATGGAGCTTGTTTGTTTGGAGCAACTGCACTTTACTCTTTATGTACATACTTCGATGCAGCAGTGAATCACGGAATCTTCACTTTATCACATCTAAGACTGTGAGTGTTTGGATCATTACTCTTATAAGGCAGTGGAATTCCTGTTTTCCTAACGCGTAACAAGTGGATGCCTGGACATTTGTTTCACAATATCACAGTCACAAAGAGACTGATTGTCAATTCATTCAAAGAGCCTTCTCTGATACTTGGAAATTTGTCATTTGTATCTTACAGCTTACGCTCTCTGCATTCATGTAATACCCGTTTCTAAACACATAGATCCTTCATATATATCATGATAGTATTAACCCTTCATTTTGGGACTGCCCTCTGATTGTGGTGTTGTGTTTAGTCATCGGTATAAGGTTCCAGTATTTTGCTGCATCTGTTATTGTAACCTTCAATTGCAAACATCTGAAGTTTTTATTTATGCATATCTGTGTATTGATGGCTTTATAATCATCTTATTGGCTTTACTTTGGAGTTTACTACATAGATCCTCATAATGATATCATGACAACATATCCCTTATATGGATTTTGGGGTTGTCCTCTGATAGAGGTGTTGTAGATTTTTCTCCTCTTTGAAGCCTTTTATTAAGCCTGTTCATTTTCACACTTATGTTTTACCCCTTAGAGACGTCTCTCACTGATATCATGTATAAGACTGAAATAATATTTTTCTTTTTTGGTGATTTAGCAATAAAATGTTAGTGCTTTGAAACACACGCTGGTCTTTTCAAGTTTTGTTCTCTGTCTCCACCAGGTTCTACACTTGCCGCTTCAATAAATTTTGTGATCCTATTTATATATATATTTCTAGGATTATTTATGTGTGGAGAGTGCTGAATTCCCTATCTTTATGTAAGGATTACTTATCCTTATTATCTTTCTTTTGCTTTGTATATATAACTAATTATTTTTTAAACTACAGATGTAGAAACTACTTATTTTGTAACTCTTCTTTTATATAAATTATTTAAGCTACCGGTGTAGCAATACTATCGCCTAGATTTAGAGTTTTGTCGGTAAAGACCCGTGTAGCTAACGCTCCTTTTTTTCCCAGCGCACCCTTAAAGGGACATTATACAATAATTTTTTCTTTGCATAAATGTTTTGTAGATGATCTATTTATATAGCCCATAAAGTTTTTTTTTTTAAATAAATGTATAGTTTTGCTTATTTTTAAATAACATTGCTCTGATTTTCAGACTCCTAACCAAGCCCCAAAGTATTAAGTGAATACCGTCAGCTACCTTCTCCAGCTTGCTCCTGTTTGTGTAAAGGGTCTTTTCATATGCAAAAGAAGGGGGAGGGGGGGGGAGTGTCTTATTTGCCACTTGCAGTGGGCTTTCCAGCTACCTTTTCAACAGAGCCAAACTGACAGCTTCTAAGTAAGTTTTTAAACAGTTTTATACTGGATTTGTATATCAGTATCTGTGCATCTTCTTATTTATAGTAGTGTCTATTAAATGCAGTTATATGAAAATGAGTGTATACTGTCCCTTTAAGACAACGCTGGTATTTTGAGTTGTCTGAATGGCTGCGTTAGGCTCAGAAAAGTGAGCGTTGAGCATAATTTAGCGCCACTTCAACCCTCAATACCAGCGTTGCTTACGGTAGCGGTAAGCTGGAAAAACGTGCTTGTGCACGATATCCCCATAGGAAACAATGGGGCTGAGCTGGCTGTAAAAAAACCTAACACCTGCAAAAAAGCAGCGTTCAGCTCCTAACGCAGCCCCATTGTTTCCTATGAGGAAACACTCTCTAAGTCTACACCTAACACCCTAACATGAACCCCGAGTCTAACCACCCCTAACCTTACACTTATTAACCCCTAATCTGCCGACCCCGACATCGCCGACCCCTGCATTATATTATCAACCCATAATCTGCCACTCCGGACACTGCCGCCACCTACACTATAGCTATGAACCCCTAATCTGCTGCCCCCAACATCGCCAACACCTATATTATATTTATTAACCCCTAATCTGCCCCCCCAACGTCGCCGCCACCTAACTACACTTATTAACCCCTAATCTTCCGACCGGACATCGCCACCACTATAATAAATGTATTAACCCCTAAACTGCCTCACTCCCACCTCGCAAACACTATAATAAATTTTATTAACCCCTAGCTGCCCTCCCTAACATCGCCAGCACCTACCTACAATTATTAAACCCTAATCTCCCGCCCCCAACATCACTGCTACTATAATAATGTTATTAACCCCTAAACCTAAGTCTAACCCTAACCCTAACACCCCCCTAAGTTAAATATAATTTAAATAAAACTAAATAATATTCCTATAATTAAATAAATGAATCCTATTTAAAACTAAATACTTACCTATAAAATAAACCCTAATATAGCTACAATATAACTAATAGTTACATTGTAGCTATTTTAGGATTTATATTTATTTTACAGGCAACTTTGTATTTATTTTAACTAGGTACAATAGCTATTAAATAGTTATTAACTATTTAATAGCTACCTAGTTAAAATAATTACAAAATTACCTGTAAAATAAATCCTAACCTAAGTTACAATTAAACCTAACACTACACTATCATTAAATTAATTAAATAAATTAACTACTATTACCTACAATTAAATTTAATTAAATAAACTAAACTATAGTACAAAAAAACACTAAATTACAGAAAATAAAAAAGAATTACAAGAAGTTTAAACTAATTACACCTAATCTAAGCCCCCTAATAAAATAATAAAGACCTCCAAAATAAAAAAATCCCCTACCCTATTCTAAATTACAAAGTAATCAGCTCTTTTACCAGCCCACCATCCACACACCCCTACTCTAAAACCCACCCAATCCCCCCTTAAAAAAACCTAACACTACCCCCCTGAAGATCACCCTACCTTGAGTCATCTTCAGCCAGCCGGCCACCGATGGGAAAGAAGAGGACATCCGGAGCAGCAGAAGTCTTCATCCTATCCCAACATAAGAGGACATCCATCCGGTAGAAGTCTTCATCCAAGTGGCGCAGAAGAGGTCCTCCATCCAGCAGAAGTCTTCATCCAGAAGGCGTCTTCAATCTTCATCCATGCGGAGCGGAGCCATCTTCCAAGGAGCAGACGCGGAGCCATCCTCTTCAACCGACGACTGAACGACAAATGACGGTTCCTTTAAGGGACGTCATCCAAGATGGCGTCCCTCGAATTCCGATTGGCTGATAGGATTCTATCAGCCAATCGGTATTAAGGTAGGAAAAATCTGATTGGCTGATCCAATCAGCCAATCCAATTGAAGTTCAATCTGATTGGCTGATCCAATCAGCCAATCAGATTGAGCTTGCATTCTATTGGCTGATTGGAACAGCCAATAGAATGCGAGCTCAATACGATTGGATGATTGGATCAGCCAATCGAATTGAACTTCAATCTGATTGGCTGATTGAATCAGCCAATCAAATTTTTTCTACCTTAATTCCGATTGGCTGATAGAATCCTATCAGCCAATCGGAATTGAAGGGACGCCATCTTGGATGACGTCACTTAAAGGTACCGTCATTGTGTACGAAGACTCCGGATGAAGAGGATGGCTCCGCGTAGGCTCCTTGGAAGATGGCTCCACTCCGCTCTGGATGGATGAAGATTGAAGACGCCGCTTTGGATGAAGATTTCTACCGGAAGAAGGACCTCTTCTGCACCCCTTGGATGAAGATTTTGGCCCGGTTGGGTGAAGACGACTCAAGATAGGGAGATCTTCAGGGGGTTAGTGTGTTTTTTTTTTTTTTTTAATATTTATTTATAACCAGAAGTGTACACAAATACAAAAAAAAGAAAACACTTTCTTTGTCTCTTGAGCCACGCAGGGCCAAATGATCATAAAAATACACAAAGAAAAACAGAAGAGAGAAAGAAAACAGTCAGGCATATAACCTAAAGATTTACATACATCTTGACATTTTAGCCTAACTTCACTTATAGGCACACTCCTGGGATTTATATTTTTAATAATAAAACAAACATACAAACAAACAAACAAAAAAAAATAAACAAAAATAGAAAAAAATATATAATATAAAAAATAATAATATTCTCCCCCTCTCTCCTACCACCCCAGCTCCTCACTCCTCTAACTCAGGAGAGGAGATATTGTCTCCAAAATTTGGGGTACCTGTCTGATAATACTAATAATAGGAAATCAGCTGAATTCGAAAATATTTCAATATTTGAAGCTGAGTCTCTCTAGGCTGTGCTAAAATTACTTTATCCCATTTTTCAAGGAATCTCTTTAAATTTTTCCCCTCAGATATTCCTGGATCAAATTGTTCTACCAGGATTTGATACTGGATGGTACGTATAACAGAGGCTATAGTAGGAACTCGTCTATCTTTCCACTTCCTGAGAATCATTTGTCTAACCAGTAAAATTACTGTATTAATCAAAGCTCTGTTTACAATCTGTTCATGAACCAAAAAGAAGATATATAATGGATTAAGTACTATTTTAATAGGCAAGTACCTGTTTAGCCAATATTCTACTTGTTTCCATAGTTTAATCATCTTTGGACAGGCATAAAAAAGATGAAATATGACAGCAGCAGGGAAACTACATCTATAGCAGACACTATCCCCTTTCCACTTAGCAAGTCTATTTGGGGTCAGATAGGCTCTATTCAGCAGCTTCAAGTGGGATTCTCTCTTTGCCATGTTGTTTGTATAATAACTTATCCTGGAGAGGCTGTTTTGAAAATATTCTAAATCAATCTCAGGCAGATCTAATTTCCATATGCATAGAAGACTGTTAACCCTGGCCTCTGAATCCTTAACTGTGAGTAATTTGTACATAGATGAGATAGAATAATCCCCCTTATGAAATCTACTGATAATAATATCTAGTGGTCTCAAAGACCAGGCATCTCCTTCTAAAACTTTCTGATTATAATAAAAATGTCTGATCTGTAGATAGGAAAAGAAAGATCTCCTGTCTAAATTAAATTCTCTACTTAAAGATTCAAAGGTTTTCATGTGGTTAGAAAGTGGATCCACCATCTGTATCACAAAATTCAGATTATTTACTGACCATTTTCTGAAAACAGAGGATGTAAGACCGCTTACAAAATCCGGATTTCCTCTAATAGGTAAAAATTTTGAGAGAGTATGTTGATGTCTAATTGTTTACAGATCTTATGCCATGCTATAATTACATTATGAACAGTATATTTTAGTGCAAGGTCTTTTATCTTTGAATGATTAGCTACATGTAATACCGCTTTAAGCGAATAAGGGAACATTATATTGTCTTCTATCTCAAGACTAGTGACATAATTAACAGAAGTTAGCCAGTCTAGGGCAATTTTGGCAAGACATACCAGATTGTAGTTTACTAAATTTGGAAAAGCAAAACCACCCATTTCTTTCGGGTGCATTAACCTTGATAGTGCAATGCAAGGTTTTTTAGGTGCCCACAGAAAACGGGAACAGCCTGCAGTAAATTTATGCACATCTGCCTTACGTAGAAAACAAGGAACATTCTGTATAACGTATACATTTTTTGGAAATATTCGCATTTTAATTAGATCTCTCCTAGCTGAAAGTGAGAGGGGCAATCTACTCCATTTTTGAATCTCGGCAAGACATTTACTCCATATATGAGGGAAATTTAGGTCATACCATTCTTCTGGATTTCTGGATAGATTTATTCCTAAGTATTTAATATATTTATCTGAAGGCTTAAAGGGATTCTCAGAAAGGCTATTTTTATTTTTAATTATCCAAAGGATCTCTGACTTAGCTAGATTAATACTATACCCAGTAAATTTGCTAAACTCTGATAGAATATCAACTAGTACTGGTATGTTTTTAGATGAATTTTTTTATATAAAATAAAATATCATCCGCATATAGTGATAATATCGCCTTATGCTGCTTGATGTTTATACCCTCCAGGATTTCTCTACTCTTAATAGCTAGCGGCTCAATCGCCAGATTAAATAGTAGGGGTGAAAGGGGGCATCCCTGTCTTGTACCTTTAAACAGAGTTATAGAGGGAGAAAGGATATTATTTATACTGAGATATGAAATAGGATTTTGATATAGTACGGAGATATACCTATAGAAATGTCCCGAAAAGCCAAAGTTATTTAAAGTTCTTAATAGATGATCCCATAGGACAGAGTCAAAAGCCTTTTCTGCATCGATCGTTAATATCGCAAAATCTTGCTTCATATCTGACCCTGTCCTATGGGAAGCAAGAATATATTCAATAATCATCATAGCTTTTCTTATGTTTTTTTGCGCTGTTCTGTCTGGTATAAATCCGGTTTGGTCCGGATGAATGACATCTGCTATAAAAAAATTTAAGACGCGACGCAAGAATATTAGCTAAAATTTTATAATCGCAATTAAGTAGCGAAATAGGTCTATATGAATCCATAGAGTTAGGATCTTTATCTTTCTTTAATATAAGTGTAATGTTTGAGGCAGAAAAGGTCTGGGATGGTTTAGAATGTAGTAAAAAGTAATTATTAAACAGCTTGGTCAAAGTAGGGATAATCTCTAGCGAGAGCATTTTATAGAATTCACTTGGTAGTTGGTCAGGGCCTGGAGCCTTCCCTTGGGCTGCCTCTTTAATAGCCTTAGAGATTTCTTCTGCTGTAATTTCTTCATTTATTATGTTCAACTGAGCTGAGGATATTTTGGGTATTTTAATATCTTTCCAAAATCTATTTTTCGCTTCATGATTTACTTCTGACGTGGAGTAAAGTTTCTGGAAAAATTAATGAAATTGTCTTATAATATCGTTTGGAGTATTATATTTCTGCCCATTGAAAGATATTGATCCAATATAATTATTTTTCCTCTTACTTTTCGAGATATTTGCCAACAACTTTGCTGTTTTAGGAGAGAGGGTACCGTAATTAGCTTTATTTTTAAGATCTTGTTGAAGCTGATTTTGCATTAGAAATAACTCCCTCTCTCTTTTGGCCTTCTGATAATTAGCCCAGTTAGTCTTATCAGGGTTATCAATATATTTTATAAATTTATTTTTAAGATAATTTGTTAGTTTTAATTCCCTGGCTCTTATCTTTCTCTTTCTTTTGACCATGTAGGCATTTATTTCACCTCTGAAAAAGGCCTTCGCGGCTTCCCAGAATATTTCCGTCTTAGGGAAGTATTCCTTATTGAGAGAAGCATACTCTCTCCATCTTTGAACTAGCCAGTCTCTAAACTGAATATTTGAATGTAAGAATGAAGGGGAAAAAAATTACCACATAAAGTCTCTCTATTGTTTCCCAACTGGATAGACAGAGAAACAATAGCATGATCTGATAGAATTATATTTTTAATGTCTGTCTTAATTTCTAAATGTAATAGTCTTTCTGATACCAAAAACATATCTATTCTCGAGAATGTATGGTACGTCTTAGATTCACATGTAAAACATTTTTTCGTCAGGGTGTTGTGTCCTCCATATATCCCTAAGTTTAAGTTTTTTTTTAAATGAAGCCAGAATTTTAGCTTCTTTTTTTGCTCTATATGAACCGCTAGTCCTTAGTCTATCCAGTTGGGGAACACATACACTATTAAAATCCCCACCAATGATTAACTGTGAATCTACTGAGTTAATTAATTTTAAATATAACTCATCCCAAAAAATCAGATCGACATTCATTTGGGGCATACAAATTACAGAGAGTATACCGGCTTTTATTAATCTCTATTTCTAGGATCAAATATCTACCGTCTACATCTTTATACTGCGACAATAGTTGAAATTCTAAATCCTTACTAAAAATACATGCTACTCCTCTCTTCCTTTTAACTGCTGGGGTCGCGAATACTTCCCCAATCCATCCCATTTTTAGTTTCTCTGCTTCCTGCAGACTCAAATGAGTCTCCTGCAGGAAGACAATATCTGGTTTGTATAATTTCAGATGGTGGATTATTTTTTTCCTCTTAGCGGGGGACGAGAAGCCCCACACATTCCAGGAGAAAAAATTAAGCAGATTTTTCATTTTTGTTATGGGGGGGACCTATTAATGACTCTTAAAACACAGAATAATAACACAGCCATGGGGTAAATATAGAGGGAGGGCATAGGGAGGGAGAGAGCGAGAGAGAAAAAAAAAAGAAAGAGAAAATGAAACAACACAAGAGAAAACAACCACTCCATTATCCATCTGTTTAAGCTAGTATAATCTACCTGTATATTTGTCTTTTTACTTTTTATTTTCTAAAAATTGCCTAACCTCCTCCACTGAGTTTAAAATAAGAGTACTATTGTCTAAAAAGATTTTGGTTTTTGCGGGGTATATCATTGTGGCTTTATAGCCTGCATTGATCACTTGTGTACACCAAGGGGCCATCAGTCTCCTCTTATTAAGTGTTTCAGCGGAGAAGTCTTGAAATAGGTAAATACGTTCATTATTAATTTCTACAGAACCTTTTTTCCTATAATATGCGAGAATTTTCTGTTTATCCTGGAAATTTAACAGTTTCACCAATACAGGTCTTTTAGATTGTGTGGTGTTATCTCTTTTTTGGTATGGGCCCACCCTATGAACTCTCTCCTCAGCCATCTCTGTACTGTTTAAAAGCATATCTAACAATTCTGGTAATGTACGTTTAATAAACGTCATGAGATCCGCAAATTCCGGAGTCTCTGGGAAGCCTATTATTCTCAAATTGTTCCTTCGTGACCTGTCCTCTAAATCGTCCAGTCGTGTTTGCAATGTTTCAATAGTCTTAGTCTGTGCATTCAAGAGGGTTTGTTGGGTACTATGGAGATCGTCAAGATCAGAAATTCTACTCTCAATTTCCCCTAACCTGCTCGAAACCTGTTTAAGTTCATTAGTTAGGGTAGCTAAGTCTGTTTTAAGAACCTCAAATTGTGGCAGGAATAGGTCAGAGATTTGCTTTACTAGGCTATTAGTATCAATAGTAGTGTTATGACCCGATACAGAATCCATTGCCCCTATTTCTGAGCTGTCCATACTCGACCTGGTTTTCTTATCCTTAGTTTTTGGTGGCATACTGCCTGGGTCAGATCTGCTGATCCCTAAATATTTGTCCATAAAAGGGAACTGGAGGCGTGGAAAAGAAAAAGTGAAAGCCGAATAAACGGCGTGAACATGTGAATAGGAAAAGAATGTGAATTAGTTATAAAAATAGGGTGTTCTCTATCGCGTAGATAGTAAATAAGTGTCTTATAGGAGAGACAGGTGTTGTATATCGGTCGTTTAGTGTTCAGTAGAGGGAACACGTGATCTATATCTGTCGTTTAAAGTTTGGTGGGGAAAACAAGTGATGTATATCTATCAATTAGAGTGCATGTGTAAAGTCCACCAGTCCTAAATCTCTGCCCAATAAAAGGGATAGATTAGTTTTTGTTAGAGAACAAATTGGATCTTAATCCTTTAAATCCTTTTCAATCCCTATACTTTTACGCAAGGGATTGAATACAGAAGGTCCACAATTTAACAGAATATTACCCCATTTACTTTCTAGGATCTCTATTTACTGTCTCAGAGGTAAGAAGATAGGTCTACTAAGCAGAATACGCTAGCTATCAGATTACACTGCAAAAAGTATATTTGACTGATTTAGTCAGACTGGCCAATGCTTTTACACCCCAAAACAGCGATATAATAATATCCTATACTTCAGATAATATATACTGACTTGAATCTCAGAAAATCTCTTTTACAGCTCTTACTTGCTCCTATCTTAGTAATTGGATAGTTTCACTTTTAGATATTTTAACAGAGCTTACGCTACTAGTTTAATATCTCCAGCAACAATCGGCTAAGTTTATAATAATGCTAGGCATAGGAACCAGTCTATTAGGCTGGATACATAAGATACAAAATGCCCTGCAATATATGTATTTGACTGGTTTAGTCAGTCTAGCCACTGCTTTTACACACAGAGACAGCGATTTAATAATATCCTATACTAAAGATGGTGTATACTGACTTTGATCTCAGAGAATATCTCTTGCTGCTCTTACTTACTCTTATCTTAGTAATTGAATAGTTTCCCTTTAAGACTTTTTACAGGACTCACGCTGCTAGTTTAATATCTCTAGCAGCAACCCTCTAAGTTTATGATAATGCTAAACATATGATCCAATCTATTGGTATAGAAGACATAAAAAACTGCAATATATCATAGAGTCCTTATACTAGAGATCCACACAGTGTATCATTATCATACAAATCTATACGACTTATTTCAGATCTTGGAAAGCATCTTAGCCAGGTATAGTTACATTGTGAGATTTTCAAAAACTGTCATTAACGCTGTAGATAATAACTCTAAGCTCAGATATGTAGCTAATATGTAGCTAATAGCTATAAAATAATTCAGTGTTTAAACTTTAAAGGCTTCCCTTTTCAATGCTTAGACAAGGCCTTTACAGGTCCTAATCAGCCTTCTAAATATATCTGAGAACAATAATCTCAATTTAGAGAACAATAATCTCAATTTATGACACTTTTATAGCAATACAGTATAGCAATCTAGAGCTGCTAGACATACACACTAGTCATAAAGCATAAATAACGGAGTCCCTTTTTGAGAGTATTATAATAATGTCCCCCCACAACTTGAGACAGGTCGAATCGGCCTTGTTATAGCTGGAAGACCTCACTCCAAGACAAAGTCAACAACCCCTGGTCTCGCTGTATTTCAACCGGGAGGGGAGAAGCACTCCAATATACTTGTTGACCTAGGGGAGTCCTAGATATTTTCAGGACAGTCCATTCAGTAAAGAAAAAAAAGTTAAACAAAGCTAGGATATTCCTTTGATCTACAAATCCTGCCAAGACAGACTGGCAGTGGCGTCACTAGGGGGGGGCGGGGGGGGCGGGCCGCACCCGGGTGACACCCTCCAGGGGGTGACACCAAAAAAAAAAAAAAAAAAAAAAAATTTTTTTTTTTTTTTTTTTTTTTTTTTTAAATTTTATTGAAATTCAAAGAAATACAATTTTGAGATGCATAGATTATTTTATTAGAGGCTGGCATTTGTGAACATTAGTGGGACTGGGGAAGTTGTAGACACACAATTTTTTTGCCCCTTGAGCCAGTGCTGCAATTTCAACAAATAGTTTTCCCGGCTGCTTTTGCTTGTTTGTACTTTGCTCCTCCCCTGCCCAATTTCACTATGAATGTTGTGGGTGTGCCGTGGGGCTTGTAAAGTTGCGCTGCTAGCCTAAACCTGCCTGCCTATCTGTGCTCACTGCTCAGTGACATGCGGCCCAGGGCTGTGCACTGACAGACTTGGAACAGAGTCAGAGAGCAGAATTTTCATAGTTTGCGTGCCTAAACCTTTTCTTCAGTGATTTATTTTAGAGTGCTCTGTTTATCTTTCATTTGATGTTCTGCTGAGCCAGGGAGCAGCTCTAGGCATGAGCTTCCTAATTAATGCAGTGCAGTTTACATATTTTGTATGTGTGTGTCTGAGTTTTTGTGTGTCTCAGTGTTTTTGTGTGTGTGTTTTTGTGTGTGTGTCTGAGTGTGTTTCCGAGTGTTTGTGTGTGCATCTGAGTATGTTTTTAAGTGTGTCTGAGTGTTTGTATGTGTGTTTGCCTGTGTTTTTGTGTGTGTCTGCTTTCTGGGGGGGGGGGTGACACCATGACTTACTGCACCGGGTGACACCAACCCTAGTGACGCCACTGCAGACTGGTAATTTTAATTATAGTTCAAAGTCTCCAGACTCCATTTTTTAACAACAGGCCTTCTTCTCTACAAATGGGGGCAACTTCTGAAAAAACCCTATGTGACCCCCTGTCCTTCTGCTTCCCACACAGACCAAAGACCAATATTTGGAAGACTGTGGGTACCAAACTTCCCAAAGAAAAAAGGTATCCTATGTTCAGCCAGACATGTGCGTTTGTAATTTTACATAGGGTGACTTGGCAATTGCCAGGGAATAAAGAGGAGACAAACTTATCTTTCCTGCAGAGCGTCTTTTTCCACCTCCTATCCCAGGACACACAGGGCAGGTAGCATAGCGGTCACAGCCCGCCAGAAAGAGGGATAAACCAGGCTATCCTCTGTCTCGGCTTGTGAGCTTTGTATGTCGCTGGGGTTCTGGGAGGCGTGCCACACTTTTCCTCCAGCGTTCGGAGCGGGCTCGGCTTGACAGGCTTGACCGGCACTTCTTCTTACCCAGGTGTCGATGGGTGCTGGTGAGCTTTTTCTTGCCTCCTACCCTGGATCTGGGGAGCGGTATCAGCCGCCCGACTTCCTCCAGATCCCAGGGTCCTGGGAGCGCTATAACGGTATGCTTGTATCTTGGAGCGGCTGTCTGTGTTATTTTGCGACTCTAGCCAGTGAGTCACCGATGGCTGCTTGGACTTCCTGCTATCCAGATGGTGCACCTCGACGTGAGGACACGGTCTTTTGGCCAGGGTGTCGGAAACCACAGCGGCCGCGGAGATGCTCAGGAGTGCCTGTGTGAGGATGGTTCTCTCATGACGCCAGTTGCACGCGTCTAAACAGGCACCTCACACAAACGGAAGTCCCCTTCAGGGGGTTAGTGTTAGGTTTTTTTTAAGGGGGTTTTTGTTGGGTTAGAGTAGGGGTATGTGGGTGGTGGGTTTTAATGTTGGGGGTTGTATTTTTTTTTACAGGTAAAAGAGCTGATTGATTACTTTGGGGCAATGCCCCGCAAAAAGCCCTTTTAAGGGCTGGTAAAAGAGCTGGTTACTTTGTAATTTAGAATAGGGTAGGGCATTTTTTATTTTGGGGGGCTTTATTATTTTATTAGGGGGCTTAGATTAGGTGTAATTAGTTTAAACTTCTTGTAATTCTTTTTTATTTTCTGTAATTTAGTGTTTGTTTTTTTTGTACTATAGTTTAGTTTATTTAATTTAATTTAATTTTAGGTAATTGTAGTTAATTTATTTAATTAATTTAATGATAGTGTAGTGTTAGGTTTAATTGTAACTTAGGTTAGGATTTATTTTACAGGTAATTTTGTATTTATTTTAGCTAGGTAGTTAATAAATAGTTAATAACTATTTAATAACTATTCTACCTAGTTAAAATAAATACAAAGTTGCCTGTAAAATAAAAATAAATCCTAAAATAGCTACAATATAATTATTAGTTATATTGTAGCTATCTTAGGGTTTATTTTGCAGGTAAGTATTTAGTTTTAAATAGGATTCATTTAGTTAATAATAGTAAGTTTTATTTAGATTTATTAAAATAATATTTAAGTTAGGGGGGGTTAGGGTTAGTGTTAGAATTAGGTTTAGGGGTTAATAATTTTAATATAGGTGGCGGCGGTATAGGGGGGGCAGGATAGGGGTTAATAACTTTAATATAGGTGGCGGCAGTGTCCGGGAGCGGTGGTTTAGGGGTTAAACAATTTATTTAGTTGCGGCGGGGTCCGGGATCTGCAGGATAGGGGTTAATAAGTTTATGTAGGTGGCGGCGGTATAGGGGGCAGCAGATTAGGGGTTAATATGTATAATGTAGGTGGCAGCGGGGTCCGGGAGTGGCGGTTTAGGGGTTAACATGTTTATTATAGTTGCGGCGGGGTCCGGGAGCGGCGGTTTAGGGGTTAACATGTTTATTATAGTTGCGGCGGGGTCCAGGAGCGGTAGTTTAGGGGTTAATAAGTTTATTTAGTTGCGGAGGGTACATGTTAGGGTGTTAGGTGCAGACACTTCCTATAGGAATCAATGGGATATCGGGCAGTAGCGAACATGAGCTTTCGCTATGGTCAGACTCCCATTGATTCCTATGGGATCCGCCTCCTCCAGGGCGGCGGATTGAAATCCAGGTACGCTGGCCCGGAATAGTGGTGAGTGTACCTGGTAGTAGTTTGATAACTACCAAAAGTAGTCAGATTATGCCGAACTTGCGTTCAGAACATCTGTAGTGACGTAACCATCGATCTGTGTCAGACTGAGTCCGGCGGATCGTAGGTTACGTCACTATATTCTACTTTTGCCGGGCAGTAGGGCTTGATAACTAAGGCGAATCAGCCTTGCCACAAATACGCTGCGGAATTCCAGCGTATTTGCGGTTGATGGCTTGATAACTAGAGGCCATTATATCTATACATACACTGCTTAATTAATGAAATAAGACACAGACAACTTCTTGTTGGGAAAAAATTTTGACCGTCACAGGTCAAAATTTACTTATTAGCTCTTAACTTAATCTAAATATGAACCAACAGATGACTATGATGGCGGCAACAGAGATCAAACTAATCCAGTACCACAGGAGATCAACGCCCCCCCCCCCCCGAATGGGGTCAACAGTTGACATGTCTTTGTCCACAGGAGATGTAACTGAGAGGTTCCTGAGATCACTTGACCCCCACCCATGGGTGGGGGGGAGGGAGAGGGGTTTCCTCCCGCGCATTTGAGGTCTACCGCCTCCCCTTGCCAACTTTACCATCACTCCCCCTAGTGACCTCCAACTCAACGGGCCGTGACCTCCCACAGCCAGGGTGCAAATGACTTCTCCACCTGTTGTAAGGTCCCTCGGGCCCAAGCCGCTCAAACCCAATGGCTAGAGGTAGGAGAGTCCTATCTTACCGCTATGGTCTTATGTAGGCTTAGATAGATTATTCATAGCCCTGCCATTTGCTGTTGGTGATTCCGCCGCCATCTGCCAGAAGGAAACAAAAAAGGGGGAAGGGAGGGAGGGAAACTTCTCAGCCTTTGCATCCAGATGAAGAAAGAGGAAGCAGCAATGCCTGGTGTCCAGCTTATAAGGTAAGGAGAGGGGAGGGGGGCCCATCCCCTAGTCCTGCAATTTTTATTGCCCCAACTATGCCCACCCTCTTCTCCTATCTCACATTCCTTTAGCCTTAACCCTTAGCACGCTCCAGGCCCATGCTGGGCCCTGCACTTCCTTTCCATTGAGCCTGTCTCCCCGGAGCTTGTTTAGATTTATAACCCTGCCCTTTGCTGTGCACGTCGACTGCCACTGACTCAGTTTAGGAAATGTTAAAAGTGTAATAAAGTGTGAAGAATAAATGTTTTTTTACTTAGAAATGATGTAACAAATTATCAACATAAACTGCAGCATAAGCTCTTTCATATCAGTGAGCGAGTTCTGCAGCTTCCTTTAAGCATACATTAAGGGTTTTATTTTAGCAGTCAAATGTTTAATGTCCCTTTAAAGAGACAGCACCCTGGGTTGTTGTCATTCCATAAAACAAGCTTTTAGCAGCTGTGCAGTCATCTCTGATAGCTAAGGGGTTAAATGTGAGTGTAAAATAATATGTTGAGCGCATATTATTAGAGCACAAAGGGTTTTTTACCGTCCCATGAATTAACAACTAAAGATAAGCCTGTTTATGTGTTTTAGTAGCATCTTCATTCATTGCCATTTCTGTATTTTAATCAGTGGCAAGGAAGAGGTTACAATTAAGCAAGTGCTGCTTTGTGTGTTTAGAAACATGTCTGACTCATTATAATATCACATAATAAGTGTGAATATTATAGCCCATGACCCCTTAAAGGGACATTGAGCCCCAAAAAAATTTTTTTCATTATTCAGATAGACTCCGTGTTTCCCAACCCCGGTCCTCAAGTACCCCCAACAGTTCTGGTTTTCATTATAGCTGAACCAGTGCACAGGTGAAATAATCAGCTGATGGATGAGAGCAGGTTAGATACCATGGTTACTGATCAGCTGATTACTTCACCTGTGCACTGGTTCAGCTATAATGAAAACCACCTTGTTGGGGGTACTTGAGAACCGCACGCGGTTGGGAAACACTGACATAGAGAATATCATTTTAAAAAAAGTTTCAAATTTACTTCTATTATCAAATTTGTTTTGCTTTTATGTTATTCTTTGTTGAAGGGATACCTAGGTAGGTAGCGTGCACATGCCTGAAGCACTACATGACAGGAATTAGTGCTGCCATCTAGTGCTCCTGCTAATGTATAACATTGTTGTAAAACTGCTGCCACATAGTGCTGTAGACATGTGCACACTAATGACCTTACATCCCAGCATTTCAACAAAGGATAGCAAGAAAACAAACAAAATTTGATAGCAGAAGTAAATTTGAAAGTTGTTTAAAATTTTCTTTTCAACCAAGCCTCACATGCCCCAGGGTAAGTTAAACCAAAAGGTGTTTTTTATCACTATCCTCACCAGACTCCAGATGTCCTCCATCAATATACCGGACAATCTGTGATGGGCACAGTGGTAGTTGACTAACAATGTCCAACCTAACAGCACTACCTTAGCCCCAATGTTAATGACATTATGTAGATTTTTGATAACTAATCAGTAATTTTACCCCATGGCTGCCAGTAACATACAAATTAATGACTTTACCTCTTTAGCTGCTAGTAACAAGTAAACAGAAGTGATTTTAACCCCTTGTCTGACCCTCACTACTTTCTGCTCCATACTGTAGTGCATATAGGCTGGGAGATTTTTTTTTTGGCACAAGCACTTGTTAATTTACAATATTTAGTTCTTATTTAAAATATTTAAGGAAAAAATTGTTTCTTATATGGCAATTAAAAATGTGGTGGGGGAGGGGCATATGAGGTGGGAGGGGCAAGGGAAGTAGGAGGGGCAATATGGTGGAGGAGGGGCAGAAGAGGTAGGTAGGTGGAGCAAAGGAAGTGGGGGGCCCTGCCACACATTTGCCTGGGGGCCCTGGTTGGTTTCAGTCCGCCCCTTGTGCAACTTTATTAGTACTTATTTACAAATGGGAAAAACATAAAACCTCTCTCATGCATTAGGATAACACAATTACCACTTATATAGCCCTTGGTTTGTAAGTAGTAAGGTCCTAAATCACCAATCTAAACAGTGGTCAACTCTAACAGGCACTTCTAATATTAACCCTTGTAAAAACCAAAGAAAAAATATAATTTATCATGAATCACTCTATTGAGCAGTATATAGGATAAGCTAAAATAGTTAGATATTCCCATATGGTAAATAATAGTTATGAGTACCTGAATCTATATATGCATGGGACTCTATAAATTGTGGTAACATACGGCTAGATTTGGAGTTTTGTTGGTAAGGACCCGAAAAGCTAACGCCGGCTTTTTTCTGGCCGCACCATAAAAATAACTCTGGTATTGAGAGTCCACATAAAGGCTGCATTAGGCTCCAAAAAAGGAGCGTAGAGCATTTTTAACGCAGCTTCAACTCTCAATACCAGAGTTGCTTACGCAAGCGGCCAGCCTCAAAAACGTGCTCATGCACGATTCCCCCATAGGAAACAATGGGGCTGTTTGAGCTGAAAAAAACCTAACACCTGCAAAAAAGCCGCGTTCAGCTCTTAACGCAGCCCCATTGTTTGCTATGCGGAAACACCTCCTAAGTCTGCACCTAACACCCTAACATGTACCCCGAGTCTAAACACCCCTAACCTTACACTTATTAACCCCTAATCTGCCGCCCCCGCTATCGCTGACACCTGCATTTTATTTTTAACCCCTAATCTGCCGACCGGACCGCACCGCTATTATTATAAAGTTATTAACCCCTAATCCGCCTCACTAACCCTATAATAAATAGTATTAACCCCTAATCTGCCCTCCCTAACATCGCCGACACCTAACTTCAATTATTAACCCCTAATCTGCCGACCGGAGCTCACCGCTATTCTAATAAATGTATTAACCCCTAAAGCTAAGTCTAACCCTAACACTAACACCCCCCTAAGTTAAATATAATTTTAATCTAACGAAATTAATTAACTCTTATTAAATAAATTATTCCTATTTAAAGATAAATACTTACCTGTAAAATAAATCCTAATATAGCTACAATATAAATTATAATTACATTGTAGCTATTTTAGGATTAATATTTATTTTACAGGCAACTTTGTAATTATTTTAACCAGGTACAATAGCTATTTAATAGTTAAGAACTATTTAATAGCTAAAATAGTTAAAATAATTACAAATTTACCTGTAAAATAAATCCTAACCTAAGTTACAATTAAACCTAACACTACACTATCAATAAATTAATTAAATAAAATACCTATAATTATCTACAATTAAACCTAACACTACACTATCAATAAATTAATTAAATACAATACCTACAAATAACTACAATGAAATAAACTATCTAAAGTACAAAAAATAAAAAAGAACTAAGTTACAAAAAATAAAAAAATATTTACAAACATAAGAAAAATATTACAACAATTTTAAACTAATTACACCTACTCTAAGCCCCCTAATAAAATAACAAAGCCCCCCAAAATAAAAAAATGCCCTACCCTATTCTAAATTACTAAAGTTCAAAGCTCTTTTACCTTACCAGCCCTGAACAGGGCCCTTTGCGGGGCATGCCCCAAGAAGTTCAGCTCTTTTGCCTGTAAAAAAAAACATACAATACCCCCCCCCCACATTACAACCCACCACCCACATACCCCGAATCTAACCCAAACCCCCCTTAAATAAACCTAACACTAAGCCCCTGAAGATCTTCCTACCTTATCTTCACCATACCAGGTTCACTGATCGATCCAGAAGAGCTCCTCCGATGTCCTGATCCAAGCCCAAGCGGGGGGCTGAAGAGGTCCATGATCCGGCTGAAGTCATCATCCAAGCGGGAGCTGAAGAGGTCCATGATCCGGCTGAAGTCTTCATCCAAGCAGGGCAGAAGAGGTCTTCCATCCGATTGAAGTCTTCATCCAAGCGGGATCTTCTATGGTCATCCATCCGGAGCGGAGCGGCAGGATCCTGAAGACCTCCGACGCGGAACATCCATCCTGGCCGACGACTGAACGACGAATGACGGTTCCTTTAAATTACGTCATCCAAGATGGCGTCCCTCGAATTCCGATTGGCTGATAGGATTCTATCAGCCAATTGGAATTAAGGTAGGAATATTCTGATTGGCTGATGGAATTAGCCAATCAGAATCAAGTTCAATCCGATTGGCTGATTCCATCAGCCAATCAGAATATTCCTACCTTAATTCCGATTGGCTGATAGAATCCTATCAGCCAATCGGAATTCGAGGGACGCCATCTTGGATGACGTCATTTAAAGGAACCGTCATTCGTCGGTCAGTCGTCGGCCAGGATGGATGTTCCGCGTCGGAGGTCTTCTGGATCCTGCCGCTCCGCTCCGGATGGATGACCATAGAAGATCCCGCTTGGATGAAGACTTCAATTGGATGGAAGACCTCTTCTGCCCCGCTTGGATGAAGACTTCAGCCGGATCATGGACCTCTTCAGCTCCCGCTTGGATGATGACTTCAGCCGGATCATGGACCTCTTCAGCCCCCCGCTTGGGCTTGGATCAGGACATCGGAGGAGCTCTTCTGGATCGATCGGTGAACCTGGTATGGTGAAGATAAGGTAGGAAGATCTTCAGGGGCTTAGTGTTAGGTTTATTTAAGGGGGGTTTGGGTTAGATTAGGGGTATGTGGGTGGTGGGTTGTAATGTGGGGGGTGGGGTATTGTATGTTTTTTTTTACAGGCAAAAGAGCTGAACTTCTTGGGGCATGCCCCGCAAAGGGCCCTGTTCAGGGCTGGTAAGGTAAAAGAGCTTTGAACTTTAGTAATTTAGAATAGGGTAGGGCATTTTTTTATTTTGGGGGGCTTTGTTATTTTATTAGGGGGCTTAGAGTAGGTGTAATTAGTTTAAAATTGTTGTAATATTTTTCTTATGTTTGTAAAAAAAAAATTATTTTTTGTAACTTAGTTCTTTTTTATTTTTTGTACTTTAGATAGTTTATTTCATTGTAGTTATTTGTAGGTATTGTATTTAATTTATTTATTGATAGTGTAGTGTTAGGTTTAATTGTAGATAATTATAGGTATTGTATTTAATTAATTTATTGAAAGTGTAGTGTTAGGTTTAATTGTAGATAATTATAGGTATTTTATTTAATTAATTTATTGATAGTGTAGTGTTAGGTTTAATTGTAACTTAGGTTAGGATTTATTTTACAGGTAAATTTGTAATTATTTTAACTATTTTAGCTATTAAATAGTTCTTAACTATTAAATAGCTATTGTACCTGGTTAAAATAATTATAAGTTGCCTGTAAAATAAATATTAATCCTAAAATAGCTACAATGTAATTATAATTTATATTGTAGCTATATTAGGATTTATTTTACAGGTAAGTATTTATCTTTAAATAGGAATAATTTATTTAATAAGAGTTAATTAATTTCGTTAGATTAAAATTATATTTAACTTAGGGGGGTGTTAGTGTTAGGGTTAGACTTAGCTTTAGGGGTTAATACATTTATTAGAATAGCGGTGAGCTCCGGTCGGCAGATTAGGGGTTAATAATTGAAGTTAGGTGTCGGCGATGTTAGGGAGGGCAGATTAGGGGTTAATACTATTTATTATAGGTTAGTGAGGCGGATTAGGGGTTAATAACTTTATTATAGTAGCCAGGGGCGTATTAAGGCATAGGCCAACAAGGCCGGTGCCTAGGGCAGCAAATTTTTAAGGGGCAGCAGAATTTTGAATCCCTAGGGCCACTCTACTGAACTCAGGGCCTGGTGGCTAAATCAACCAATTACAAATGACTAAAATGGCTGGCCTGGCTATTGCTATCCTATGGGATTGTATGTGGGTGCGCATGACGTGGTGACAGTGGAGGCGGAGCTCACTTGCGCAGCCTGGCCTGAGAGGGAATGCAGTATTCTTCCTGGCTCCACCGCGTGATTGAGACTCACACAGACTACACAGTGCAGTGTGCACTACAACGTGACCACTGTGAAACAGCATATGCCTTTCTCCCTTCAATACATCTTCATTAGGCATTAAAATACTTAAACAGATTAGTCACTATATACTTGTACATTTACTGTTAGTCTATCTGTCATACATGCAAAGAATAAATATTTATTGCTGAATCTATACAACTATGTGACTTAAAACACAACTGAAAATATGTTGTATGCATTTAATACATTCAGAAACAATACAAGTATATACTTTATTATGATTGTATCATGTGACTTTATCCACTAGGATACAATTCCTAAACCTATCATAACTACTGTTGTATTTTTTAAGTACTTTTAAAGGCCAGTTTGTATATTCATTACATATTTATCCAAGAAGATATTTTGCTTAAATAGCTGTCACCAAAGAAGATGTTTAAGGTTAAACAACTACCTACTGACAAACTATCATACAGTGAAGGATATTTTTTTCTGATATAAACACTTTAATCATCTGACTTGCAAAATAATGTCTTTATATATATATGTGTGTGTGTGACCAGAGTGAATGCAAGCCCTGATGAACATCTACTTAAAAAGACATTATTTTTTAAATTTTTTACACTCTGCCCCAAAAATATTATGTGTAAAAAAAAAAAGGCCTTAAACCTGGGGTGGGATGAGGGGTGGGGGGGGCAGCAGAATTTTGAGTGCCTAGGGCAGCACAAAACCTAAATACGCCCCTGATAGTAGCGCTCAGGTCCGCTCGGCAGATTAGGGGTTAATAAGTGTAGGCAGGTGGAGGCGACATTGAGGGGGGCAGATTAGGGGTTAATAAATATAATATAGGGGTCGGCGGTGTTAGGGGCAGCAGATTAGGGGTACATAAGTATAACGTAGGTGGCGGCGCTTTGCGGTCGGCAGATTAGGGGTTAATTATTGTAGGCAGCTGGCTGCGACGTTGTGGGGGGCAGGTTAGGGGTTAATAAATATAATATAGGGGTCGACGGTGTTAGGGGCAGCAGATTAGGGGTACATAAGTATAACGTAGGTGGCGGTCGGCAGATTAGGGGGTTAAAAAAATTTAATCGAGTGGCGGCGATGTGGGGGGGGCCTCGGTTTAGGGGTACATAGGTAGTTTATGGGTGTTAGTGTACTTTAGAGCACAGTAGTTAAGAGCTTTATGAACCGGCGTTAGCCCAGAAAGCTCTTAACTACTGACTTTTTTCCTGCGGCTGGAGTTTTGTCGTTAGAGTTCTAACGCTCACTTCAGACACAACTCTAAATACCGGAGTTAGAAAGATCCCATTGAAAAGATAGGATACGCAATTGACGTAAGGGGATCTGCGGTATGGAAAAGTCGCGGCTGAAAAGTGAGCGTTAGACCCATTTTTTAATGACTCCAAATACCGGAGTTAGCCTAAAACCAGCGTTAGGAGCCTCTAACGCTGGTTTTCACGGCTAACGCCAAACTCCAAATCTAGGCCATAGCTTGCTGAACTAGCTGTTATTAAAACCCCTTCCCCCCATATCTCTGAACTAAAGACACTCCCAGTGGCCTTTGACTGGCATTTGATAGGCCACTCCCTATTGAATTGTGGTATAGAAGGGTGGAGCACTCTCTCTCTTTTTTTTCTTATTATCTTGTGCATGCTGGAAAAATGGCTGATGGTGAACACACTGAAGAATGCGGCTAAGTATATTCCTATGATTATTTTAGTAGTGTTGGACAAACTGGGGTTATTGTAGTAAAGTTGCCCTGTATTAAATATGTGGACTGTGTTGCTGTAAAATAGAGGTGTATATATACCTGTAAATATTTATCTTATTATTAACATATATTGATTCCAAATAAACTGTTTGGAAAAAATGGAGACCCTCTCATGGAGTTTATTTCACAACTTACTTGTATTGGTTTTAGTGGTTACCATAGAGATTTAGTATATTATATTTAGTAAAAAGTAAAGATATTTTAAATTAATTAATAACCACATTTTGGCGGCCATGAAGTTGTAGACAAATCCATATGCCAACTAGTTTTGCAGGAATCAAATGAATGTTGATTTATTTCATAATATTGCAGGCTATATATGTATATATTTTTATTTTATTTTTTTAAATGTTTTCTGAATAAAAATGCATTGTGGAAAACCTGTATTTCAGGTGGAATTGTCTGTATAAATTTCCATTTCTATAGAGTTTCATGGGTGATGGTAAAATGTAACTAGCTCAAAGAAAATTTCTCAATTTAGAGCAAAAAAAAATACAATTGTGTGTTACTGCAAAATGTTTAAATTTAACTGCAGTAAAGTTAGATTAGAGTAAGGTTTTTGTATGCAGTACTGTATTTAAATAGAGCAAATAATGGTTGGTTTCAGCAGGCCTGTTGTATAAGATATTAGTTTTTTTTTTAATGCTTACTAGCGCCTAGATTTAGAGTTCTGCGTTAGCCGTCAAAAGCAGCGTTAAGGGCTCCTAACGCTGCTTTTTACCGCCCGCTGGTATTTAGAGTCAGCCAGGAAAGGGTCTAACGCTCACTTCCAAGCCGCGACGTTTCCATACCGCAGATCCCCTTACGCTAATTGCGTATCCTATCTTTTCAATGGGATCTTCCTAACGCTGATATTTAGAGTCTTGGCTGAAGTGAGCGGTACACCCTCTACCGACAAGACTCCAGCCGCAGAAAAAAGTCAGTAGTTAAGAGCTTTCTGGGCTAACGCTGGTTTATAAAGCTCTTAACTACTGTGCTCTAAAGTACACTAACACCCATAAACTACCTATGTACCCCTAAACCGAGGCCCCCCCACATCGCCGCCACTCTAAAAAAAAATTTAACCCCTAATCTGCCGACCGCACACCGCCGCCACCTACATTATCCCTATGTACCCCTAATCTGCTGCCCCTAACATCGCCGACACCTACATAATATTTATTAACCCCTAATCTGCCCCCCCCAACGTCGCCGCTACCTACCTACACTTATTAACCCCTAATCTGCCGACCGGACCTCGCCGCCACTATAATAAATGTATTAACCCCTAAACCGCCTCACTCCCGCCTCAAAAACCCTATAATAAATAGTATTAACCCCTAATCTGCCCTCCCTAACATCGGCGACACCTAACTTCAAGTATTAACCCCTAATCTGCCGACCGGACCTCGCCGCTACTCTAATAAATGTATTAACCCCTAAAGCTAAGTCTAACCCTAACACCCCCCTAAGTTAAATATATTTTTTATCTAACGAAATAAATTAAATCTTATTAACTAAAGTATTCCTATTTAAAGCTAAATACTTACCTGTAAAATAAACCCTAATATAGCTACAATATAACGAATAATTATATTGTAGCTATTTTAGGATTTATATTTATTTTACAGGCAACTTTGTGTTTATTTTAACTAGGTACAATAGCTATTAAATAGTTATTTACTATTTAATAGCTACCTAGTTAAAATAATTACAAAATTACCTGTAAAATAAATCCCAACCCAAGTTACAATTAAACCTAACACTACACTATCAATAAATTAATAACTACAAGTACCTACAATTAAATAAACTAAACTAATTTACAAAAAAACAAACACTAAATTACAAAAAATAAAAAAGATTACAAGAATTTTAAGCTAATTACACTTACTCTAAGCCCCCTAATAAAATAACAAAGCCCCCCAAAACAAAAAAATTCCCTACCCTAATCTAAATTAAAATAGTTAACAGCTCTATTACCTTACCAGCCGTTAAAAGGGCTTTTTGCAGGGAATGCCCCAAAGAAATCAGCTCTTTTGCCTGTAAAAAAAACACAATACCACCCCCCAACATTACAACCCACCACCCACATACCCCTACTCTAACCCAAACCCCCCTTAAATAAACCTAACACTACCCCCCTGAAGATTTCCCTAACTTGAGTCGTCTTCACTCAGCCGAGCAGCGATGGACCAAAAGAGGGCATCCGGAGCAGCAGAAGTCTTCATCCTATCCAGGCAGAAGAGGACATCCGGACCGGCAAACATCTTCATCCAAGCTGCATCTTCTATCTTCATCCATCCGACGAGGAGCTGCTCCATCTTCAATACCTCCGGCGCGGAACATCCTCTTCTCCCAATGACTAGACGACGAATGAAGGTTCCTTTAAGTGACGTCATCCAAGATGATTCAAGTTCAATCGGATTGGCTGATCCAATAAGCCAATCAGATTGAGCTCGCATTCTATTGGCTGATCGGAACAGACAATAGAATGCAAGCTCAATCTGATTGGCTGATTGGATCAGCCAATCCGATTGAACTTGAATCTAATTGGCTGATTCAATCAGCCAATCAGATTTTTCCTCCCTTAATTCCGATTGGCTGATAGAATCCTATCAGCCAATCGGAATTCGAGGGACGCCATCTTGGATGACGTCACTTAAAGGAACCTTCATTCGTCGTCTAGTCGTCGGGAGAAGAGGATGTTCCGTGCCGGAGGTCTTGAAGATGGAGCCGCTCCTCGTCGGATGAAGATAGAAGATGCCGCTTGGATGAAGATGTTTGCCGGTCCGGATGTCCTCTTCTGCCCGGATAGGATGAAGACTTCTGCCGCTCCGGATGCCCACTTTTGGTCCATCGCTGCTCAGCTGAGTGAAGACGACTCAAGGTAGGGAGATCTTCAGGGGGGTAGTGTTAGGTTTATTTAAGGGGAGTTTGGGTTAGAGTAGGGGTATGTGGGTAGTGGGTTGTAATGTTGGGGGGTGGTATTGTGTTTTTTTTACAGGCAAAAGAGCTGATTTCTTTGGGGCATGCCCCGCAAAAAGCACTTTTAAGGGCTGGTAAGGTAATAGAGCTGTTAACTATTTTAATTTAGATTAGGGTAGGGAATTTTTTTATTTTGGGGGGCTTTGTTATTTTATTAGGGGGCTTAGAGTAGGTGTAATTAGTTTAAAATTCTTGTAATCTTTTTTTTATTTTTTGTAATTTAGTGGGGGGTTTTTTGTAATTTAGTTTAGTTTATTTAATTGTAGGTACTTGTAGTTAATTGATTTAATTAATTTATTGATAGTGTAGTGTTAGGTTTAATTGTAACTTAGGTTAGGATTTATTTTACAGGTAATTTTGTAATTATTTTAACTAGGTAGCTATTAAATAGTAAATAACTATTTAATAGCTATTGTACCTAGTTAAAATAAATACAAAGTTGCCTGTAAAATAAATATAAATCCTAAAATAGCTACAATATAATTATTCGTTATATTGTAGCTATATTAGGGTTTATTTTACAGGTAAGTATTTAGCTTTAAATATGAATACTTTAGTTAATAAGATTTAATTTATTTCGTTAGATAAAAATTATATTTAACTTAGGGGGGTGTTAGGGTTAGACTTAGCTTTAGGGGTTAATACATTTATTAATGTAGCAGCGAGGTCCGGTCGGCAGATTAGGGGTTAATACTTGAAGTTAGGTGGCGGCGATGTTAGGGAGGGCAGATTAGGGGTTAATACTATTTATTATAGGGTTTTTGAGGCGGGAGTGCGGCGGTTTAGGGGTTAATACATTTATTATAGTGGCGGCGAGGTCCGGTCAGCAGATTAGGGGTTAATAAGTAAGGTAAGTCTCGTAGGTTGTCAATTGTCTAAAGATGTTATGTTTCTGTTTATGCATCGTCAGATAATGACCGAGCTGGGCGTGCTCCAGCCAATTCATTCCTATGTCTGGGTTGTCTGCTTTTATCATGTTTAGTGTTTTCAGTTTGTTCCCTTCCAGTAGTGCCGATAGTGTGCGTTCCCTGTATGAAACTGTGTGGCTAGTGTTCGTTTCTCTATAATTCCAAGGCACTGCAGGGTTCTGGTATGTTGGTGTCAAAGGGGATATGCGAGTGGAGATGTTTGTAGAGGTGTTTAACTGTCTGTCCCATGTGGCAAAAAAGTCAGAGAACAACGGGTACCTGGATATTACCAATGGTCTGTCCCTTTCCAAGAGCCAGGCCATTCCCCCAGCGTTTCCTGTACCTAGTATTGAGCGATCTATCTGAACCCACAGTTTGTTAGGGTCGTTTCCGCACCAATCTAGTAGTGTTCTCAGTGCGATGGCCTGTTTGTATATCAAGATATTAGGAAGCCCCAGTCCTCCCCTGTCTCTGGGCAGGTATAATGTAGCTTTCTTAACCCTGGGCCTAATATTCCCCCAGATATAGTGCTCTATTGTGTTTTGCAATTTGGATAGATAATTAGGCGGTAGGGGGATTGGTGTAGTCTGTAAAAGATATAGAAGCCTAGGCAGTATATTCATCTTAATCACATTTACCCTGCCCAACCAGGATATGGGTTTATTTTTCCAATTCGACAGGTCTGCAACTATATCTGTCTCCAGTTTTTTGTAATTGGCCGTATGCTCACTGTCTTCCTTCTCTAGGGTATTCAAATGTGTGTCCGCTAAAAATTCCTCTATTTCTTCCTGACTAGTATTGTTTTGAATGTTATAGAGTTCCTGATAGTAGCGCCTGAAAGTTTCTGCTATTTGTGGACTATCCCTATGCGTCTTTGCTGTCAAAATATTTCTGTTGTAGTCTGGTAGCTTGTTCTTGGTAAACCTTCAGTAAGTGGTTATTTAAGTCTTGTTTGGCAGCGGTCAGTATCCTCAAGATTTCCGGGGAGTCGGGGTTAAGTTTGAGTTGGGTTTCCCAGTACTTAATTTGGGATGTCGTAGAGTTTACAAACTGTCTATTCTCCCTTGTTTTCCTCGCCTTGAGCCTAATAAACTCCCCTCTCAGAACGCACTTGTGTGCTTCCCATACTGTGGAGGCTGAGGTGTCTCCATCCGAGTTTTCCCTGAAGTAGTGTCCTAATGCTGTATCTATCTCTGATTTAATCAGCGTGTCATTAATCAAATGTTCGTCTAGCCTCCATATAAAGGGTCTTATAGGTAGGTCTTGCCAGTGCATTTTACATACAACTGGGGCGTGATCTGACCATGTCATTGGTAAAATGGTGGAGCTCACTACATTCGTTAGGCCTATCTGATCTGTAAGAAGGTAGTCTATTCTAGTGTAGAGGTGGTGTGGATGTGAATAGAAAGTGTAGTCACGTTTTTGTGGATTCCTTGTCCGCCACACATCGTGTAGTTTTAGCTGCTGCATCTGAGTGTTAATTGTTCTAATTACTCTTTGATGTGTACTAGAGTGACCCAGGGAAGTGTCTAGTGTGGGGTCTAGTGGAATATTAAAATCACCCCCAAATAGAATTATTCCACTTGAGTGTTCTAGAATCAGGTTCATGACTTGTTTGAATACCAGCTGTTGTCCCTGATTGGGAAGGTACACATTTACCAGTGTGGTAGGAGTGCCAAACAGTGTCCCTATTACCACTAAATAAAGGCCATTGGGATCTTTTATAACTCTGGTCGGACTAAAATGAATATTATTTCTTAGGAGGATTCCCACCCCCCCCTTTCTTGGAGTTTCCTGAGGCTAGATATGAGGTTTTGTACTTGTTGCTTAAAAATCTTGGCTCTCTGCCCTTTTTGAAGTGCGTTTCCTGAATGAATAGGATATCACCTGACTCCCTGTATAGATTGTTGAAAGCAATGGAGCGTTTTTCCGGGCTATTGAGTCCTTTTGCGTTTATTGTCAACAGTGTAATGTGTCTGGGTGAGGTGTGGTTCCCAATGTCTTCAGATTGTCTCAGCATGGTTGCTAGTGTTAACTGTAGTGTGTTACCTCTAGTTTTAGATGCTCCTAAGTGCCTGAGTGCGAAGTGAGCCTACCGTGTACGCTGATGTAATGCGTATCTCTGTGAACTTCTAGTGACGCGTGTGTGCCTATCAAGGAAGGAAAGAATATCAGATGAGTGCAACAAAAAACAGTTAATCACAGTATCCTGACGCCAAGCTCTGTTGTGTATCTATTAATAATAGCAGTTGATTTAAACCAAAGTTCAAGTTATTCAAAAAACAATGCAAAATACAAGTTAAAGAACAAACTATGCAAAAATACTACTCCTAAATAGTATAAACAATGCAAACAATATAATGAGGGCAGTATCCCTGTCCCCAAACCCTGTAAAGAAAAAATATAGCTATAGTTATTTAGCATACGACCTGGTGTCTATGTCTCATATCAAATGTCCCCTTTTGGTGTTACTCATCAGAAGTTAGTCCCTGTGCAGGTTCCCCCTGCAGTTGTTTTTTCACATCAGGATCTCTCCCTTGTTTGTCTGGGTTTCGTGATGTCGATGGTGGTGCCCTCTGGTCTGTTTGATGGCGGCTGTTTCCTAATTGTTGGATCATCTCTGGGGGCTGAATTTTTATTTGCAAGATGTCACAGAAGTGTGTCAAATCCTCTGCTGTTTTAAGTACTGCTGTATTACTTCCTCTTGTAGCAATTATACAAACTGGGAAGCCCCATCTGTATGTAATTCTTTGTTCCTGTAGTACTCTTGTAACATATTGGAGATCTCTCCTCTTCTGTAGTGTAGCAGGACTGAGGTCCTGGAAGACTTGTATCCGATTTCCCGCATGAGTAATTTCTTGTTTTCCTCTGGCGTGTTTCATAATTTCCTCTTTGTCCTTAAAGTGGAGCATTTTTAGAGTCACATCTCTCGGGGGAGCCTTGGGAGGGGGTTTTGCTCTCAGCGCTCTATGCGCCCTTTCTATCTGCACTTCTGGAGCGTTGTTGTCATCTTTAATCGTTCTGAACAGGGCCTGTAGACAGCCTTCTAAGGCAGCTGGGAGAATGGACTCTGGGATTCCACGTATTCTCATGTTGTTTCTCCTCCCTCGGTTATCCAGGTCTTCAACCTTTTCAAGCAAATGGTGGATAGTGTCATCTTGTGCATATACCAGCTGTGACATGTGTTGTATGTCGGTATCCATAATATTATGTCCCTCCTCTAATGTCGTGACTCTCTGTGTTATACGAGTGATATCTTTTTTCAGCTCTCCATACCAGGTTTTGACCTCTGATATTATCTCTTTTAGGTCTTGTTTCGTACAGAGTGGCAACAAATCCTCTTTCGTGAGCCCCGTTGCTGCTAGATCAGTATCCCCCATGTCAGTCGGTTTATCTCTTTGCTGGTCCATCCCTACTGCTTCTGGATGAATGTCTGATGCGGGGTCAACAGGTCTCAAATATTGCTGTAATGTTTTAGAGCGTGGTGTATTTTCTGCTCTATTAGGTCTGCGGCCTGGCATAGTGTTGGCACCTTCCAGCATGTGGCGTTTATTAGATGATTGGTTATAGTTTAGTAGTAGTACCTTTGCTGTTTTATTTGGCCTGTTCTGCATACACCTCCACTTGAGTAAGAAACTTTTAATGGAACTGTCAGAATGAAGTTTGCATAAGCGGTGTGCTTTTTATATCTGTTGCCAAAGTTCTTAAAATTCTGTGCAGTTTTACTTTTGCTTTTATTTAAATAGCTGCCTGAGGCTTTAGCTGCCTTTTTTCAGTCAAAAAGTGTCTCAAAGTGTTTGTATGTAGTTGTCTGGTTTTTTTTTTATTTGATTTCCACTTTCTTAGGCCTGTTTTTTCCCTATCATGTAGGGGGTATTCAACCAGCTCAGTTGCTTTGTTAATGTCCTATGTCTCACTGGTACTAAGCAGGGCCTTTCTCCTACTGCGTGCTGCTTAAGTATAATTTAAACCCCCTTTTTCCTCTTAATTGCCACCTGCGGTTTGTGCCTATATCGGACACTTTTCAGAGTGCTCCGTTCTATGATGGTGGTGTCTGGGTTACTCCCACGCTTTATAGCGTGTCTTTACATACCGCTACTATGCCCTCCGGGTTCAATGCGGCTCCCTCCAGACTCCCGGTCAGCTCTCACTCTCTGCACTCTCCGGTCGGCTACAGGCTTATTCCCGTGTACTTGTCTGTTGCTGTCCGAGGTGTGCGCCTGTGTCTCTGCTTTTCTCAAATGCGCAAGGATGTGCGCGCCATTTCTGTTTGGGCCGTGATCTCTGCGTGAGCCCGGTGATGTATTGCGCTCAGCCTTTTACTCTTAGGTTGTTGCCAGGGGGTTCTGGGGATTCTAACTGCTAAGGGGGATTAACTATTGTTTATAAATCAGGTGCTGCATGGGTTATACCAGGGTTTTAAGGGATCAGGGCCTGGGAGCTCTTACTTCACGCGGCCATCTTCCTGATCAGCCAGGCTCCGCCCCTCGTTAGGTTTTTTTTTAACCCAAACTGCCCCATTGTTTCCTATGGAGGAATCGTGCACGAGCACGTTTTTCCAGCTAGCCGCTACCGTAAGCAACACTGGTATTGAGAGTTGAAGTGGCTGTAAATATGCCTTTACGCTCCCTTTTTGGAGCCTAACGCAGCCCTTCAGAGAACTCTAAATACCAGCGTTATTTAAAAGGTGCGGGGGGGAAAAAAACACGCGTAGCTAACGCACCCCTTTGGCCGCAAAACTCTAAATCTAGGCGTAGGTTTGGTAAACTTTGTTTATTTTCACTGCTGGGATTTATAGATTGTCTGTAGCTTTACATTTGACCTGCATTTTATTTGAGAGTAAAATAGTTTAGAATTTTTGTTTTCTGTAAAAATCTAATGAATTTTAGAGACAAGTGTTGTGTTGGTCCCATCTAAAAGCTTTACAGTACTATGTAATAGCTGCCATAATCAGGTTAAAGTGATTGACTTCTGCTCCTTTATAAATGGAATATAATGTACATTTTATAAAGATAGTCATTTTCATGCACATTTATGTTTTTTTTTTTTTTTACAAAGGATTCATTTCTGTGAATGTGTTACACCCAGAGCTGGAGCTTCTCTTATACATATGTTAATGTAAATAGATAGGTAGATGGCAAGGTATATTGTGAGTGTGTGACACACTACTTGGATTTAAAAGCACAAACATTTTTCACTGTTTAAACTAAAAACATCTGAAGGGTGTTTAATTTAGCCTGCATTTGCAATTTGGTCTATATTTTAGGACTACAACTGTTTTTTTGTTGTTTTTTAAATGCTTGATTTCTGCTCCTTATATACAAAGTTATCTCCTTTACAGAAAGTCTAAGTTGCTTAATTTCTGTTTAGTCTGGTGTTTCATTGCCCTATAGATATGATAATTCCTTACATTTGGATCAGGTAAAATAGTCTGGCAAACTATGCTGTGAGAGACACACTATTCTAAGTCTGTTCCCCAGATTTAAAATAAAGAATATTGAGCAGTGGTTAGGAAAACTAAATTTAACTATATTACCACCTCTGCTGTAATGCTGACCTGCTTATGAACAGATCTAATTACTACCTCTTTGAGGTGGCTTAACTGCTATGTCCTTTGTTGTGTAAAATTAGCATCTCAATGGTATCTTGTACATCCTGTGTTAATATTTAAAAAAAAAAAAAAAAAAAAAAACAACTATGCTGTGAGAGACACACTATTCAGAGTCTGTTCCCCAGATTTAAAATAAAGAATATTGAGCAGTGGTTAGGAAAACTAAATTTAACTATATTACCACCTCTGCTGTAATGCTGACCTGCTTATAAACAGATCTAAGTACTACCTCTTTTAGGTGGCTTAACTGCTATGTCCTTTGTTGTGTAAAATTAGCATCTCAATGGTACCTTGTACACCCGGTGTTAACATTTTTATTTTTTACACTATTCAGAGTTTGTTCCCCAGATTACATTCAGTGGTTAGGAAAATATTGATTCTAATCCCAGTAGCTAAGAACCCAAACTGTGAAAGTGTTTTAGAGATACTCACTCAGGTAATATCTATTAAAAAGATTAATAATAATAAAAGAAAATGTATGATAGCGCAGGCAGTGATGTCAACAATAAGGGGACTAACAAACATTATTGGAGACTTGACAGAGCAAAATACAGATGTTAAATTAAAGTTAGAAAAACACAGTCTGATAGAGATTGTATTAAACTTTCTGCTTTAACTAACACCATGCAGATCGATAAATTAAAACGTCAATTAAAATTAACAGAACACAGCAGAAACAAATACTCAAATAAAATTACCGAGTTACAGATGAAAATTGAACAAAAAGAAAAAATAAATTAGTGATATTTCTGGGAACAATGCAGATAGTGATAACTTACTGCCACAAAGGAAAGAGCCAAAACAAGTAGTAAAACAAGACAAAATGCAAGTGGGCCCCACTAAAAAAACAAGTTCTGTTACAATTGCCCCTGTCATAATATCTGAGAATTTTAACAACCTGAAAGTTCCTACAGGTTTTTCAAATCAGACTAGGCCGATGACTGTAGCAGATAGACATTTTTAAGAAATGGTGGGCACAATCCCCACAAACAGCTTTAAAAACTTTTCACATTGGTTTCACAAGGGATCTGAAAAAGCCATAAAATTAGGTAAGAGCATGCAGGAATGGACAGAATTGCTTTAAGATGCTATGGGCCCCTATGCCAACAGGTTATTAGGATTCAACTCAAGCATATGTGATCAGGCTGGGAGAATAGTTAAAATCTTTTTCAATTTTACTATTCTAGAAAAAGAGATTAGTGAAATTACCATGAGACCTCTAGATGGGCCATTTGAAGTAGCAAAAAGAGTTTTATTCTGGTGTGTGCTGCGCCAGCCACAGACCCAAATGGTCTGGGGGTCACCAGCTCACATACAGAGGGTACTTGAAGCTCTCCCCAGAAAATGTCAGGAGTTTGTAAAGCTGTATGATCCAAACTCCACAAACTTAGATATGGTGCTCACTAGAGCTGAGAAGTGGTGTAATTATCACCCATACACCATTAAGGCAATTTCTGCAGTGAAGCAGTCAATGGAAAATAATTTGAATATTCACAGGCAGGAATCAGAGAGGGGTAATAGAAGGAATGTTTGTGGATATCAGAATAGTAGAGCATCAAATTCAGGAAACTGGAGAGACAGGAATTTAAATAGCGACATTAACAGAGGAAAAAACTAGTGTAAAAATTGGAGGCTGAGGCCAAATGAGATAAGCAATAAGGCCAACTTAAGTTATTGGGAACTCAAATAAAAAAACAGGAGAATAAGAGATGAAATTAAGTTTCTAAAGAAACAGCTGACAGAGCTGGAGGGCTCAAATTAAATCATGCATATTTGTTTGCAGTACATTTGTATTGTGTTAAGTTCAATTAATAATTTTAAGGGTTTTTCATTAAGTTTAGAATGCATAGTTAATTGATGCATTTTCTTTCTAAAAAAACAAAAAACAAATAACAGATACCTCCATTGTGATTAGTTTTGGGAGGCCACATGCAATAAAATTTCTATGTAAACTGTCTGAAGTCTTATCTTGCAGGATGAAAACCAATGAAGATAGAAGGCTTCTCACCTTTCCTTCCAGCTTTTCCCCAATAACACATATTATAGATTGTTGTTTTTCAGGTGTCTTCAGGACTGATCTAACCAAGAATCTAGGATAGTGGCGTTGGACAATTTAAATAAGTATAAAATGTATCACAATGGAGAGGTAAAATTGGGCATTAGGCCAACATAATATATATCATAAATTGGTAAATAATAATATAGGACAAGCTACATAAGTTTAAGTAAGGGTGCGAGTGGGATGATGCAATGATAGAGGCACATCCCAACTTGAAGTTAATAACTGTGAATGTGGTTTCTACTGCAGATGGAGTGTTGTAGTGTGAAGTAAATATATGCCTGGTTTTAATCTTTTTTCATTCCTTTGAGGGTCTTGGAAAAAACAAAGTGGTTCAAATAGAGAAGGCAAAAGCAAGGACCAGATGCCAAAAGATGACAACAAAGAACTTCAGTGAACCATTATAACTTTTGTTTTACAGGCACAATTCACACTTTATTAATAAAGATTTTACTACACGCATACCCATCTAGTGTACCCACACTCATGCACTCACACATGAATTTTTAATTTTTCACAATTTTTAAGACCATTGTATAAATGTTGCTAATGGGGTTTAGCATAGGATTTTGTGTTTCTATGTATAATTTTAAATGCATTTTTTTAATGAATTGTATAAAGTTAGACTAGGAACTGACAGTCCTAGGAAAGTACAGAAGAGCTCATATCGCCGAGTCCTAAGGGATGGTGGGAGAATTTTCCCTGTAAGGTTTTCGCTCCCACTGTGTTCTTCTGTACTAGTGGGTATATCTAGAAAACGGGGCAACATAGGAGAAGAAAAAGTGAGGGAATGTGGTAACATAGCTTGCTGACCTAGCAGTTATTAAAATCCCTTCCCCCCAGGACTCTGAACTAAAGACACTCCCAGTGGCCTTTGACTGGCATTTGATAGGCCACTCCCTATTGAATTGTGGTATAGAAGGGTGGAGCACTCTCTATCTTTTTTCTTCTTATGTTGTGCATGCTGGAAAGATGGCTGATGGTGAACACACTGAAGAATGCGGCTAAGTATATTCCTATGATTATTTTAGTTGTGTTGGACAAACTGGGGTTATTGTAGTAAAGTTGCCCTGTATTAAATATGTGGACTGTGTTGCTGTAAAATAGAGGTGTATATATACCTGTAAACATTTCTCTTATTATTAACATATATTGATTCCAAATAAACTGTTTGGAAAAAATGGAGACCCTCTCATGGAGTTTATTTCACAACTTACTTGTATTGGTTTTAGTGGTTACCATAGAGATTTAGTATATTATATTTAGTAAAAAGTAAAAATATTTTAAATAAATTAATAACCACTCCATGAGAGGGTCTCATTTTTTTCCAAACAGTTTATTTGGAATCAATATATGTTAATAATAAGATACATATTTACAGGTATATATAGACATCTATTTTACAGCAACACAGTCCACATATTTAAGACAGGGCAACTTTACTACAATAACCTCAGTTTGTCCAACACTACTAAAATAATCATAGGAATATACTTAGCCGCATTCTTCAGTGTGTTCACCATCAGCCATCTTTCCAGCATGCACAAGATAAGAAGAAAAAAAAGATAGAGAGTGCTCCACCCTTCTATACCACAATTCAATAGGGAGTGGCCTATCAAATGCCAGTCAAAGGCCACTGGGAGTGTCTTTAGTTCAGAGATCTTGGGGAAGGGGTTTTAATAACAACTAGGTCAGCAAGCTATGTTACCACAGTTTGTGCAGCCAGGTTCTGCTCCCCCAAGGGAGAAGTCAAATTAGTACGTATGGTAGCCAATATATGGTCAGAAGGTATAACTGGAGTAGGTACAGACTCCTCCTTGGACAGAGGCAAAAATTGTCGAGAGAGGGCATCAGCCTTAACATTCCTACTACCAGGCAGGAAGAAGACCACAAAATTAAACCAAGACAAAAATAGCGCCCATCTGGCCTGTCGGGGCGACAAATGTTTTGCTTCAGAAAGATACGTTAAATTCTTGTGGTCAGTAAGAATGAGCAGTGGCACGCTAGTACCCTCAAGAAGATGCCTCCATTCCTTGAGTGCCAAAATTATGGCCAGTAAATACCTGTCGCCAATTTCATAATTGCACTCTGCTGGAGACAATTTCTTAGAGAAGAAACCACACGGATGCAAGGAACCATCAGGCATAGGACATTGAGACAAGAGGGCACCTACTCCAGTCTCAGATGCATCGACCTCAAGAACGAAAGGCAGGACAGGGTTAGGATGAGCCAGAACTGGAGCGGCAACAAAGGCAGTCTTAAGACTATCAAAAACCTTAATGGCAGTAGGTGACCAATGGAGTGGATCATTCTCTTTACGGGTCATGTCTGTGATAGGTTTGACCAAGGAAGAAAAGTTTTTAATAAACTTTCTATAATAATTGGCGAACCCCAAAAAACATTGAATAGACCAACTGGGCGAGGCCACTGCAGAACTGCAGATAACTTGTCAGGATCCATGGAGAACCCTGCAACAGAGATAAAATAACCTAGGAAGGTTACTTGAGTCTGATGGAACTTATATTTCTCGAGTTTACAAAACAGGCCATTTTCACGTAGTCTCTGAAGAACCCGTGAGTGTATGAGAATGTCGTCTAAGTACACCACAACACACTGTTGCAATATATCTCGTAGGACATCATTAATAAATTCCTGGAAAACAGCAGGAGCATTACATAGGCCAAAGGGCATTACAAGATACTCATAATGCCCGCTCCTGGTGTTAAATGCTGTTTTCCATTCATGGCCCTCCTTGATCCTAACAAGATTGTACGCACCTCTCAAATCAAGTTTAGTAAAGATCGTAGCTCCCTTGAGGCAGTCAAAGAGTTCCGTAATGAGCAGAATAGGGTAAGCATTCTTAATGGTAAGACGATTAAGACCCCTATAATCGATGCATGGTCTTAACTCGCCACCCTTTTTCTTCACAAAGAAGAAGCCAGCCCCTGCAGGAGAGCAGGATTTGCGGATGATTCCCCATGACAGAGCATTGGCAACATACTCCTCCATAGCACTATTCTCCGCAACAGACCGAGAGCAAACCCGGCTCCGAGGAGGAACGGCTCCAGGTCTATGGCACAATCGTAAGACCAGTGAGGAGGCAACGTACCGGCACGCACCTTGTCAAAAACATCTAGGAACTCTCGGTACTCCTGTGGCAATTGAGATACTGAAGAAGTGCACAAGACTGGTTTCCGAAGACAAGTGGAAATACATTGCGGAGACCACGACAAAATTTCGGACCTGCACCAGTCGAGACTGGGATTGTGCTTTTGGAGCCAGGGATAACCCAGAACAACTGGAAAATGTGGAGAGTTTATCACCTGGAACTGGAGGGTGTCAAAATGGAGAGCCCCAACAGCCATGGATAACGGAGCAGTTTCGTGAGTAATGAGTGCGGGCTGAAGGGGCCTGCCATCAATGGCCTCAATAGCAAGCGGAACGGACTGAGGCAAAACAGGAATGGAGTGTTTTGATACAAAAGCACTGTCAATGAAATAGCCCGCAGCACCGGAGTCAACAAGAGCCTGTGTGACTATGGAGGAGTCCACCCAGGAAAGGACAACCATGACCAAAGGTTTCTCCTTTAGCGGTTCCCGGGATGAGGATAAACCACCCAAGGTCTGCCCCCGACAGGACCTTAGGTGTGAGCGTTTCCCGGCCGTGTAGGACAAGACTTCAAAAGGCGGCCCTGTAACCCACAATAGAGGCAGAGCCCCTCCCTCCTCCTAAAGGCCCTCACCGCCGCAGAGAGATGCATGAATCCCAACTGCATCGGCTCAGCAGTACCTGGTGACTTGGGACCAGGAGGCATGGGAGGAGAGGGAGGCATGGTTGGGAATGAACACGTAGGAGACAACGGAACAGGAGGCTTCTGCAAGCGCTCCTTGAAAGAGGGCCTCTCACTTAGTCTGATGTCAATTAGGATAAAAAAAAGACACCAATGCCTTGAGATATTCAGGTAAATCTCTGGCAGCAACTTCATCTTTAATCGCATCAGAGAGCCCATGAAAGAAGGCGGCAACAAGGGCTTCATTGTTCCAACCTACCTCTGCGGCGAGTGTACGGAACTCAATGGCATACTGAGCAACATATTTTGTATCTTGCTGAATGGACATGAGTCGTTTAGCAACAGAGAGGGAGCAAGCCAGAACATCAAATACCCTTCGAAAGGAGGCCACAAATTCAAGGTAATTTGAAATCACAGGTTTATTAGTCTCCCACAAGGGATTAGTCCAGGCAAGAGCTGTGTCAGAGAGTAACGAGATGAGAAATCCCACCTTAGCTCTGTCAGAGGGAAACGCCTGAGGTAACATCTCAAAGTAAATGCCCACCTGGTTCAAAAACCCTCTGCACTGATTAGGATCGCCTCCATATCGCTGAGGTAGAGGTGCAGAACCGGACATGTTCCTGGTAGGTCTAGGTGCAACAGCGGAAACAGGAGCAGCCATAACTTGCGGAACACTTTGGTCCAAATGTGCAGTGCAAGTCAGCAGGGTTTGCAGGGCTAGTGCAAATTGATCCAAGCGGTGATCCTGTTCATCCATCCTGGAAATTATGGCAGGTAAAGGTGGATTATCAGCACCATAAGGATTCATGGCCCTTGCGTAATGTCAGGGTGCCAGGAATCAGACAGAGACGAGTGCAAAAATAATCACACCTTTATTAATAGCAAAAAATAATAAAAAGTCCACAAGTCAAATAACAAGCCAGGAATCAAAACCAGAGCTGGTAGTCAGACAAGCCGAGTCAGGAGCCAAAGCAAGTAGTCAGACGATCTGGAATCAGGAACAAGGAAAACAGCAGAGTCAGGAACAAGCCAGGGATCAGGAACCAGGAGGGACGTCAGATAGCCAGGTAATACACAGGAGCTCTCACAAACAGGTCTGAGACAACGCAAGGGCAAAGCATAGTGAACAGATGCCATTTAAATAATAACTGATGACAGCACAATTCTGAGACTGCATCCTGTCTCACACGGATGATGTACACCAGTCTGGCCATAAAAGGAAGTGCAGGAAATGAGCAGCATCAGACAGTATGCACTGTCAGCAAGAGATGTGAGTAAAATGGCTGCCAGCAGCACATGGAAAACAAAACAGGTAAAAACCCTGACACAGTTACATTAGTGATGAGGTAATGTTGTTATTAACACTACGTCCCTAGAGCACTGTCTGGCAGACAAGAGGTTAAGTGCCTGTGTGTGTAAATAAAAGGGAGCAAATTACGTAACTTAACTCTGTGGGAATGATTATTTAAACGCTAAATCTAGCTTTAAATCACAACTAGTGGGAAAGAAAGAATTATTACTTAATCCTATTTTTGTCTATCTGCAATAACGCTCAGAATTGTACAATAATGTAGCAGAGAATAACTTATACCGAAATTTGGTAGCATTTTATTTTAGCATAAAGTTTATTAGCCGGCTAGTTTCTACTAGCACAGTATATTTATGTGCACTGTTAAGACTCGAGTTGTTTAGCCTACTTAAATGGATATTCCAGCCAAAATTGGAAACCACATGGGTGCATTTCGGTATTGAAGAGAAGCAATTTTGTAATATACATGCATTAGCAAAAATGCTTCTAATAAAAGCTATAGCTGTTTCAAAAGTGTATTTAAGTATGCACCGTGCACCAGCATTTTAAACTCATCACTTGCTCAGAGAGCCTAAGGTTCTTGAACCATCTGGTAATGACTCAATTTGTTAATTGCTGACTTGATACAAGCCTCAGTGATGATCTGAGCAGCTGTAGTATTTACAATGTGGGTGCAGTAGGGTTGCCACCCGTCCCTTAAAATACAGAACACTTATAAGTTACACATGCTGCAGGGTGTGCAGGTAAGAATATGAATAGTGCGGTCCAGAAACACAATACATGTTCCTTCCTGCACACCCTGCAGCATGTGTAACTCATACGTGTCCAGGAAAACATGGCTGAGGTGGCAACCCTACTGCCAGCAGTGCTCTAGGGATGTAGTGTTAATAATTACATTACCCCATCACTAATGTAACCGCTCTCACACTGTACAGACACTTTATTACATGTTTAGAATTACTTTTATGGCGCTACTGTTTAGTTTCTAGGGTATATTCCCACTTAAGTTATAATTGTGTCCTTTATAATTAGTACAAGTGGTCTAGTGGTGCTATTTATCTAACAATAGCATTTATAATATTCAGTTAAAGTCACTAAATAAAAAGCTATACTATATAAGCACTGATATTAACCCTTTGTTATATTATGTAGCGTATACATCATAGGTGATTGTAAAACATCAAACCTTATTAAGTAATACAATAAAAAAGTGGTTTATATTAAAACTAAAATGTGAGCAATAAATCAGATAAGTTTAATATACAATAAAGATAATGTTTTGTGGTTGAGTATCAGAGTATTGTCATATGGATAATGAGTTACCAATCACTAAGGGGCAGCTGAAAATAAACCCCTAGTTTTAATAGATACAATAGAGAGAAATGATTAAATGTTATAATACGGTTGTCTCATACTGTCTGCTAATAGCTGTAGGTATACACACAACTGCTTGATATACTTTAGTAATTCTGTTGCAGTATATTATACATTAGGCAATCTGACCAGTATATACGTTGTTATTACTGCAATTGTACAGATCTAATTATGTTACAATTTGCACTTTATAAAGTGCTTAAAGAGAAATGTACAAATGTACAGCTGTAAGAAGATTGATTCCCATTACAACTTGTATTTCTTATGGTTGTTATTATGTCCATTTGCTATTAAAGGGACAAAACTGAAATGCACATAGATTTATTACATCTTTGAATAGAAACATATTTGCAATATACATGTACTGGCAAAAATGCTTCTAGTAAAGGTTATCATTGTTTTAGTGTTAACATTGTTCTCTGCACGTGCATGTGAAGCATAGCTAGATATTGTCACTGCACCCTAGGGTTGCCACCTCAGCCATGTTTTCCTGGACACGTATGAGTTACACATGCTGCAGGGTGTGCAGGGAGGAACATGTATTGTGTTTCTGGACCGCACTATTCATATTCTTACCTGCACACCCTGCAGCATGTGTAACTTATAAGTTTTCTATATTTTAAGGGACGGGTGGCAACCCTAGCTGGCAGACAAGAGGTTAAGTGCCTGTGTGTGTATAAATAACAGGGAGCAAATTACTTTCAGTTTCATGTTCCTAGAAATGACTGAGTTATAATAACCTGACTCACTGTTACACAATGTGACACAAGGCCGTCCTCATTCTGCCAAACAATAATCTCTTTCTATGTAACAGAACTAAACACAGCTGCTCCTTTACTGCCAGTGATCTTGCATTTCTAGTAAATGTGAAGATGTATATAGCCACATTCTCTATACACAAGACCTGACCCGGCAAATTCTAAATGTGCAGTCACGTGTCTGAGCCTGTCCTGATAATGTGCAGTCAGTGGTCACCATGCAATAGACACCCAGCACTGTCTGAGTCTGTCCTGATAATGTGCAGTCAGTGGTCACCATGCAATAGACACCCAGCACTGTCTGAGCCTGTCCTGATAATGTGCAGTCAGTGGTCATCATGCAATAGACACACAGCACTGTCTGAGCCTGTCCTGATAATGTGCAGTCAGGGGGTCACCATGCAATACACACCCAGCACTGTCTGAGCACGTCCTGATAATGTGCAGTCAGTGGTCACCATGCAATAGACACCCAGCACTGTCTGAGCCTGTCCTGATAATGTGCAGTCAGTGGTCACCATGCAATAGACATCCAGCACTGTCTGAGCCTGTCCTGATAATGTGCAGTCAGGGGTCACCATGCAATAGACACCCAGCACTGTCTGAGCCTGTCCTGATAATGTGCAGTCAGGGGTCACCATGCAATAGACACCCAGCACTGTCTGAGCCTGTCCTGATAATGTGCAGTCAGGGGTCACCATGCAATAGACACCCAGCACTGTCTGAGCCTGACCTGATAATGTGCAGTCAGGGGTCACCATGCAATAGACACCCATCACTGTGTGAGCCTGTCCTGATAATGTGCAATCAGGGGTCACCATGCAATAGACACCCAGCACTGTCTGAGCCTGTCCTGATAATGTGCAGTCAGGGGGTCACCATGCAATAGACACCCAGCACTGTCTGAGCCTGTCCTGATAATGTGAAGTTAGGGGTCACCATGTAATAGACACCCAGCACTGTCTGAGTCTGACCTGATAATGTGCAGTCAGGGGTCACCATGCAATAGACACCCAGCACTGTCTGAGCCTGTCCTGATAATGTGCAATCAGGGGTCACCATGCAATAGACACTCAGCACTGTCTGAGCCCTTCCTGATAATGTGCAGCCAGGGGGTCACCATGCAATAGACACCCAGCACTGTCTGAGCCTGCCCTGATCATGTAAAGTCAGGGGGTCACCATGCAATAGACACCCAGCACTGTCTGAGCCTGTCCTGATAATGTGCAGTCAGGGGGTCACCATACAATAGACACCCAGCACTGCCTGAGCCTGACCTGATAATGTGCAATCAGGGGTCACCATGCAATAGACACCCATCACTGTGTGAGCCTGTCCTGATAATGTGCAGTCAGGGGTCACCATGCAATAGACACCCATCACTGTGTGAGCCTGTCCTGATAATGTGCAATCAGGGGTCACCATGCAATAGACACCCATCACTGTGTGAGCCTGTCCTGATAATGTGCAGTCAGGGGTCACCATGCAATAGAAACCAGCACTGTCTGAGCCTGTCCTGATAATGTGCAGTCAGGGGTCACCATGCAATAGACACCCAGCACTGTCTGAGCCTGTCCTGATAATGTGCAGTCAGGGGTCACCATGCAATAGACACCCAGCACTGTCTGAGCCTGTCCTGATAATGTGCAGTCAGGGGTCACCATGCAATAGACACCCAGCACTGTCTGAGCCTGTCCTGATAATGTACAGTCAGGGGTCACCATGCAATAGAAACCCAGCACTGTCTGAGCCTGTCCTGATAATGTACAGTCAGTGGTCACCATGCAGTAGATACCCAGCACTGTCTGAGCCTGTCCTGATAATGTACAGTCAGGGGTCACCATGCAATAGACACCCAGCACTGTCTGAGCCTGTCCTGATAATGTGCAATCAGGGGTAACCATGCAATAGACACTCAGCACTTTCTGAGCCTGTCCTGATAATGTGCAGCCAGGGGGTCACCATGCAATAGACACTCAGCACTGTCTGAGCCTGTCCTGATAATGTGCAGTCACAGTCAGTGGTCACCATGCAATAGACACCCAGCACTGCCTGAGCCTGTCCTGATAATGTGCAGTCAGGGGTCACCATGCAATAGACACCCAGCACTGTCTGAGCCTGTCCTGATAATGTGCAGTCAGGGGGTCACCATGCAATAGACACCGAGCACTGTCTGAGCCTGTCCTGATAATGTGAAGTTAGGGGTCACCATGTAATAGACACCCAGCACTGTCTGAGCCTGTCCTGATAATGTGCAATCAGGGGTCACCATGCAATAGACACTCAGCACTGTCTGAGCCTGTCCTGATAATGTGCAGCCAGGGGGTCACCATGCAATAGACACCCAGCACTGTCTGAGCCTGTCCTGATAATGTAAAGTCAGGGGGTCACCATGCAATAGACACCCAGCACTGCCTGAGCCTGACCTGATAATGTGCAGTCAGGGGTCACCATGCAATAGACACCCATCACTGTGTGAGCCTGTCCTGATAATGTGCAATCAGGGGTCACCATGCAATAGACACCCAGCACTATCTGAGCCTGTCCTGATAATGTACAGTCAGGGATAACCATGCAATAGACACCCAGCACTGTCTGAGCCTGTCCTGATAATGTGCAGTCAGGGGTCACCATGCAATAGACACCCAGCACTGTCTGAGCCTGTCCTGATTATGTGAAGTCAGGGGTGACCATGCAATAGACACCCAGCACTGTCTGAGCCTGTCCTGATAATGTGCAGTCAGAGGATCACCATATAATAGACACCCAGCACTGTCTGAGCCTGACCTGATAATGTGCAGTCAGAGGATCACCATATAATAGACACCCAGCACTGTCTGAGCCTGACCTGATAATGTGCAGTCAGAGGATCACCATATAATAGACACCCAGCACTGTCTGAGCCTGTCCTGATTATGTGAAGTCAGGGGTGACCATGCAATAGACACCCAGCACTGTCTGAGCCTGTCCTGATAATGTGCAGTCAGTGGTCACCATGCAATAGACACCCAGCACTGTCTGAGCCTGACCTGATAATGTGCAGTCAGAGGATCACCATATAATAGACACCCAGCACTATCTGAGCCTGACCTGATAATGTGTAGTCAAGGGGTCACCATGCAATAGACCTCCAGCACTGTCTGAGCCTGACCTGATAATGTGCAGTCAGGGGGTCATCAAGAAATAGACACCCAGCACTGTCTGAGCCTGTCCTGATAATGCGCAGTCAGAGGATCACCATATAATAGACACCCAGCACTATCTGAGCCTGACCTGATAATGTGCAGTCAGGGGGTCATCAAGCAATAGACACCCAGCACTGTCTGAGCCTGACCTGATAATGTGCAGTCAGGGGGTCATCAAGCAATAGACACCCAGCACTGTCTGAGCCTGACCTGATAATGTGCAGTCAGGGGGTCATCAAGCAATAGACACCCAGCACTGTCTGAGCCTGTCCTGATAATGCGCAGTCAGAGGATCACCATGCAATAGACACCCAGCACTGTCTGAGCCTGTCCTGATAATGTGCAGTTAGGGGGTCACCATGCAATAGACACCCAGCACTGTCTGAGCCTGACCTGATAATGTGCAGTCAGTGGTCACCATGCAATAGACACCCAGCACTGTCTGAGCCTGTCCTGATAATGTGCAGTTAGGGGGTCACCATGCAATAGACACCCAGCACTGTCTGAGCCTGTCCTGATAATGTGCAGTTAGGGGGTCACCATGCAATAGACACCCAGCACTGTCTGAGCCTGACCTGATAATGTGCAGTCAGGGGTCACCATGCAATAGACACCCAGCACGGTCTGAGCCTGTACTGATAATTTACACCCAGCACTGCTACTGTATGGCAGCCTATGGGTTAAATGAAACACTAAGTTGATTTACTCGTATGAACATAACAGTTAAATCACTGTCAGTCTCATGTACCTATAAAAGACTGTATTACTGGTTAAGGAATATGATAATGCAAAAGAATGATAGACAGAACCAGGTGCAGATAAATATAATACTAATAAGGTCACAGAAAGGGGAGAGACACTAATAAGTGCACATGAGATTGTGTATTACATCTGCAGCATGGGACTTACGGGGTTAACTGCATGTTCTAATAATTCACTTACCACACCCTGTGCTGTATAAGAAGAGACTTTTAGTTTCATTTCCTGCTGCTATATATAAGTATTGTGTCTGCTGATCTGAGAGAGGAGCTAACCTGCCCCATCTGCCTGAGCATTTATACAGATCCTGTAACTCTCAGCAGTGGCCATAACTTCTGCCTGGGCTGTATTGATAGTGTGCTGGGTACCCAGGAGGGGTCTGGGGTTTATACCTGTCCTGAGTGCAGAAAGGGATTCAGTAACAGACCTAAACTGCAGAGGAACCTGAAGTGAAGTAACATTGTAGGTTGTTTCATTCCTACTCATCAAGGGACACATTCACTCTCCTGTACCTGCTGCTAAATCATGTCTGATGTGTGAGGCTTCTCTGTGTGATACCCACCTGAGGGTACACAGCAAGTCTGAGGAACACGTCTTAACTGAACCCACCACTTCCTGGGGTAACAGAAAATGCTCCAAACACAAGAAGCTCCTGGAATATTACTGCACTGAGGATGCTGCCTGTATCTGTGTGTCCTGCTCCCTGGCCGGAGAGCACAGGGGACACCAGGTGGAGCTGCTGAATGAGGCTTCTGAGAGGAAGAAAGAGAAACTGAGAAATGTTCTGCAGAAACTGACCACAAAGAGAGAGAAGACAGAAAAAAGAGTCCAGAGTCTGCAGGAGCACAGGAGAGGGGTGCAAGAGAAAGCAGCTGGTGTAACAGAGCGAGTCCTGAGTGAGATCACCCGGCAGCAGGAGCAGGTTTTACTCCCAATCTCTGACCTGATCCAGCAGCTGGAAAAAGAGAAGGACGAGCTGACCAGGAAGATGAGTCACATTGAGGAGTTGTGCAACATGACTGACCCATTAACTGTCCTACAAGAACAGGAATTACACAGAGATGACTTTTGTGGTGCTGAGAAGGGAGATAATGAGGTCACACAGAGAGGTGATAAACAGGTCCCTGCTGGGGGGAATTTAGATGAGGGTCTGATCTCAGTGACCTTATACAGAGGTTTAGGTGATATTGTGACTGATGTAAAGAGAGAGATCTATGTGCAGGTGACATCAGACATAATACTGGATATAAACACAGCTAGTAATAATGTTATTGTATCAGCTGACCTGAAAACTGCATCCTGGTCAGATATAAACCAACAGCGACCAGTAACACCAGAGAGATTTACATCTGCTCCTCAGGTATTAAGCACCAGGAGCTTTTCCTCAGGACAAAATTACTGGGAAGTGCAGATCAGTGAATCAGGGATCTGGTGTGTAGGGGTTTGTTATCCCAGTATGGGAAGGGGAGGATATCAGTCTGGGATAGGAAATAATAACAAGTCCTGGTGTTTGTGTAGTTATTATAAAGATCTTTCAGTGAGACATAACACAATAGACACCTCATTACACCCCCCTCTATCATGTGACACAGTAGGAATACTGCTGGACTATGAGGCTGGGAGTCTGACCTTTTATGAGCTGTGTGACCCGATCAGACACTTACACACTGTCACTGTCACCTTCACTGAGCCTCTTCATGCGGCATTCTGGGTATGGGGTGATGGTACCTGGGTGAGAATCCTGCACTAGATACACTGTCACATAATAATGCTGCATTCTGTGTATATAAAGATGGTGCCTGGGTGAGAATCCTGCACTAGATACACTGTCACATAATAATAATGCTGCATTCTGTGTATATAAAGATGGTACCTGGGTGAGAATCCTGCACTAGATACACTGTCACATAATAATAATGCTGCATTCTGTGTATATAAAGATGGTGCCTGTGTGAGAACCCTGCACTAGATACACTGACACATAATAATAATGCTGTATTCTGTGTATATAAAGATGGTGCCTGTGTGAGAATCCTGCGCTAGATACACTGTCACATAATAATAATGCTGCATTCTGTGTATATAAAGATGGTGCCTGGGTGAGAATCCTGCGCTAGATACAATGTCACATAATAATAAGGCTGCATTCTGTGTATATAAAGATGGTGCCTGTGTGAGAATCCTGCACTAGATACACTGTCACATAATAATAATGCTGCATTCTGTGTATATAAAGATGGTGCCTGTGTGAGAATCCTGCACTAGATACACTGTCACATAATAATAATGCTGCCTGTGTATATAATGATGGTGCCTGGGTGAGAATCCTGCACTAGATACATTGTCACATGATAATAATGCTGCATTCTGTGTATATAAAGATGGTGCCTGTGTGAGAATCATGCGCTAGATACACTGTCACATAATAATAATGCTGCATTCTGTGTATTTAAAGATGGTACCTGGGTGAGAATCCTGCACTAGATATGCGGTCACATAATAATAATAATGCTGCATTCTGTGTATATAAAGATAGTGCCTGTGTGAGAATCCTGCACTAGATACACTGTCACATAATAATGCTGCATTCTGTGTATATAAAGATGGTGCCTGTGTGAGAATCCTGCACTAGATACACTGTCACATAATAATAATGCTGCATTCTGTGTATATAAAGATGGTGCCTGTGTGAGAATCCTGCACTAGATACACTGTCACATAATAATAATGCTTCATTCTGTGTATATAAAGATGGTGCTTGGGTGAGAATCCTGCGCTAGATACACTGTCACATAATAATAATGCTGCATTCTGTGTATATAAAGATGGTGCCTGTGTGAGAATCCTGCACTAGATACACTGTCACATAATAATAATGCTGCATTCTGTGTATATAAAGATGGTGCCTGTGTGAGAATCCTGCGCTAGATACACTGTCACATAATAATAATGCTGCATTCTGTGTATATAAAGATGGTGCCTGTGTGTGAATCCCGCGCTAGATGCATTGTCACATAATAATAATGCTGCATCCTGTGTATATAAAGATGGTGCCTGGGTGAGAATCCTGCACTAGATACACTGTCACATAATAATAATGCTGCATTCTGTGTATATAAAGATGGTGCCTGGGTGAGAATCCTGCACTAGATACACTGTCACATAATAATAATGCTGCATTCTGTGTATATAAAGATGGTGCCTGGGTGAGAATCCTGCGCTAGATACACTGTCACATAATAATAATGCTGTATTCTGTGTATATAAAGATGGTGCCTGGGTGAGAATCCTGCACTAGATACACTGTCACATAATAATAATGCTGCATTCTGTGTATATAAAGATGGTGCCTGGTGAGAATCCTGCACTAGATACACTGTCACATAATAATAATGCTGCATTCTGTGTATATAAAGATGGTGCCTGGTGTGAATCCTGCAGCTAGATACACTGTCACATAGAATATGCTGCATTCTGTGTATATAAAGATGGTACCTGGTGAGATCCTGCGCTAGATACACTGTCACATAATAATAATTCTGCTGCATTCTGTGTATATAAAGATGGTGCCTGTGTGAGAATCCTGCACTAGATACACTGTCACATAATAATAATGCTGCATTCTGTGTATGGAATAATGGTGCCTGGGTGAGAATCCTGCGCTAGATACACTGTCACATAATAATAATGCTGCATTCTGTGTATGGGATGATGGTGCCTGGGTGAGAATCCTGCGCTAGTGTCATACTCTGCAAGGGAGCAGGTTCAGGAGTAAGGAGCTGTTGTGCAGAGATGTCAGGTTTTGGGGTTAATGTTGTGTTTTGTCTGCGTGAGTCTTTCCTTTTAGGCATAATTAAACAGGTACAAGGTTTTAGGAAATAAAGGAGATGGTTTTATTTATAGGATAAAGCAATGCAGAGATATGCAATTAGATAAGACAAAGTCTATAAGTTGTTGTATTAGGCAGGAATACAGTTCTTAGTACCAACAGGCAGGAATGCAGTGCTTTGTAATAACAAACAGGATATTTGCGTATGCTGTAGACTGGAACTGTGAAGTATCAGGCAGGAAAACAGTTCTTTGTAATAACAGACATGGATGCAAAGCTTTGTAATAACAAACAGGATATTTGCATATGCTGTAGACTGGTACTTTGTAGAAACAAACAGGATATTTGCATAAACTGTAAACTGGTACTTTGTAGAAACAAACAGGATATTTGCATAGACTGCAATTGGAACTTTGTAGTATCAGGAAACAAGCAAGCAAGAGTACCTGAATCAGTCCTTAGGAAATTAAGTTTTAGGCAAGTTCAATTACCAGGAATTCAGTCCAAAAATGAAACACAGTGCCAAGGAATTATCCAGAAGAGAAGTCAGTAATTGAAACAGAAGTCAGGAACCAGGAAATCCAAGATAACTGTATTTCTCACAGGAAACAGGAGCAGAGAGTGTTTCAGAGTATCACTCTTAATGTGAAAGCACCAAATTGCAAACAAAGCTCCCAGATAAAGGCAGGCTGCTGATTAAATGATTTCTTTCAGCTGGCAAGCAGGTGGAGCCAGAGAGCCAAAGTTGCAGCAAACAGAAAATCACAATATTCCTTTCCTGTGATCAAGCCATCTGGTGGCATAGTGGTAACACAACAGGCTGGGAAATAACAGCTGCAGAAATAGAGACAGGTCCCAGGTTCAATTCCAGGCTGAACCCTGACAGCTAGATACACTGTCACATAATAATAATGCTGCATTCTGTGTATATAAAGATGGTGCCTGTGTGAGAATCCTGCACTAGATACACTGTCACATAATAATAATGCTGCATTCTGTGTATGGGATAATGGTGCCTGGGTGAGAATCCTGCACTAGATACACTGTCACATAATAATAATGCTGCATTCTGTGTATATAAAGATGGTACCTGTGTGAGAATCCTGCACTAGATACACTGTCACATAATAATAATGCTGCATTCTGTGTATATAAAGATGGTGCCTGTGTGAGAATCCTGCACTAGATACACTGTCACATAATAGTAATGCTGCATTCTGTGTATATAAAGATGGTGCCTGTGTGAGAATCCTGCGCTAGATACACTGTCACATAATAATAATGCTGCATTCTGTGTATATAAAGCTGGTGCCTGTGTGTGAATCCCGCGCTAGATGCATTGTCACATAATAATAATGCTGCATCCTGTGTATATAAAGCTGGTGCCTGGGTGAGAATCCTGTGCTAGATACACTGTCACATAATAATAATGCTGCATTCTGTGTATTTAAAGATGGTACCTGGGTGAGAATCCTGCACTAGATACACGTCACATAATAATGCTGTATTCTATGTATATAAAGATGGTGCCTGGGTGAGAATCCTGCGCAAGATACACTGTCACATAATAATAATGCTGCATTCTGTGTATATAAAGATGGTACCTGGGTAAAAATCCTGCGCTAGATACACAGTCACATAATAATAATAATGCTGCATTCTGTGTATATAAAGATGGTGCCTGGGTGAGAATCCTGCACTAGATACACTGTCACATAATAATAATGCTGCATTCGGTGTATATAAAGATGGTGCCTGGGTGAGAATCCTGCACTAGATACACTGTCACATAATAATAATGCTGCATTCTGTGTATATAAAGATGGTGCCTATGTGAGAATCCTACACTAGATACACTGTCACATAATAATAATGCTGTATTCTGTGTATATAAAGATGGTACCTGTGTGAGAATCCTGCACTAGATACACTGTCACATAATAATAATGCTGTATTCTGTGTATATAAAGATGGTGCCTGGGTGAGAATCCTGCACTAGATACACTGTCACATAATAATAATGCTGCATTCTGTGTATATAAAGATGGTGCCTGGGTGAGAATCCTACACTAGATACACTGTCACATAATAATAATGCTGCATTCTGTGTATATAAAGATGGTGCCTGTGTGAGAATCCTGCGCTAGATACACTGTCACATAATAATAATGCTGCATTCTGTGTATATAAAGATGGTGCCTGTGTGAGAATCCTGCACTAGATACACTGTCACATAATAATAATGCTGCATTCTGTGTATATAAAGATGGTGCCTGGGTGAGAATCCTGCACTAGATACACTGTCACATAATAATAATGCTGCATTCTGTGTATATAAAGATGGTGCCTGTGTGAGAATCCTGCACTAGATACACTGTCACATAATAATAATGCTGCATTCTGTGTATATAAAGATGGTGCCTGTGTGAGAATCCTGAACTAGATACACTGTCACATAATAATAATGCTGCATTCTGTGTATATAAAGATGGTACCTGGGTGAGAATCCTGCGCTAGATACACTGTCACATAATAATAATGCTGCATTCTGTGTATATAAAGATGGTGCCTGTGTGAGAATCCTGCACTAGATACACTGTCACATAATAATAATGCTGCATTCTGTGTATATAAAGATGGTGCCTGTGTGAGAATCCTGCACTAGATACACTGTCACATAATAATAATGCTGCATTCTGTGTATGGGATGATGGTGCCTGGGTGAGAATCCTGCGCTAGATACACTGTCACATAATAATAATGCTGCATTCTGTGTATGGGATGATGGTGCCTGGGTGAGAATCCTGCGCTAGTGTCATACTCTGCAAGGGAGCAGGTTCAGGAGTAAGGAGCTGTTGTGCAGAGATGTCAGGTTTTGGGGTTAATGTTGTGTTTTGTCTGCGTGAGTCTTTCCTTTTAGGCATAATTAAACAGGTACAAGGTTTTAGGAAATAAAGGAGATGGTTTTATTTATAGGATAAAGCAATGCAGAGATATGCAATTAGATAAGACAAAGTCTATAAGTTGTTGTATTAGGCAGGAATACAGTTCTTAGTACCAACAGGCAGGAATGCAGTGCTTTGTAATAACAAACAGGATATTTGCGTATGCTGTAGACTGGAACTGTGAAGTATCAGGCAGGAAAACAGTTCTTTGTAATAACAGACATGGATGCAAAGCTTTGTAATAACAAACAGGATATTTGCATATGCTGTAGACTGGTACTTTGTAGAAACAAACAGGATATTTGCATAAACTGTAAACTGGTACTTTGTAGAAACAAACAGGATATTTGCATAGACTGCAATTGGAACTTTGTAGTATCAGGAAACAAGCAAGCAAGAGTACCTGAATCAGTCCTTAGGAAATTAAGTTTTAGGCAAGTTCAATTACCAGGAATTCAGTCCAAAAATGAAACACAGTGCCAAGGAATTATCCAGAAGAGAAGTCAGTAATTGAAACAGAAGTCAGGAACCAGGAAATCCAAGATAACTGTATTTCTCACAGGAAACAGGAGCAGAGAGTGTTTCAGAGTATCACTCTTAATGTGAAAGCACCAAATTGCAAACAAAGCTCCCAGATAAAGGCAGGCTGCTGATTAAATGATTTCTTTCAGCTGGCAAGCAGGTGGAGCCAGAGAGCCAAAGTTGCAGCAAACAGAAAATCACAATATTCCTTTCCTGTGATCAAGCCATCTGGTGGCATAGTGGTAACACAACAGGCTGGGAAATAACAGCTGCAGAAATAGAGACAGGTCCCAGGTTCAATTCCAGGCTGAACCCTGACAGCTAGATACACTGTCACATAATAATAATGCTGCATTCTGTGTATATAAAGATGGTGCCTGTGTGAGAATCCTGCGCTAGATACACTGTCACATAATAATGCTGCATTCTGGGTATGGTATAATGATGCCTGGGTGAGAATCCTGCACTAGATTTACTGTCATATAATAATAATGCTGCATTCTGTGTATATAAAGATGGTACCTGAGTGAGAATCCTGCACTAGATACACTGTCACATAATAATAATGCTGCATTATCTGTATATAAAGATGGTGCCTGTGTGAGAATCCTGCACTAGATACACTGTCACATAATAATAATGCTGCATTCTGTGTATATAAAGATGGTGCCTGTGTGAGAATCCTGCACTAGATACACTGTCACATAATAATAATGCTGCATTCTGTGGCACTAGATACACTGTCACATAATAATAATGCTGCATTCTGTGTATATAAAGATGGTGCCTGTGTGAGAATCCTGTGCTAGATACACTGTCACATAATAATAATAATAATAATAATGCTGCATTCTGTGCATATAAGGATGGTACCTGTGTGAGAATCCTGCACTAGATACACTGTCACATAATAATAATGCTGCATTCTGTGTATATAAAGATGGTACCTGTGTGAGAATCCTGCGCTAGATACACTGTCACATAATAATAATGCATTCTGTGTATATAAAGATGGGACCTGTGTAAGAATCCTGCACTAGATACACTGTCACATAATAATAATGCTGCATTCTGTGTATATAATGATGGTGCCTGTGTGAGAATCCTGAGCTAGATACACTGTCACATAATAATAATGTTGCATTCTGTGTATATAAAGATGGTGCCTGTGTGAGAATCCTGCGCTAGATACACTTTCAATAATAATAATGCTGCATTCTGTGTATATAAAGATGGTGCCTGTGTGAAAATCCTGCACTAGATACACTGTCACATAATAATAATGCTGCATTCTGTGTATATAAAGATGGTACCTGGGTGAGAATCCTGCACTAGATACACTGTCACATAATAATAATGCTGCATTCTGTGTATATAAAGATGGTGTCTGGGTGAGAATCCTGCGCTAGATACACTGTCAAATAATAATAATGCTGCATTATGTGTATAAAAAGATGGTGCCTGTGTGAGAATCCTGCACCAGATACACTGTCACATAATAATAATGCTGCATTCTGTGTATATAAAGATGATGGTGCCTGTGTGAGAATCCTGCACTAGATACACTGTCACATAATAATAATAATGCTGCATTCTGTGTATATAAAGATGGTACCTGAGTGAGAATCCTGCACTAGATACACTGTCACATAATAATAATAATGCTGCATTCTGTGTATATAAAGATGGTACCTGGGTGAGAATCCTGCACTAGATACACTGTCACATAATAATAATGCTGCATTCTGTGTATATAAAGATGGTGCCTGGGTGAGAATCCTGCACTAGATACACTGTCACATAATAATAATAATGCTGCATTCTGTGTATATAAAGATGGTACCTGAGTGAGAATCCTGCACTAGAAACACTGTCACTTAATAATAATGCTGCATTCTGTGTATATAAAGATGATGCCTGGGTGAGAATCCTGCACTAGATACACTGTCACATAATAATAATGCTGCATTCTGTGTATATAAGAATGGTGCCTGGGTGAGAATCCTGCGCTAGATACACTGTCACATAATAATAATGCTGCATTCTGTTTATATAAAGATGGTACCTGTGTGAGAATCCTGCACTAGATACACTGTCACATAATAATAATGCTGCATTCTGTGTATATAAAGATGGTACCTGTGTGAGAATCCTACGCTAGATACACTGTCACATAATAATAATGCTGCATTCTGTGTATATAAAGATGGTACCTGAGTGAGAATCCTGCACTAGAAACACTGTCACATAATAATAATGCTGCATTCTGTGTATATAAAGATGATGCCTGGGTGAGAATCCTGCACTAGATACACTGTCACATAATAATAATGCTGCATTCTGTGTATATAAAGATGGTGCCTGGGTGAGAATCCTGCGCTAGATACACTGTCACATAATAATAATGCTGCATTCTGTTTATATAAAGATGGTACCTGTGTGAGAATCCTGCACTAGATACACTGTCACATAATAATAATGCTGCATTCTGTGTATATAAAGATGGTGCCTGGGTGAGAATCCTGCACTAGATACACTGTCACATAATAATAATGCTGCATTCTGTGTATATAAAGATGGTGCCTGGGTGAGAATCCTGCGCTAGATACACTGTCACATAATAATAATGCTGCATTCTGTGTATATAAAGATGGTACCTGTGTGAGAATCCTGCACTAGATACACTGTCACATAATAATAATGCTGCATTCTGTGTATATAAAGATGGTGCCTGTGTGAGAATCCTGCACTAGATACACTGTCACATAATAATAATGCTGCATTCTGTGTATATAAAGATGGTACCTGGGTGAGAATCCTGCACTAGATACACTGTCACATAATAATAATTCTGCATTTTGTGTATATAAAGATGGTGCCTGTGTGAGAATCCTGCACTAGACACACTGTCACAGAATAATAATGCTGCATTCTTTGTATATAAAGATGGTGCCTGGGTGAGAATCCTGCGCTAGATACACTGTCACATAATAATAATGCTGCATTCTGTGTATATAAAGATGGTGCCTGGGTGAGAATCCTGCACTAGATACACTGTCACATAATAATAATGCTGCATTCTGTGTATATAAAGATGGTGCCTGTGTGAGAATCTTGCACTAGATACACTGTCACATAATAATAATGCTGCATTCTGTGTATATAAAGATATTTTAATTGCTGTTGTTTTTTTTATAATATTGTTTCCCTGATCTCCTGATTCTCTCAACCAAAATGTTATTACACCCCCATACTATCACCCAATTTGGAAGCAACTGGGGAGGATCCTGTGACATTGGTATGTCACATGACCACTGGGTGAACTGCTATCAGGAATATTACAGGCGCGATCAAATATACGGAGCAGGTTTCGGAGCAAGCGTGGAAACCTGCTTCGCCCGTAATTTCACCTCGCACATCGGGGTTTTACATATATTTCGCCGGCATTTCCTAAGTGCTGTAAGTTAGATAAACTAGCAATGTCCAGAAATAAGCGTAAATACAAATTTCTGGAGTCGCCAGTGACTTACGGAACTTTAGAAACTGCCGGCGCCTAAGAAAAGTAACTAAAATTTTAAATCTCCCGTAACTGTCTAACACGCTTCCCAAAAATAAGCAAGACACGTATACCCCTATATCTGCAATCCCCCCTCTCACTCCTAATAATAAATGTATTAACCCCTAGACCGACAACCCCCCACAACGCAATATGCCTATTTAAACTATTAACCCCTATATCCACCATCAAACCCACACTGCAAGTAATAACTCAATTATTTAACCCTAAACCGCCATAGCCCACAACGCAATTAACCTATTTAAGTATTAACCCCTAAACCGCCATAGCCCATAATTATTCCTATTTAAAACTAAATACTTACCTATAAAATTAACCCTAAGATAGCTACAATATAATTAATAATTACATTGTAGCTATTTTAGGATTCATTTGTATTTTACAGGCAACTTTGTATTTATTTTAACTAGGTACAATAGTTATTAAATAGTTATTAACTATTTAATAGCTACCTAGTTAAAATAAAGACAAATTTACCTTTAAAATAAATCCTAACCTAAGTTACAATTACACCTAACACTACACTATCATTAAATAAATTAAATTAATTAACTACAATTAGCTAAAATTAAATACAATTAACTAAAATAAACTAAAGTACAAAAAACAAACACTAAATTACAGATTTTTTTTTTACAAGTTTAAACTAATTACACCTAATCTAAGCCCCCTAATAAAATAAAAAAGCCCCCCAAAATAATAAAATGCCCTACCCTATACTAAATTACAAATAGCCCTTAAAAGGGTCTTTTGCGGGGCATTGCCCCAAAGTAATCAGCTCTTTTACCTGTAAAAAAAAGTACAATTCCCCCCCCAACATAACAACCCACCACCCACACACCCCTACTCTAAAACCCACCCAATCCCACCTTAATAAAACCTAACACTACCCCCTTGAAGATCGCCCTACCTTGAGCCGTCTTCACCCAGCCGGGTACCAGTGGTCATCCGGTCTGGGCAGAAGTCTTCATCCTATCCAGGCAGAAGAGGACATCCAGACTGGCAGACGTATTCATCCAGGCGGCATCTTCTATCTTCTTCCATCCGGAGCTGAGCGGGTCCATCTTGAAGACATCTGACGCGGAGCATCCTTCCAGCACGACGACTACCGAATGACGGTTCCTTTAAATAACGTCATCCAAGATGGCGTCCCTCGAATTCCAATTGGCTGATAGGATTCTATCAGCCAATCGGAATTAAGGTAGGAAAAATCCGATTGGCTGATGTAATCAGCCAATCGGATTGAAGTTCAATCCGATTGGCTGATTGGATCAGCCAATAGGATTGATCTCGCATTCTATTGGCTGATCGTCATTTAAAGGAACCATCATTCGTCGAGTAGTCATCATGCTGGAAGGATGCTCCGCATCGGATGTCTTCAAGATGGACCCGCTCCGCTCCGGATGGAAGAAGATAGAATACATCTGCCGTTCTGGATGTCCTCTTCTGCCCGGATAGGATGAAGACTTCTGCCCGGATTGGATGACCACTTGTGCCCGGCTGGGTGAAGACGGCTCAAGGTAGGGTGATCTTCAAGGGGGTAGTGTTAGGTTTTATTAAGGTGGGATTGGGTGGGTTTGTACTTTTTTTACAGGTAAAAGAGCTGATTACTTTGGGGCAATGCCCCGCAAAAGGCCCTTTTAAGGGCTATTTGTAATTTAGTATAGGGTAGGGCATTTTATTATTTTGGGGGGGCTTTTTTATTTTATTAGGGGGCTTAGATTAGGTGTAATTAGTTTAAACTTCTTGTAAAAAAATAAATCTGTACTTTAGTGGGGGTTTTTGTACTTTAGTTTATTTTAGTTAATTGTATTTAATTTTAGCTAATTGTAGTTAATTAATTTAATTTATTTAATGATAGTGTAGTGTTAGGTGTAATTGTAACTTAGGTTAGGATTTATTTTACAGGTACATTTGTCTTTATTTTAACTAGGTAGCTATTAAATAGTTAATAACTATTTAATAACTATTGTACCTGATCGGAACAGCGAATAGAATGTGAGCTCAATCTGATTGGCTGATCCAATCAGCCAATCGGATTGAACTTGAATCTGATTGGCTGATTCCATCAGCCAATCAGAATTTTCCTACCTTAATTCCGATTGGCTGATAGAATCCTATCAGCCAATCGGAATTCGAGGGACGCCATCTTGGATGACGTCCCTTAAAGGAACCTTCATTCTTCATTTGGACGTCGGAAGAAGAGGATGGATCCGCGCTGGAGGTCTTCAAGATGGAGCCGTTCGTCATCGGATGAAGATAGAAGATGCCGCTTGGATCAAGATGGTTGCCGGTCCAGATCTACTCTTCTTCCCGGATAGGATGAAGACTTTGGAGCCTCTTCTGGACCTCTTCAGCCGCCGCTTGATAGAAGACTTCAGCCGGATTATGGATCGCCAGCCCCCTCTTGGGCTTGGATGAAGACTTCAGAGGACGGATCGGTGAACCTGGTATGGTGAAGATAAGGTAGGAAGATCTTCAGGGGCTTAGTGTTAGGTTTATTTAAGGGGGGTTTGGGTTAGATTAGGGGTATGTGGGTGGTGGGTTGTAATGTTGGGGGGGGGTATTGTATGTTTTTTTTTTACAGGCAAAAGAGCTAAATTATTTGGGGCATGCCCCACAAATGGCCCTTTTCATGGCTGGTAAGGTAAAAGAGCTTTGAACTTTTTTAATTTAGAATAGGGTAGGGCATTTTTTTATTTTGGGGGTCTATGTTATTTTATTAGGGGGCTTAGAGTAGGTGTAATTAGTTTAAACTTGTTGTAATATTTTTCTAATGTTTGTAAATATTTTTTATTTTAACTTAGTTCTTTTTTATAGCATACACTTACACATGCAGATACACACACATTACATAGCATACACTTATACATGCAGATACACACACATACTACATAGCATACACTTACACATGCAGATACACACACACACTACATAGCATACACTTATACATACAGATACACACAAACTACATAGCATACACTTACACATGCAGATACACACACACTACATAGCATACACTTATACATGCAGATACACACACATTACATAGCATACACTTATACATGCAGATACACACACTACATAGCATTCACTTATACATGCAGATACACACACACTACATAGTATACATTTATACATGCAGATACACACACACACTACATAGCATACACTTAGACATGCAGATACACACACTACATAGCATACACTTACACATGCAGATACACACACACTACATAGCTTACACTTATACATGCAGATACACACACACTACATAGCATACACTTATACATGCAGATAAACACATACTACATAGTATACACTTATACATGCAGATAAACACACACACTACATAGCATACACTTATACATGCAGATACACACACACTACATAGCATACACTTACACATGCAGATACACACACACTACATAGCATACACTTACACATGCAGATACACACACACTACATAGCATACACTTACACATGCAGATACACACAGACACTACATTGCATACACTTATACATGCAGATACACACACTTCATAGCTTACATTTATACATGCAGACACACACACACTACATAGCAGACACACACATTACATAGCATACACTTACACATGCAGATACACACACACACTACATAGCATACACTTACACATGCAGATACACACACTACATAGCATACACTTATACATGCAGATACACACACACTACATAGCATACACTTACACATGCAGATACACACACACACTACATAGCATACACTTATACATGCAGATACACACACACACTACATAGCATACACTTACACATGCAGATACACACACACACACTACATAGCATACACTTACACATGCAGATACACACACACTACATAGCATACACTTATACAGGCAGATACACAGACACTTCATAGTATACACTTATACATGCAGACACACACACTACATAGCATACACTTACACATGCAGATACACACACACTAAATAGCATACACTTATAGATGCAGATACACACACACACTACATAGCATACACTTATACATGCAGACACACACACACTACATAGCATACACTTACACATGCAGATACACACACATTACATAGCATACACTTATACATGCAGATACACACACATACTACATAGCATACACTTACACATGCAGATACACACACACACTACATAGCATACACTTATACATACAGATACACACACACTACATAGCATACACTTACACATGCAGATACACACACACTACATAGCATACACTAATACATGCAGATACACACACATTACATAGCATACACTTATACATGCAGATACACACACTACATAGCATACACTTATACATGCATATACACACACACTACATAGTATACACTTATACATGCAGATACACACACACACTACATAGCATACACTTAGACATGCAGATACACACACACTACATAGCATACACTTGCACATGCAGATACACACACACTACATGGCATACACTTATACACGCAGATACACACACTTCATAGCTTACATTTATACATGCAGGCACACACACTAGATAGCATACACTTATACATGCAGATACACACACACTTATACATACAGACACACACACCACACAGCTTACACTTATACATGCAGATACACACACTACACAGCTTACACTTATACATGCTGATACACACACATACACACTTATAGATACAGATAGACACACACACTACATCATATATGGGTATCTGTAACTCATTGTATGGGGTCCTGGGGTTGGAAAGCACATTAGCTGTCAGTCTGAAGCTGCCACTGTTTGTTACCCTGGTGTTAGCACTGCTCATCGTATAAAACTGAAGGCATGGTAGTATTATCACCAGGGGTAGACGTCATCACTACCAAGGGTTAGAGGTCACCATTACCTGAGGTCAGAGTGTATACAGTCTTCCTACTCCTGCTTAATACACACACCATTACTTTTCCACAAGGAATCTAACAAGTATCTTACACTGGGAGAGAAAAGTCAGCTGCTTCTGAGTATGGGCCCAACAGAATTAAAAAAAAAAAAATTTAAATGCATGGGGCAAGGCAGGACAGACGGCTAGCAACCTGGGACAGTGGGACAGACCCCTAAAATCGGGACTGTCCTGCAAAAATCAGCAGATACACACACACTACATAGCATACACTTACACATGCAGATACACACACACTACATAGCATACACTTACACATGCAGATACACACACTACATAGCATACACTTATACATGCAGATACACACACACTACATAGCATACACTTACACGTGCAGATACACACACACTACATAGCATACACTTATACATGCAGATACATACAATACATAGTATACACTTATACATGCAGATAAACACACACACTACATAGCATACACTTATACATGCAGATACACACACACTACATAGCATACACTTATACATGCAGATACACACACACTACATAGCATACACTTATACATGCAGATACAGACACACTACATAGCATACACTTATACATGCAGATACACACACACTACATAGCATACACTTACACATGCAGATACACACACACTACATAGCATACACTTATACATGCAGATACACACACACTACATAGCATACACTTACACATGCAGATACACACACACTACATAGCATACACTTATACATGCAGATACACACACACTACATAGCATACACTTATACATGCAGATACAGACACACTACATAGCATACACTTATACATGCAGATACACACACACTACATAGCATACACTTACACATGCAGATACACACACACTACATAGCATACACTTATACATGCAGATACACACACATACTACACAGCTTACACTTATACATGCAGATACACACACACTACATAGCATACACTTATACATGCAGATACACACACACTACATAGCATACACTTATACATGCAGATACACACACACTACATAGCATACACTTACACATGCAGATACACACACACTACATAGCATACACTTATACATGCAGATACACACACATACTACATAGCATACACTTACACATGCAGATACACACACACACTACATAGCATACACTTATACATGCAGATACACACACACTACATAGCATACACTTACACATGCAGATACACACACACACTACATAGCATACACTTACACATGCAGATACACACACACACTACATAGCATACACTTACACATGCAGATACACACAGACACTACATTGCATACACTTATACATGCAGATAAACACACACTTAATAGCATACACTTACACATGCAGATACACACACACACACTACATAGCATACACTTATACACGCAGATACACACACACACTACATAGCATACACTTACACATTCAGATACACACACTACATAGTATACACTTACACATGCAGATACACACACACATTACATATCATACACTTATACATGCAGATACACACACACTACATAGCAGACACACACACTACATAGCATACACTTACACATGCAGATACACACACTACATAGTATACACTTACACATGCAGATACACACACACATTACATAGCATACACTTATACATGCAGATAAACACACACTACATAGCATACACTTACACATGCAGATACACACACACACTACATAGCATACACTTATACATGCAGATACACACACACTACATAGCATACACTTACACATGCAGATACACACACACACTACATAGCATACACTTACACATGCAGATACACACACACTACATAGCATACACTTATACAGGCAGATACACAGACACTTCATAGTATACACTTATACATGCAGATACACACACACACTAAATAGCATACACTTATAGATGCAGATACACACACACACACTACATAGCATACACTTATACATGCAGACACACACACACTACATAGCATACACTTACACATGCAGATACACACACATTACATAGCATACACTTATACATGCAGATACACACACATACTACATAGCATACACTTACACATGCAGATACACACACACACTACATAGCATACACTTATACATACAGATACACACACACTACATAGCATACACTTACACATGCAGATACACACACACTACATAGCATACACTTATACATGCAGATACACACACATTACATAGCATACACTTATACATGCAGATACACACACTACATAGCATACGCTTATACATGCAGATACACACACTACATAGCATACACTTATACATGCAGATACACACACACTACATAGTATACACTTATACATGCAGATACACACACACACTACATAGCATACACTTAGACATGCAGATACACACACACTACATAGCATACACTTGCACATGCAGATACACACACACTACATGGCATACACTTATACACGCAGATACACACACTTCATAGCTTACATTTATACATGCAGGCACACACACTAGATAGCATACACTTATACATGCAGATACACACACACTTATACATACAGACACACACACCACACAGCTTACACTTATACATGCAGATACACACACTACACAGCTTACACTTATACATGCTGATACACACACATACACACTTATAGATACAGATAGACACACACACTACATCATATATGGGTATCTGTAACTCATTGTATGGGGTCCTGGGGTTGGAAAGCACATTAGCTGTCAGTCTGAAGCTGCCACTGTTTGTTACCCTGGTGTTAGCACTGTTCATCATATAAAACTGAAGGCATGCTAATATTATCAGCAGGGGTTAGACGTCATCACTACCAGGGGTTATAGGTCACCATTACCTGAGGTCAGAGGGTATACAGTCTTCCTACTCCTGCTTAATACACACACCATTACTTTTCCACAAGTAATCTAACCAGTATCTTACCCTGGGAGAGAAAAGTCAGCTGCTTCTGAGTATGAGCCCAACAGAATTAAAAAAAAAAAAAAAATTTAAATGCATGGGGCAAGGCAGGACAGACGGCTAGCAACCTGGGACAGTGGGACAGACCCCTAAAATCAGGACTGTCCTGCAAAAATCAGCAGATACACACACACTACATTGCATACACTTACACATGCAGATACACACACACTACATAGCATACACTTATACATGCAGATACACACACACTACATAGCATACACTTACACATGCAGATACACACACACTACATAGCATACACTTATACAGGCAGATACACAGACACTTCATAGTATACACTTATACATGCAGATACACACACACACTAAATAGCATACACTTATAGATGCAGATACACACACACACACTACATAGCATACACTTATACATGCAGACACACACACACTACATAGCATACACTTACACATGCAGATACACACACATTACATAGCATACACTTATACATGCAGATACACACACATACTACATAGCATACACTTACACATGCAGATACACACACACACTACATAGCATACACTTATACATACAGATACACACACACTACATAGCATACACTTACACATGCAGATACACACACACTACATAGCATACACTTATACATGCAGATACACACACATTACATAGCATACACTTATACATGCAGATACACACACTACATAGCATACACTTATACATGCAGATACACACACTACATAGCATACACTTATACATGCAGATACACACACACTACATAGTATACACTTATACATGCAGATACACACACACACTACATAGCATACACTTAGACATGCAGATACACACACACTACATAGCATACACTTGCACATGCAGATACACACACACTACATGGCATACACTTATACACGCAGATACACACACTTCATAGCTTACATTTATACATGCAGGCACACACACTAGATAGCATACACTTATACATGCAGATACACACACACTTATACATACAGACACACACACCACACAGCTTACACTTATACATGCAGATACACACACTACACAGCTTACACTTATACATGCTGATACACACACATACACACTTATAGATACAGATAGACACACACACTACATCATATATGGGTATCTGTAACTCATTGTATGGGGTCCTGGGGTTGGAAAGCACATTAGCTGTCAGTCTGAAGCTGCCACTGTTTGTTACCCTGGTGTTAGCACTGTTCATCATATAAAACTGAAGGCATGCTAGTATTATCAGCAGGGGTTAGACGTCATCACTACCAGGGGTTATAGGTCACCATTACCTGAGGTCAGAGGGTATACAGTCTTCCTACTCCTGCTTAATACACACACCATTACTTTTCCACAAGTAATCTAACCAGTATCTTACCATGGGAGAGAAAAGTCAGCTGCTTCTGAGTATGAGCCCAACAGAATTAAAAAAAAAATAAAATAAATTAAATGCATGGGGCAAGGCAGGACAGACGGCTAGCAACCTGGGACAGTGGGACAGACCCCTAAAATCAGGACTGTCCTGCAAAAATCAGCAGATACACACACACTACATTGCATACACTTACACATGCAGATACACACACACTACATAACATACACTTATACATGCAGATACACACACACTACATAGCATACACTTATACATGCAGATACACACACACTACATAGCATACACTTATACATGCAGATACAGACACACTACATAGCATACACTTATACATGCAGATACACACACACTACATAGCATACACTTACACATGCAGATACACACACACTACATAACATACACTTATACATGCAGATACACACACACTACATAGCATACACTTATACATGCAGATACACACACACTACATAGCATACACTTATACATGCAGATACAGACACACTACATAGCATACACTTATACATGCAGATACACACACAATACATAGCATACACTTACACATGCAGATACACACACACTACATAGCATACACTTATACATGCAGATACACACACATACTACACAGCTTACACTTATACATGCAGATACACACACACTACATAGCATACACTTATACATGCAGATACACACACACTACATAGCATACAATTATACATGCAGATACACACACACACTACATAGCATACACTTACACATGCAGATACACACACTACATAGCATACACTTACACATGCAGATACACACACACTACATAGCATACACTTATACATGCAGATACACACACACTACATAGCATACACTTACACATGCAGATACACACACACTACATAGCATACACTTATACATGCAGATACACACACATACTACATAGCATACACTTACACATGCAGATACACACACACTACATAGCATACACTTATACATGCAGATACACACACACTACATTGCATACACTTACACATGCAGATACACACACATACTACATAGCATACACTTACACATGCAGATACACACACACACTACATAGCATACACTTACACATGCAGATACACACAGACACTACATTGCATACACTTATACATGCAGATAAACACACACTACATAGCATACACTTACACATGCAGATACACACACACACACACACACACTACATAGCATACACTTATACATGCAGATACACACACACACTACATAGCATACACTTACACATGCAAATACACACACTACATAGCATACACTTATACATGCAGATACACACACACTACATAGCATACACTTACACATGCAGATACACACACACTACATAGCATACACTTATACATGCAGATACACACACACTACATAGCATACACTTACACATGCAGATACACACACACTACATAGCATACACTTATACATGCAGATACACACACATACTACATAGCATACACTTACACATGCAGATACACACACACACTACATAGCATACACTTACACATGCAGATAAACACAGACACTACATTGCATACACTTATACATGCAGATAAACACACACTACATAGCATACACTTACACATGCAGATACACACACACACACACACACTACATAGCATACACTTATACATGCAGATACACACACACACTACATAGCATACACTTACACATGCAAATACACACACTACATAGCATACACTTATACATGCAGATACACACACACTACATAGCATACACTTACACATGCAGATACACACACACTACATAGCATACACTTATACATGCAGATACACACACACTACATAGCATACACTTACACATGCAGATACACACACACTACATAGCATACACTTATACATGCAGATACACACACACTACATAGCATACACTTACACATGCAGATACACACACATACTACATAGCATACACTTACACATGCAGATACACACACACACTACATAGCATACACTTACACATGCAGATACACACAGACACTACATTGCATACACTTATACATGCAGATAAACACACACTACATAGCATACACTTACACATGCAGATACACACACACACACACACTACATAGCATACACTTATACATGCAGATACACACACACACTACATAGCATACACTTAAACATGCAAATACACACACTACATAGTATACACTTACACATGCAGATACACACACACTACATAGCAGACACACACACTACATAGCATACAATTACACATGCAGATACACACACTACATAGTATACACTTACACATGCAGATACACACACACATTACATAGCATACACTTATACATGCAGATAAACACACACTACATAGCATACACTTACACATGCAGATACACACACACACTACATAGCATACACTTATACATGCAGATACACACACACTACATAGCATATACTTACACATGCAGATACACACACACACTACATAGCATACACTTACACATGCAGATACACACACACTACATAGCATACACTTATACAGGCAGATACACAGACACTTCATAGTATACACTTATACATGCAGACACACACACACTACATAGCATACACTTACACATGCAGATACACACACACTAAATAGCATACACTTATAGATGCAGATACACAGACACACACTACATAGCATACACTTATACATGCAGACACACACACACTACATAGCATACACTTACACATGCAGATACACACACATTACATAGCATACACTTATACATGCAGATACACACACATTACATAGCATACACTTATACATGCAGATACACACACATACTACATAGCATACACTTACACATGCAGATACACACACACACTACATAGCATACACTTATACATACAGATACACACACACTACATAGCATACACTTACACATGCAGATACACACACACTACATAGCATACACTTATACATGCAGATACACACACATTACATAGCATACACTTATACATGCAGATACACACACTACAAAGCATACACTTATACATGCAGATACACACACACTACATAGTATACACTTATACATGCAGATACACACACACACTACATAGCATACACTTAGACATGCAGATACACACACACTACATAGCATACACTTGCACATGCAGATACACACACACTACATAGCATACACTTATACATGCAGATACACACACTACATATCATACACTTATACATGCAGATACACACACACTACATGGCATACACTTATACATGCAGATACACACACACTACATAGCATACACTTATACATGCAGATACACACACACTACATTGCATACACTTACACATGCAGATACACACACACTACATAGCATACACTTATACAGGCAGATACACACACACTACATAGCATACACTTACACATGCAGATACACACACACTACATAGCATACACTTATACATGCAGATACACACACACTACATAGCATACACTTATACATGCAGATACAGACACACTACATAGCATACACTTATACATGCAGATACACACACACTACATAGCATACACTTATACATGCAGATACACACACACTACATAGCATACACTTATACATGCAGATACACACACACTACATAGCATACACTTATACATGCAGAACACACACAGTCTTCCTACTCCTGCTTAATACACACACCATTACTTTTCCACAAGGAATCTAACAGGTATATAACCCTGGGAGAGAAAAGCCAGCTGCTTCTGAGTATGTGCCCAACAGAATAAAAAAAAAAAAAAAATTAAATGCATGGGGCAAGGCAGGACAGACGGCTAGCAACCTGGGACAGTGGGACAGACCCCTAAAATCGGGACTGTCCTGCAAAAATCAGTAGATACACACACACTACATAGCATACACTTACACATGCAGATACACACACTACATAGCATACACTTATACATGCAGATACACACACACTACATAGCATACACTTACACATGCAGATACACACAAACACTACATAGCATACACTTATACATGCAGATACACACACACTACATAGCATACACTTACACATGCAGATACACACACACTACATAGCATACACTTATACAGGCAGATACACACACACTACATAGCATACACTTACACATGCAGATACACACACACTACATAGCATACACTTATACATGCAGATACACACACTACATAGCATACACTTATACATGCAGATACACACACACTACATAGCATACACTTATACATGCAGATACAGACACACTACATAGCATACACTTATACATGCAGATACACACACACTACATAGCATACACTTACACATGCAGATACACACACACTACATAGCATACACTTATACATGCAGATACACACACATACTACACAGCTTACACTTATACATGCAGATACACACACACTACATAGCATACACTTATACATGCAGATACACACACACTACATAGCATACACTTATACATGCAGATACACACACACTACATAGCATACACTTATACATGCAGATACACACACAACTACATAGCATACACTTACACATGCAGATACACACACACTACATAGCATACACTTATACATGCAGATACACACACACTACATAGCATACACTTACACATGCAGATACACACACACACTACATAGCATACACTTACACATGCAGATACACACACACACTACATAGCATACACTTACACATGCAGATACACACAGACACTACATTGCATACACTTATACATGCAGATAAACACACACTACATAGCATACACTTACACATGCAGATACACACACACACACACTACATAGCATACACTTATACATGCAGATACACACACACACTACATAGCATACACTTACACATGCAGATACACACACTACATAGTATACACTTACACATGCAGATACACACACACATTACATAGCATACACTTATACATGCAGATACACACACACTACATAGCATACACTTATACATACAGATACACACACACACACTACATAGCATACACTTATACATACAGATACACACACACACTACATAGTATACACTTATACATGCAGATACACATAGACACACTACATAGCATACACTTACACATGCAGATACACACACACACTACATAGCATACACTTACAAATGCAGATACACACACACTACATAGCATACACTTACACATGCAGATGCACACACACTACATAGCATACACTTACACATGCAGATACACACACACTACATAGCATACACTTAAACATGCAGATACACACACACACTACATAGCTTACACTTATACATGCAGATACACACAGACTACATAGCATACACTTATACAGGCAGATACACACACACTACATAGCATACACTTACACATGCAGATACACACACACACTACATAGCTTACACTTATACATGCAGATACACAGACACATTACATAGTATAGACTTACACATGCAGATACACAGACACTACATTGCATACACTTACACATGCAGATACACACACACACTACATTGCATACACTTATACATGCAGATGCACACAAACTACATAATATACACTTATACATGCAGATACACACACACTACATAACATACACTTACACATGCAGATACACACACACTACATAGCATACACTTATACATGCAGATACACACACACACACACTACATAGCATACACTTATACATGCAAATACACACACACACTACATAGCATACACTTACACATGCAGATACACACACTACATAGTATACACTTACACATGCAGATACACACACACATTATATAGCATACACTTATACATGCAGATACACACACACTACATAGCATACACTTATACATACAGATACACACACACTACATAGCATACACTTATACATACAGATACACACACACACTACATAGTATACACTTATACATGCAGATACACATAGACACACTACATAGCATACACTTACACATGCAGATACACACACACACTACATAGCATACACTTACACATGCAGATACACACACACTACATAGCATACACTTACACATGCAGATACACACACACTACATAGCATACACTTACACATGCAGATACACACACACTACATAGCATACACTTAAACATGCAGATACACACACACACTACATAGCTTACACTTATACATGCAGATACACACACACTACATAGCATACACTTATACAGGCAGATACACACACACTACATAGCATACACTTACACATGCAGATACACACACACTACATAGCTTACACTTATACATGCAGATACACAGACACATTACATAGCATAGACTTACACATGCAGATACACAGACACTACATTGCATACACTTACACATGCAGATACACACACACACTACATTGCATACACTTATACATGCAGATGCACACAAACTACATAATATACACTTATACATGCAGATACACACACACTACATAGCATACACTTACACATGCAGATACACACACTACATAGCATACACTTATACATGCAGATACACACACACTACATTGCATACACTTACACATGCAGATACACACACACTACATTGCATACACTTACACATGCAGATACACACACACTACATAGAATACACTTATACAGGCAGATACACACACACTACATAGCATACACTTATACATGCAGATACACACACATTACATAGCATACACTTATACATGCAGATACACACACTACATAGCATACACTTATACATGCAGATACACACACACTACATAGCATACACTTATACATGCAGATACACACACATACTACACAGCTTACACTTATACATGCAGATACACACACACTACATAGCATACACTTATACATGCAGATACACACACACTACATAGCATATGTGCCCAACAGAATTTAAAAAAAAAAAATTAAATGCATGGGGCAAGGCAGGACAGACGGCTAGCAACCTGGGACAGTGGGACAGACCCCTAAAATCGGGACTGTCCTGCAAAAATCAGCAGATACACACACACTACATAGCATACACTTACACATGCAGATACACACACTACATAGCATACACTTATACATGCAGATACACACACACTACATAGCATACACTTACACATGCAGATACACACACACTACATAGCATACACTTATACATGCAGATACACACACACTACATAGCATACACTTACACATGCAGATACACACACACTACATAGCATACACTTATACATGCAGATACACACACACTACATAGCATACACTTATACATGCAGATACACACACACTACATAGCATACACTTATACATGCAGATACACACACACTACATAGCATACACTTACACATGCAGATACACACACACTACATAGCATACACTTATACATGCAGATACACACACACTACATAGCATACACTTACACATGCAGATACACACACACTACATAGCATACACTTACACATGCAGATACACACACACACTACATAGCATACACTTATACATGCAGATACACACACACTACATAGCATACACTTATACATGCAGATACACACACACTACATAGCATACACTTATACATGCAGATACACACACACACTACATAGCATACACTTATACATGCAGATACACACACACACTACATAGCATACACTTATACATGCAGATACACACACACTACATAGCATACACTTACACATGCAGATACACACACACACTACATAGCATACACTTACACATGCAGATACACACACACTACATAGCATACACTTACACATGCAGATACACACACACTACATAGCATACACTTACACATGCAGATACACACACACTACATAGCATACACTTAAACATGCAGATACACACACACACTACATAGCTTACACTTATACATGCAGATACACACACACTACATAGCATACACTTATACATGCAGATACACACACACTACATAGCATACACTTACACATGCAGATACACACACACACTACATATCTTACACTTATACATGCAGATACACAGACACATTACATAGCATAGACTTACACATGCAGATACACAGTGTAGTGTTGTGCTTATTTCCTGTTTGGTCAAAAAGGGCACATTGAGGCTTCCATACAAAGATGATGTCATCAAGTGGGCTGTGCTTAGAATCAGTACAGTTCAGAGAAGCCATCTTGTGACAGTTTGTGATGCAGTTATAAAAGTACAAGGATTGAATTGAGCTCTGACAATTGCTGATACTAATAAATGTAATGTCAGCTACAGATCACTGCAGAGGATACAGCATCAGCCAGTCAGGAAGAGTAAGAACTGTCAGTTACACATTATAAGTTATATTGCAGTTATACAGTTATAAGTTACCCTGGATTACTATACTGCTGCATACACAGTGTACAGGACTGCTAATATAAGGAGTGCAGCAGCCATTCATTATAAAGGACTATATATGTGTATCTATCCATATTACTGTGTGCAAATCTACAGGAGCACCTTGCTATGTCATGCAGTAAATAAAGTGCCAGTTTCCATTTAGAAGTTGCAAGTGCATCATTCATATAAAGAGTTAATGTTTTCTATGTAAGGACATTACATCTGGCGACGAGTATACTACCACAAACTCACGCTATAATGGCTGTATTTGGAGCATTGAAAGAATTTGACCCTGACACAGATAACTGGGTTTCCTGGACTGAAAGGCTACAGCAGTATTTACTTGCCAATGACATTGGAGATACTAAGTCTGTTGCTGTCTGTCTGACAACTATTGGTGCTAAAACATATGAGATTCTAAAAGATCTGCTACACCCAGAAAAGCCAGCCACCAAGTCTTTGTCTGAAATAATACAGATCTTAACACAACATTTCCAACCACGGCCATTAGAGATTGCTGAGCGGTTCAAGTTTTATAGCAGGCGCCAAGGGGTACAAGAGACTGTATCTACATTTGCAATCAGTTTAAAGAAATTGGCCAGCACCTGTGCTTTTGGGGAGTATCTGAATATTGCCCTTAGAGATCAGTTTGTTATGGGTATCAGTACAGAATCTATTCAAAGGCGACTTTTGACAGAGGAGAGCCTGACCTTCCATAAAGCACTAGAGATTGCTTCTGTTTTGGAACAGGCCACACGAGACACTAGTTTACTGCAGACGCATTCTCACACTAAGGAAGAACAGGTATTTTTCTCTAATGTGAAGCAACAGACTAAACCAGCCAGTAAATATTCAGCAAAAGCAGCATCACCTATTAACTGTTACAGATGTGGAGCACAGAATCATGTAGCTTCTGAATGCAGATTTAAAAATGCTCGTTGTCATGGCTGTGGTAAAATAGGACACTTAAAGAAGGCTTGCAGAGGATCTCAGCAGAGTGTCTCAAGAAAAACTCATAAGAAGGGAAATTACCACATGGCTTATAAGGGAGCCACATCAGATTCAGAAGAGGAAATGACTGTTCAGAGTTTGACTGTATACACCATGACTGCAGGGTCTGAGCCTTTGACCGTTCATGTTAATATTGAAGGAAAAGATTTGACCATGGACTTAGATACTGGGGCTGCAGTTTCAGTTATGACAATTAAAGATTGGAAACAGCTGAAAATTCCAGTATTGCTGCAGCCCACTACCTTGAAGCTACAAACATACTCCAGAGAAGTCTTGACACCACTGGGGTGTGCATCTGTATCTGTGTGTACAAACAGTAAAACTGCCAATCTTACACTATATATACTAAAATCAGGTGGCCCACCTCTTTATGGAAGGGACTGGATACGGGCCCTTGGCATGCCTGAGAGCCTCAAAAACAGTGAAGTTCATCATATTGGAGTTGATCGTGCCCAGTGGATTCAGAACATTAAGACCAAATATGCCCCAGTGTTTGAAAGTGTTCTGGGAAAAGTTAAGAACAAAAGGGTACGGTTACAGTTAAAACCTGGAGCAAGGCCAAAGTTTTTCAAAGCACGAACTGTGCCATTCGCTTTAAGGGCAGGAGTTGATGCTGAACTGAGGAGGTTAGAAGAGTTAAAGATTATAACCCCAGTGCATCGTAGTGAGTGGGCTTCTCCTATTGTACCGGTAAGAAAGAAAGATGGACAGATCCGAATATGTGGAGACTTTAGGATGGTGTTGAATGAACAGTTAGCAGTGGATAAGTATCCATTACCCAGAACAGAAGAGATTTTTGCTAACTTAGCTGGGGGACAACATTTCACAAAGATTGATTTAAAAAATGCTTACCTTCAACTTGAAGTACATCCAGATTCCCGCAGGTTACTCACCATCAATACTCACCGTGGTTTATTTCAATATAATCGTATGGTCTTTGGCATTGCTCCTGCACCAGCCATCTGGCAACGCACCATGGAAGAACTGTTAAATGGACTACCCTATGTCCAATGCCTTTTAGATGACATGTTAATCACGGGCAGGACAGAGGAAGAACATCGACACAATGTAGAGAGGGTACTGCAGCGGCTAATGACCTACAGGTTGAAGGTCAACTTGGAGAAGTGTGCTTTCATGCGTGACAAATTAGAATTTTGTGGCCATGTTATAGATTGTCATGGTCTACACACTGCTGATGACAAAGTCAAGGCCTTGCAAGAAGCTCCTATACCACAGAATGCATCACAACTACGATCATACCTTGGTCTCCTTAACTATTACCACCGTTTTCTTCCCCAGCTAGCCCATACGTTACACCCACTACATCAGCTTCTTGAGACAAATCGATCCTGGTTGTGGAGCAGTGAATGCAATAAAGCCTTCCAGGAATCCAAGAACCTACTCCTGTGTTCCCGCATGTTAATGCACTATGATCTTCAGAAACCACTCATGATAGCATGTGATGCTTCGCCTTATGGTTTAGGGGCTGTGTTGTCACACACAATGCCAGATGGGACAGACCGACCGGTAGCCTTTGCTTCCCGTTCTCTAACGACGGCAGAGAAGAACTATTCCCAATTAGACAAGGAAGCATTGGCCATTGTATGGGCTGTTAAGTTCCATAACTATATTTATGGTAGACAATTTACTCTTTTAACTGACCATAAGCCACTGCTGACCATCTTTAATCCAAGGAAAGGAATTTCAACCACTACAGCTGCTAGATTGCAAAGGTATGCTCTAACTTTGGGAGCATATCATTACTGCATCAAATACCGGGCCCATGATTCCCATGGCAATGCTGATGCCATGTCCAGGCTTCCACTAATGAATTCCTTACCAGTTGTTCAAGAAAGCCTTCCAAGTGTGTGTTTTACGGGTATAGTACATGCCAAACAAATTGCAAAGGAGACAGCTTGTGATACTGAATTACAACTTCTGGCAAAGTATTTGAGAGATGGCTGGCCAAGAACTGGCTGTGATGTGCAGCGAGCATACATACTACGAGCGAAAGAACTCACACTCAGAAATGGATGTATTTTATGGGGTGAGAGAGTTCTGGTTCCTAATGGGCTACGACAAGCTACGTTAAAACTCCTTCATGAAGGACACCCAGGCATTGTCAGAATGAAACAGAAGGCTAGGGGTCATGTTTGGTGGCCGGCCATTGATAAGGACATTGAGAACTATGTTATGGCATGCAAAGGGTGTGTTCAAGCTCAAGGACAGCTTCCACGAGGAGCTGTACAACCATGGGACTGGCCTACTACTCCTTGGGAGAGACTACATTTGGACTTTGCCGGTCCTATTGATGGAATCTCATACTTAATCATAATTGATGCACACTCTAAGTGGCCAGAAGTAATTCCAATGACAAGGACTACAACTACTGAAGTCATATCAGCATTAGAAAGACTGTTTTCAGTATTTGGGTTGCCAAGAAAACTGGTCACAGACAATGGTCCCCAGTTTGTGTCACAAGACTTCCAGAATTTTTTACATACGAATGGAATTCACCATCATCGGACGGCACCATATCACCCAGCCACCAACGGGCAAGCAGAGAGATTTGTCCAAACCTTTAAAAGGGCACTGAAAGCGCTTAAAGCAGAGAAGCAGGTTAATACTAAAAACATTTTACAATTTTTGCAACAATATAGGGTTACTCAACACCCCACCACGGGAGTTGCCCCAGCTCAACTATTGTTCGGCAGGAAGATCCGTACAAAGCTGGATTTAATCACACCAGATGTAGCAGAAACAGTCCGCATCATGCAAGATAAAATGAGAGTGGGAAAACCTTCACGGACCTATACAGAAGGAGACTTGGTTTGGTATAGGGTGTACCATACAGAGGAAAAATGGGCACCAGGTGTTGTTGCCCAGGTTGAGGGCCCAAAGATGTATGTTATAACCACTCCATCAGGTGTGTGTCGCCGCCATGTGAACCAACTACGACCACGGCTAGAGAGGAGAGAACAGGCTGGTGAGGACCATCACATAAAAATGCAATCAGACAATGACTTTGATATCTGGGGTGGTGTTTGGCATGATCCAAACACAGGCTCTGACTCAACTACAGAAGATGACTCAGAAATACCAGCCTCAGTAGAAGAACCTTGTAATGATGAGGCAGGAAATTCTATCCAGGACCACAATAGTCATGCTCGTACTCCCAGGCAATGAACACCTGTTGTTCGTTGGTCTCCTGAAGTTAATCTCAGAGACACTCGCCGGAGACAACATGCAACATATCAGAGAAACTTTCGTCAACGTAAGAAACAAGAAGCAGCTTTCACGTCCACAATACAAGAGGATGCTGGAGAAGACTGATTTATCTTACGGTTGTTGTTGTGCAGTTAAGTTTAAAAAAAAAATAAAAATAAGTAGGAAAGGAGATGTAGTGTTGTGCTTATTTCCTGTTTGGTCAAAAAGGGCACATTGAGGCTTCCATACAAAGATGATGTCATCAAGTGGGCTGTGCTTAGAATCAGTACAGTTCAGAGAAGCCATCTTGTGACAGTTTGTGATGCAGTTATAAAAGTACAAGGATTGAATTGAGCTCTGACAATTGCTGATACTAATAAATGTAATGTCAGCTACAGATCACTGCAGAGGATACAGCATCAGCCAGTCAGGAAGAGTAAGAACTGTCAGTTACACATTATAAGTTATATTGCAGTTATACAGTTATAAGTTTCCCTGGATTACTATAGTGCTGCATACACAGTGTACAGGACTGCTAATATAAGGAGTGCAGCAGCCATTCATTATAAAGGACTATATATGTGTATCTATCCATATTACTGTGTGCAAATCTACAGGAGCACCTTGCTATGTCATGCAGTAAATAAAGTGCCAGTTTCCATTTAGAAGTTGCAAGTGCATCATTCATATAAAGAGTTAATGTTTTCTATGTAAGGACATTACACACAGACACTACATTGCATACACTTACACATGCAGATACACACACACACTACATTGCATACACTTATACATGCAGATGCACACAAACTACATAATATACACTTACACATGCAGATACACACACACTACATAGCATACACTTATACATGCAGATACACACACACTACATTGCATACACTTACACATGCAGATACACACACACACTACATTGCATACACTTACACATGCAGATACACACACACTACATAGCATACACTTATACAGGCAGATACACACACACTACATAGCATACACTTACACATGCAGATACACACACACACTACATAGCATACACTTATACATGCAGATACACACTACATATCATACACTTATACAGGCAGATACACACACACATTACATAGTATACACTAATACATGCAGATACACACACACTACATATCATACACTTATACATGCAGATACACACACACACTACATAGCATACACTTACACATGCAGATGCACACAGACACTACATAGCATACACTTACACATGCAGATACACACACTACATAGCATACACTTATACATGCAGATACACACACACTACATAGCATACACTTACACATGCAGATACACACAAACACTACATAGCATACACTTATACATGCAGATACACACACACTACATAGCATACACTTACACATGCAGATACACACACACTACATAGCATACACTTATACATGCAGATACACACACACTACATAGCATACACTTATACATGCAGATACACACACTACATAGCATACACTTATACATGCAGATACAGACACACTACATAGCATACACTTATACATGCAGATACACACACACTACATAGCATACACTTACACATGCAGATACACACACACTACATAGCATACACTTATACATGCAGATACACACACATACTACACAGCTTACACTTATACATGCAGATACACACACACTACATAGCATACACTTATACATGCAGATACACACACACTACATAGCATACACTTATACATGCAGATACACACACACTACATAGCATACACTTACACATGCAGATACACACACACTACATAGCATACACTTATACATGCAGATACACACACACTACATAGCATACATTTACACATGCAGATACACACACACACTACATAGCATACACTTACACATGCAGATACACACACACACTACATAGCATACACTTACACATGCAGATACACACAGACACTACATTGGATACACTTATACATGCAGATAAACACACACTACATAGCATACACTTACACATGCAGATACACACACTACATAGCATACACTTATACATGCAGATACACACACACACTACATTGCATACACTTACACATGCAGATACACACACACACTACATTGCATACACTTACACATGCAGATACACACACACTACATAGCATACACTTATACAGGCAGATACACACACACTACATAGCATACACTTACACATGCAGATACACACACACACTACATAGCATACACTTATACATGCAGATACACACTACATATCATACACTTATACAGGCAGATACACACACACATTACATAGTATACACTAATACATGCAGATACACACACACTACATATCATACACTTATACATGCAGATACACACACACACTACATAGCATACACTTACACATGCAGATGCACACAGACACTACATAGCATACACTTACACATGCAGATACACACACTACATAGCATACACTTATACATGCAGATACACACACACTACATAGCATACACTTACACATGCAGATACACACAAACACTACATAGCATACACTTATACATGCAGATACACACACACTACATAGCATACACTTACACATGCAGATACACACACACTACATAGCATACACTTATACATGCAGATACACACACACTACATAGCATACACTTATACATGCAGATACACACACTACATAGCATACACTTATACATGCAGATACAGACACACTACATAGCATACACTTATACATGCAGATACACACACACTACATAGCATACACTTACACATGCAGATACACACACACTACATAGCATACACTTATACATGCAGATACACACACATACTACACAGCTTACACTTATACATGCAGATACACACACACTACATAGCATACACTTATACATGCAGATACACACACACTACATAGCATACACTTATACATGCAGATACACACACACTACATAGCATACACTTACACATGCAGATACACACACACTACATAGCATACACTTATACATGCAGATACACACACACTACATAGCATACATTTACACATGCAGATACACACACACACTACATAGCATACACTTACACATGCAGATACACACACACACTACATAGCATACACTTACACATGCAGATACACACAGACACTACATTGGATACACTTATACATGCAGATAAACACACACTACATAGCATACACTTACACATGCAGATACACACACTACATAGCATACACTTATACATGCAGATACACACACACACTACATAGCATACACTTACACATGCAGATACACACACTACATAGTATACACTTACACATGCAGATACACACACATTACATAGCATACACTTATACATGCAGATACACACACACACACACATTACATAGCATACACTTATACATGCAGATACACACACACTACATAGCATACACTTATACATACAGATACACACACACACACTACATAGCATACACTTATACATACAGATACACACACACACTACATAGTATACACTTATACATGCAGATACACATAGACACACTACATAGCATACACTAACACATGCAGATACACACACACACTACATAGCATACACTTACACATGCAGATACACACACACTACATAGCATACACTTACACATGCAGATACACACACACTACATAGCATACACTTACACATGCAGATACACACACACTACATAGCATACACTTAAACATGCAGATACACACACACACTACATAGCTTACACTTATACATGCAGATACACACACACTACATAGCATACACTTATACAGGCAGATACACACACACACTTATACATACAGATACACACACACTACACAGCTTACACTTATACATGCAGATATACACACATACACACTAATAGATACAGATAGACACACACACTACATCATATATGGGTATCTGTAACTCATTGTATGGGGTCCTGGGCTTGGAAAGCACATTAGCTGTCAGTCTGAAGCTGCCACTGTTTGTTACCCTGGTGTTAGCACTGCTCATCATATAAAACTGAAGGCATGCTAGTATTATCACCAGGGGTTAGAGGTCACCATTACCTGAGGTCAGAGGGTATACAGTCTTCCTACTCCTGCTTAACCCACACACCATTACTTTTCCACAAGGAATCTAACAGGTATCTTACCCTGGGAGAGAAAAGTCAGCTGCTTCTGAGTATGGGCCCAACAGAATTAAAAAAAAAAAAAAAATTAAATGCATGGGGCAAGGCAGGACAGACGGCTAGCAACCTGGGACAGTGGGACAGACCCCTAAAATCAGGACTGTCCCACAAAAATCGGGACAGTTGGGGGGTATGTGTTTCTGTGAGAGTGTGTGTGAGACACCTTGTGTTAGAGAGTGAGATCTGTATGTGTTAGTGTTAGAGAAACCATCTGTAGGAAAGAGAGCATTTTTGTGTGTGAGAGAGAATTTGTGTGTATGGCAGAGAGAGCATCTGTGTGAGATATCATGTGTATGTTTGTGTGTGAGAGAAACAGTGTGTGACAGTGTGGTGTGTGTGACACTGTTGTGTGAGACAGTGTGTGACAGTATGTGTGACAGAGTGTATGTATGGTGTGTGTATGTATGACAGTGTGTGTGTGTGTGTGTGTGTGTGACAGAGTATGTGTGTCAGTGTGTGACAGTGTATGTGTGTCGGGGTGTGTGTGTGACAGTGTGTGTGTGACAGTGTATGTGTGTGACAGTGTGGGTGACAGTGTATGTGTGTTGGTGTGTGACAGTGTATGTGTGTCGGTGTGTGACAGTGTATGTGTGTCGGTGTGTGTGTGTGACAGTGTATGTGTGTCGGTGTGTGACAGTGTGTGTGTGACAGTGTGTGTGTGACAGTGTATGTGTGTGACAGTGTATGAGTGTGACAGTGTATGTGTGTCGGTGTGTGTGTGTGACAGTGTATGTGTGTCGGGGTGTGTGTGTGACAGTGTGTGTGTGACAGTGTATGTGTGTGACAGTGTATGTGTGTCAGTGTGTGACAGTGTATGTGTGTCGGTGTGTGACAGTGTATGTGTGTCGGTGTGTGTGTGTGACAGTGTATGTGTGTCGGTGTGTGACAGTGTGTGTGTGACAGTGTATGTGTGTGACAGTGTATGAGTGTGACAGTGTATGTGTGTCGGTGTGTGTGTGTGTGTGACAGTGTATGTGTGTCGGTGTGTGTCGGTGTGTGACAGTGTATGTGTGTGACAGTGTATGTGTGTGACAGTGTATGTGTGTCGGTGTGTGTGTGACAGTGTATGTGTGTCAGTGTGTGTGTGTGACAGTGTATGTGTGTCGGTGCGTGTGTGTGACAGTGTATGTGTGTCGGTGTGTGTGTGTGACAGTGTATGTGTGTCGGTGTGTGACAGTGTATGTGTGTCGGTGTGTGTGACAGTGTATGTGTGTCGGTGTGTGTGACAGTGTATGTGTGTCAGTGTGTGTGTGTGACAGTGTATGTGTGTCAGTGTGTGTGTGTGACAGTGTATGTGTGTCGGTGTGTGTGTGTGACAGTGTATGTGTGTCGGTGTGTGTGACAGTGTATGTGTGTCGGTGTGTGTGTGGGAGACAGTGTATGTGTGTTGGTGTGTGTTTGTGACAGTGTATGTGTGTCGGTGTGTGTGACAGTGTATGTGTGTCGGTGTGTGTGACAGTGTATGTGTGTCGGTGTGTGTGTGTGACAGTGTATGTGTGTTGGTGTGTGTGTGTGACAGTGTATGTGTGTCGGTGTGTGTGTGTGACAGTGTATGTGTGTCGGTGTGTGTGACAGTGTATGTGTGTCGGTGTGTGTGTGTGTGTGAAACAGTTTGTGTGTTTGACAGTGGGTGTCTGTGTGAGAGAAAGCGTTTGGTAGACATATCCCAACAAATTCTAAGAAGTATTTTTTTATCTCACATGGACGAAAATGTGAGAAATAAAGCAGACATCCCAACCTGCAAAAACTCATGTCAGGGAGGTGGCTTCACCCGCTACTGCGCCGCCCCCCCCCCTCCCAGTTATATATTGGACACCTTGAAACCCTAAATAAGATATAGACTTATCATTAAAGTAGCTTCTCACTAAAGTCACATAAAAATAAAGTAGCTTTATTGCACAACCACATACAACAAACCTATTTTCCAGTGATCCTACGCTTGTTGAATGCTCAAATATTTTAGAATACAAAGTTTAATTACATGCAGTAAACAAGGTAGCATTTGTGTTTTTATTTTATTAGAATCAGTGGGGGCTTTTGGTTACTGATGCATGCTTTAAGTTTAAGGGTTCTATAACGTCCCAGCACTAAAGGCATTCCTTAAAGAAACACTTTTCCGGATTTGGGCCACATTGGATCATGGTACTCGGAGTTTCAGGGAGATTGCACTCCATTTGCTGGCATCAGGGAGCCGCTATTACAATCAGGGAGACTCCCTGAACTTCAGGGAGAGCTGGGATGTCTGAATAACGTAAATCTCAAACAATCACTCCATAAACACATACTGAATACACTGCATATATAATTTGAGGAAAATATGCTAATAAAATAGCCTTTTACTATTTGCCAATAATAGTGTATGAACACTATGTGTATGAACTGGGGATGAAATAAAATAAGATATTTGTGCATGAAAGTCTGGTCTCCTTATGTTACTATAAGCAGGTGTAGGCAGGGGGAGGAGAACAGCACTCCTGAGATAGAACAAAAGCTAGAATAACTTCCATGCCTGTTCATTTATATTGCAACTCAGGGTGCAGGTTCTTTTAGCACACTATAAGCAGGTGTAGGCAGGGGACCATCAGGGAAGGGGTCCCACGGTCCCACCTGACTGGTATTTTACTGGTAGCAGCTAGTTCCAATCCCTCTAAAGGACCTTCTGACATCACAGCTGTCACATGACTACACTGATCACATGGTACAGAGAGACGAGGAAGCAGAAGGGCGGGACATTCAAATCAATAGGAAATTGCTGATTAGACATCTGCGGTTCGTTTCGGATTTATTCGGAAATTCGGAAAATTCTGTAAATTCGGAGATTCGGATCGATTCGAATTTCCGAATTAAAATACTTCCGAATCTACCGAATGAATCCGAAATAGCTGCCGTATCTCTGAATAAATCCGAATTAGCTCGGTAAAATTCGGCATTTCCCCATAGGAAACAATGGGGAGTTTCAGCTGAAAAAAAAACTAACACCGCAGCCCCATTGTTTTCTATGGGGAAACACTAAGTCTGCACCTAACACCCTAACATGTACCCCGAGTCTCTAAACACCCCTAATCTAACACTTATTAACCCCTAATCTGCCGCCCCCGCTATCGCTGACTCCTGCATTATTTTATTAACCCCTAATCTGCCGACTGGATATCGCCGCCACTATAATAAATATATTAACCCCTAAACCGCCGCACTCCCGCCTCACAAACACTATAATAAATTTCATTAACCCCTAATCTGCCCCACCCCAACGTCGCCGCAATCTAACTACAAGTATTAACCCCTAATCTGCCGACCGTACATCGCCGCCACCTACATTATAGCTATTAACCCCTAATCTGCTGTCCCTAACATCGCCGACCCCTACATTATAGTTATTAAACCCTAATCTGCCCCCCAACGTCGCCGCAATCTAACTACAAGTATTAACCCCTAATCTGCCAACCGGACACCGCCACTATCTACATTATAGCTATTAACCCCTAATCTGCTGTCCCTAACATCGCCGACCCCTACATTATAGTTATTAACCCCTAATCTGCCCCCCCCAACGTCGCCGCAATCCAAACTACAAGTATTAACCCCTAATCTGCCGACCAGATATCGCCGCCACCTACATTATAGCTATTAACCCCTAATCTGCTGTCCCTAACATCGCCGACCCCTACATTATAGTTATTAACCCCTAATCTGCCCCCCCCAACGTCGCCACAATCTAACTACAAGTATTAACCCCTAATCTGCCGACCGGACATCGCCGCCACCTACATAATAGCTATTAACCCCTAATCTGCTGTCCCTAACATCGCCGACCCCTACATTATAGTTATTAACCCCTAATCTGCCCCCCCCAACTTCGCCGCAATCTAACTACAAGTATTAACCCCTAATCTGCCGACCGGACATCGCCGCCACCTATATAATAGCTATTAACCCCTAATCTGCTGTCCCTAACATCGCTGACCCCTACATTATAGTTATTAACCCCTAATCTGCCCCCCCCCCCCAATGTCGCCGCAATCCTAACTACAAGTATTAACCCCTAATCTGCCGACCGGACATCGCCGCCACCTACATTATAGCTATTAACCCCTAATCTGCTGTCCCTAACATCGCCGACCCCTACATTATAGTTATTAACCCCTAATCTGCCCCCCTGAACGTCGCCGCAATCTAACTACAAGTATTAACCCCTAATCTGCCAACCGGACATCGCCGCCACCTACATAATAGCTATTAACCCCTAATCTGCTGTCCCTAACATCGCCGACCCCTACATTATAGTTATTAACCCCTAATCTGCCCCCCCAACTTCGCCGCAATCTAACTACAAGTATTAACCCCTAATCTGCCGACCGGACATCGCCGCTACCTACATTATAGCTATTAACCCCTAATCTGCTGTCCCTAACATCGCAGACCCCTACATTATAGTTATTAACCCCTAATCTGCCCCCCCCCAACGTCGCCGCAATCCTAACTACAAGTATTAACCCCTAATCTGCCGACCGGACATCGCCACCACCTACATTATAGCTATTAACCCCTAATCTGCTGTCCCTAACATCGCCGACCCCTACATTATAGTTATTAACCCCTAATCTGCCCCCCAACGTCGCCGCAATCTAACTACAAGTATTAACCCCTAATCTGCCGACCGGACATCGCTGCCACTATAATAAATGTATTAACCCCTAAACCGCCGCACTCCCGCCTCGCAAACACTATAATAAATTTTATTAACCCCTAATCTGCCCTCCCTAACATCGCCGCCACCTACCTACAATTATTAACCCCTAATCTCCCGCCCCCAACGTCGCCGCTACTATAATAAAGTTATTAACCCCTAATCCTAAATCTATCCCTAACCCTAACACCCCCTAACTTAAATATAATTTAAATAAAATGAAATAAATTTACTATAATTAAATAAATGAATCCTATTTAAAACTAAATACTTACCTGTAAAATAAACCCTAAGATAGCTACAATATAACTAATACTAGATTTATATTTATTTTACAGGCAACTTTGTATTTATTTTAACTAGGTACAATAGTTATTAAATAGTTAATAACTATTTAATAACTACCTAGCTAAAATAAATACAAATTTACCTGTAAAATAAATCCTAACCTAAGTTACAATTACACCTAACACTACACTATCATTAAATTAATTAAATAAATGAATCCTATTTAAAACTATATACTTACCTGTAAAATAAACCCTAATATAGCTACAATATAACTAATAGTTACATTGTAGCTATCTTAGGATTTATATTTATTTTACAGGCAACTTTGTATTTATTTTAACTAGGTACAATAGCTATTAAATAGTTATTGACTATTTAATAGCTACCTAGTTAAAATAATTACAAAATTACCTGTAAAATAAATCCTAACCTAAGTTACAATTAAACCTAACACTACACTATCATTAAATAAATTAACTACAAGTACATGACTACACTGATCACATGGTACAGAGAGACGAGGAAGCAGAAGGGCGGGACATTCAAATCAATAGGAAATTGCTGATTAGACATCTGCGGTTCGTTTCGGATTTATTCGGAAATTCGGAAAATTCTGTAAATTCGGAGATTCGGATCGATTCGAATTTCCGAATTAAAATACTTCCGAATCTACCGAATGAATCCGAAATAGCTGCCGTATCTCTGAATAAATCCGAATTAGCTCGGTAAAATTCGGCATTTCCCCATAGGAAACAATGGGGAGTTTCAGCTGAAAAAAAAACTAACACCGCAGCCCCATTGTTTTATATGGGGAAACACTAAGTCTGCACCTAACACCCTAACATGTACCCCGAGTCTCTAAACACCCCTAATCTAACACTTATTAACCCCTAATCTGCCGCCCCCGCTATCGCTGACTCCTGCATTATTTTATTAACCCCTAATCTGCCGACTGGATATCGCCGCCACTATAATAAATATATTAACCCCTAAACCGCCGCACTCCCGCCTCACAAACACTATAATAAATTTCATTAACCCCTAATCTGCCCCACCCCAACGTCGCCGCAATCTAACTACAAGTATTAACCCCTAATCTGCCGACCGTACATCGCCGCCACCTACATTATAGCTATTAACCCCTAATCTGCTGTCCCTAACATCGCCGACCCCTACATTATAGTTATTAAACCCTAATCTGCCCCCCAACGTCGCCGCAATCTAACTACAAGTATTAACCCCTAATCTGCCAACCGGACACCGCCACTATCTACATTATAGCTATTAACCCCTAATCTGCTGTCCCTAACATCGCCGACCCCTACATTATAGTTATTAACCCCTAATCTGCCCCCCCAACGTTGCCGCAATCCAAACTACAAGTATTAACCCCTAATCTGCCGACCAGATATCGCCGCCACCTACATTATAGCTATTAACCCCTAATCTGCTGTCCCTAACATCGCCGGCCCCTACATTATAGTTATTAACCCCTAATCTGCCCCCCCCAACGTCGCCGCAATCTAACTACAAGTATTAACCCCTAATCTGCCGACCGGACATCGCCGCCACCTACATAATAGCTATTAACCCCTAATCTGCTGTCCCTAACATCGCCGACCCCTACATTATAGTTATTAACCCCTAATCTGCCCCCCCCAACTTCTCCGCAATCTAACTACAAGTATTAACCCCTAATCTGCCGACCGGACATCGCCGCCACCTATATAATAGCTATTAACCCCTAATCTGCTGTCCCTAACATCGCTGACCCCTACATTATAGTTATTAACCCCTAATCTGCCCCCCCCCCCAATGTCGCCGCAATCCTAACTACAAGTATTAACCCCTAATCTGCCGACCGGACATCGCCGCCACCTACATTATAGCTATTAACCCCTAATCTGCTGTCCCTAACATCGCCGACCCCTACATTATAGTTATTAACCCCTAATCTGCCCCCCCCAATGTCGCCGCAATCTAACTACAAGTATTAACCCCTAATCTGCCGACCGGACATCGCCGCCACCTACATAATAGCTATTAACCCCTAATCTGCTGTCCCTAACATCGCCGACCCCTACATTATAGTTATTAACCCCTAATCTGCCCCCCCAACTTCGCCGCAATCTAACTACAAGTATTAACCCCTAATCTGCCGACCGGACATCACCGCTACCTACATTATAGCTATTAACCCCTAATCTGCTGTCCCTAACATCGCAGACCCCTACATTATAGTTATTAACCCCTAATCTGCCCCCCCCAACGTCGCCGCAATCCTAACTACAAGTATTAACCCCTAATCTGCCGACCGGACATCGCCGCCACCTACATTATAGCTATTAACCCCTAATCTGCTGTCCCTAACATCGCCGACCCCTACATTATAGTTATATAAAAAAATGCCCTACCCTATACTAAATTACAAATGTTAACAGCTCTATTACCTTACAAGCCCTTAAAAGGGCCTTTTGCGGGGCATGCCCCAAAGAAAACAGCTCTTTTGCCTGTAAAAAAAAAACACAATACCACCCCCCAACATTACAACCCACAACCCACATACCCCTACTCTAACCCAAAGCCCCCTTAAATAAACCTAACACTACCCCCCTGAAGATCTCCCTACCTTGAGTCGTGTTCACCCAGCCGGGCTGAAGTCTTCATCCGATGGGGCAGAAGAGGACATCCAGACCGGCAGAAGTCTTCATCCAAGCGGGGCAAAAAGAGGTCTTCCATCCATCAGAAAAGTACCAAAATACAGACAAACACTAAATTACCAAAAATAATAAAATATTACAAGAATTTTAAACTAATTACACCTAATCTAAGCCCCCTACTAGCTATTAATATAGCTACAATATAACTAATAGTTACATTGTAGCTATTTTAGGATTTATATTTATTTTACAGGCAACTTTGTATTTATTTTAACTAGGTACAATAGTTATTAAATAGTTAATAACTATTTAATAACTACCTAGCTAAAATAAATACAAATTTACCTGTAAAATAAATCCTAACCTAAGTTACAATTACACCTAACACTACACTATCATTAAATTAATTAAATAAATGAATCCATTTTAAAACTAAATACTTACCAGTAAAATAAACCCTAATATAGCTACAATATAACTAATAGTTACATTGTAGCTATTTTTGGATTTATATTTATTTTACAGGCAACTTTGTATTTATTTTAACTAGGTACAATAGCTATTAAATAGTTATTGACTATTTAATAGCTACCTAGTAAAAATAATTACAAAATTACCTGTAAAATAAATCCTAACCTAAGTTACAATTAAACCTAACACTACACTATCATTAAATAAATTAACTACAAGTACCTACAATTAAATACAATTAAATAAACTAAACTAAAGTACAAAAAAAAACACTAAATTACAAAAAATAAAAAAATATTACAAGAATTTTAAACTAATTACACCTAATCTAAGCCCCCTAATAAAATAACAAAGCCCCCCAAAATAAAAAAATGCCCTACCCTATACTAAATTACAAAAGTTAACAGCTCAATTACCTTACCAGCCCTTAAAAGGGCCTTTTGTGGGGCATGCCCCAAAGAAAACAGCTCTTTTGCCTGTAAAAAAAAAACACAATACCACCCCCCAACATTACAACCCACCACCCACATACCCCTACTCTAACCCAAACCCCCCTTAAATAAACCTAACACTACCCCCCTGAAGATCTCCCTACCTTGAGTCGTGTTCACCCAGCCGGGCTGAAGTCTTCATCCGATGGGGCAGAAGAGGACATCCAGACCGGCAGAAGTCTTCATCCAAGCGGGGCAAGAAGAGGTCTTCCATCCATCAGAAAAGTACCAAAAAACAAACAAACACTAAATTACCAAAAATAATAAAATATTACAAGAATTTTAAACTAATTACACCTAATCTAAGCCCCCTACTAGCTATTAATATAGCTACAATATAACTAATAGTTACATTGTAGCTATTTTAGGATTTATATTTATTTTACAGGCAACTTTGCATTTATTTTAACTAGGTAAAATAGCTATTAAATAGATATTTACTGGGGGGCGGAGTTTGCCGGCATCCAAGATGGACGTTTCTCTTTAGTGCTCCGCATTTCAATCTGAGGAGATGCACCACCGCCTGCACAAAATCAAGCAGAGAGGGCTCTAAAAGGGTTATGTAACACCATGAACATGCGGTGCACTGGGAGATACCTCTTTCACGCCCCAAACTTTTAAACATCGCGCCATATCTAAGGCGCAGAGGTCCGGTTGCAGCCGCCATCTTCCCCCAGTGCCTGAGCCGTTACTTCAAGTCAGCGCGACTACACCCCACCTCAGTCAGCCTGCACAGTGAAGTGACTCTTAAAACAGCAGAGACAATTCACCTCCGGAGCGTGAGTATGTGACCTGGCACCGCTCCACACACAGCCTCAATCATAGCTCTCGTAACATCTTCCCAGGGGCAAGCCATAAGCAGAGCTACCGCAAATACAAGGGCGGCAAATACATAAAAGAAAAAGAACACTCAAATCTAGCCCTACAATAGACTTACAGAGGGCGACATTAGACTCTGAGCTACAACAGAGGTACATAAGGGACACCGCAACTTTATAAACCCCCTTCTAAGTTCAGGCAACAAACTTTTGAGCACATGATAGCTGGGCCTAGACCCCTGGAAAACCAGCACTACCCTTGTGGCAACCATTGCATTTGCTCCTACTCTCTAGATTTGGCCTTACACATAATCCCAACCAGCTCCCTCAAGGCTTTTATTAAAAGATTAGCTGAGAACATTACAAGCCCAAAACGGAGCCCACTTTATTACCAGATCCTACAGTGGCCCCAGAATATTGCAAACTTTAGGGGAATCTATAACAGTTTTGCTATCTTTTGGAAGTTTGGTTCTCTCTCTCCACTCAGCCATATCTGAACTTTCAACATATTTTTTCATTTCTAATACTTGCCTGCCATCTTGTGGACAACAGTGATATAACAGACAGAGGATTTAATTTCTCCCAACACCTTTTCATTTCTTATACAAGCCCGCCACCCGGTGGTTTAAGGTGCTATTACACACAGAGGAATTCAGGTTTCTCAGCAATTTTTCATTTCTAATGCAAGCCTGCCATCTAGTGGATATCGATATTATTGCACTAAGTTGATCTACACATACATACAATCTAAACCCAAGAAGGTAAAGGAATCACAACTGCTCTGAAATTGATCCTCTTATCCCTCCCAAAAACAACCTCTCACAAGAAAATCCAGACAAGAGCATTAAAATGGCAGCAAAGAGGTTGAACAAATCAGAGAAGATGGGAGGGGGGAAAAACACTCCAGTTACCTCTTACTTCAAGCAAACACAGAGTGATAACCCAGCTGAGCAAAGCACTGAAATCAGGGCATCCACTGAAGTCACTCCATACGAGTCTCACCCCATAGATGATAACACACCTCTGACTAGAGCTGATCTACATCTACTTGTGTCCAAACAAGATATCACCAGCAGCTTCGACAAGCTATGGGCTAAACTGGACGCCATGCATACCTCTATGAACGAGAGTTTAAATGATATCAAGAAAGATATGTCAGACCTGGGCGCAAGGGTCGAATCTCTGGAGGAAAACAATGACAACATTATAGAAGGTGTAGAGATGGCGGTCCAGCAGACATCCCAACAACAGCAGGTAGTTAATGAACTGCTGGACAAGTTGGAGGATATGGAGAATAGGAGCAGAAGATGTAACATCCGTCTCAAAGGTATTCCAGAATCTGTAACACCTACAGACCTACCCTCCTACCTACATCAATTGTTTTGTGCGATTACAGGAGTGGACCTGTCCACAGACATCGAAATAGAAAGGGCCCATAGAGCACTCAAGCCTAAGCCCAAAGCTGACTTCCCACCGAGGGATGTCATTGTAGCCTTTCTGAGATTCCCTGAAAAAGACAAGATCCTCAGAGACGCAGCAAAACAACCTACCTTCAAATTTAGGGGTAATGTGGTACACTTTTTCCAGGATCTTAGTAACAGAACTTTACAAAGAAGGGGAGCTTTAAGACCTCTCACAACCCTCTTAAGAAAAAACCAGATCCAGTACAGGTGGGGATACCATTTTGCCCTCCACATTTCAAAGGACAATAAACTATTGACAATCAGAGATGCAGAGGGGATTCCAGATATCTGTGAGGCTTTGGATCTAGAAATACCCCCTATTCAAGGGCCTTCCTCATCTGCTGAGATGCCGAAACCACAGAGGATACCCATGAAGTCACAGAGATCACAGTGGGCAAGGATCCCTACGAAGAAACCTAAGAACACTTGACAGGTTCAACCTGAAACTTGTTGAACTAGTCTCCTCTCTGTCCAGCTCGTGAATACTCGGACAATGGGGCATGATGATTAACCTTAGGAGCTTCAGAACCGGGGCCTGATGCAGCCCTCCACCAGAAATGTCATGGTTTTAGAAAATTGTTATGTTTATTGTTGGGGTAGGGTTTAGTTGAGTAAGTAGGGGCTAACTCCTATTCTGGTTAATTAAGGTCCACAGACTTAAAGACAGAAAGGCCGGCACTTATGTTTACATTAATAACACTGTTTCCTTAGAAAGACCTCTTTTATCATGTTTGCCTTAAGCACTAAGAGGGAGGATAGGTGACACCTCCTCGGACTCTGAAAGTCCCCCTAGAAGAAGTTTACATATGTTTAGCCAAGAAATAATTTTTTTGTTATTTATTTCAGGTTTAACTACATGGGTTGATAATGTAATGCACAACATGATTAACCTGTTTTGTTTTCTTGTCCTCTTTCTCTATCAGAATACCTCCTTCTCTACCTCTCTATTCTTCTCCTCACCCTTACCCTCCAAAAGACCACAAATGCTCCTGTCACATAGAAGCTGGGCTGAAATCCAGGCGGTAATCTCGGATTCATCATACTCAGATAGGTCCAATACGAGGTGTCAGGTAACTGAAAACGCACCAATAGATAATGATTCCAAGACACCCTTTTCAACACTTAGATGGCTAATACCAACATCACGTTAGTCTCACATAATGTGAGAGGCCTTAATTCAGACATAAAAAGAAGGAAGGCTATGTCACAATACAAACTCCTAGGGGCTAATGTCATATTTATGCAAGAGACCCATTTCCTGTCCTCTCAGATCCCGAAATATTGGGAGAGACAATTCCCTTTACATTACCATTCGACGGTTAACCAGAAAAAAAGGGGGGTATCTATACTCCTCCACTCCTCCCTAAACTTCCATCTCACTGATTCCATCATAGACAAAGAGGGTAGATACCTCATCATCAAAGGCACCATCAACGAAGTAGAACTAGTTTTTTGTAATGTATACGCTCCAAATGAGCATCAAGAACAGTTCTTCACTAATTTATCCTACCTCCTCACTAGTTGGAATACAGCTAGAATTTTCTTAGCAGGTGACTTCAATGTCTCTCTATACACGCAGTCCCAAACCTCAAACACTCCTCTCACGGCCGCCCAACACAGAGTAAATAAAAAGGTTCTCTCAATCTTCCAGACTATGGCAGGGCACAACCTACTGGACACATGGAAGGCTCTACATGGCGTTACAGCTGATCACACATTCTATTCCACAGCACACCGCAAGTACTTCCGCTTAGACTACATCTTCTCAAGTCAGATCCTGATAGCTAACCTAGTGTCTTCCTCTATTCACCCATGTGTGTGGTCCGACCACTCAATAGTTTTACTAAAGTTGAAAGGGATTCTCCCATACAATAATACCAAAAGTTGGTCGTTTGACCCTTTAACACTAAAATACCCAAACCAAAAGGAGACGGTTCTTAGACACATGGAGGAATACCGGACTCTCAATACGAACACAGTAGACAACCCCATACAGGTATGGGCAGCCCATAAATCAGTTATAAGAGGGCTGTTGATCCAAATAAAGTCACACACTAAAGGTAAAGCGAAAACTTTTTTTGACTCACTTCAAAGGGACATAGCTAACCTAGAGAAACGTCACAAACTGTCTGGCTCAACTAGTCACTATAAATCACTACAAGACAAACGACAAGCACTTGACAAATTACTTTCTGACCAATCATCCAGAGCAGGGCTTAGACTTCAATCTAAATATTTTCTATATGCAAATAAACCAGACAAATTCATGGCCTATAAAATTAGGAATAGAACTAGAGACATGTCTTTCCCCTCCCTCTATAACTCCCAGGGGGTCCTAACATCAAACCCCAAAGATATAGTCGACTCATTTGCGGCCTACTATGGTTCGTTATATGACGGTCAGAAAGTAACCAAAACAGAAATGACACGGAACTCCCTCGACGCCTTTCTAGAGGAGGCAGCCTTACCCAAGATTAGCAAACAAGAACTAGACTCCTTAAATGCTGACATCACAGACAGGGAGGTCCTAGGGGTTCTCAAAGATTTAAAGTCAGGCAAGGCGGCAGGCCCTGACGGTTTCCCAGGGAACTATTACAAACAATTTAAACCAACTCTCACCAAACATATTGTCCAATTCTGCAACTCCATACTAAAAGGCCATATGATCCCATCTAAATTGTTAGACGCTAAAATTATAGTACTCCCGAAACCAGGCAAAGATAAGACGTTGTGTCAGAATTATAGGCCAATATCCCTAATAAATCAGGACCTAAAAATTTTCACAAAAATTCTAGCTAATCGACTTAAACCCCTACTCCCCAGACTGGTACACCCTGACCAGGTTGGCTTCATCCAAAATAGAGAAGCTCCAGATAATGTCAGGAGAATGGTGTCCCTGATTGACTACATGCATGAAACAAAAACGCCTTCTCTGCTCCTTTCTCTGGATGCAGAGAAGGCGTTTGACAGAGTTGATTGGACATACATGCAGGCAGTGTTAACTAAGATAGGCATCTCTGGGGAATTCATGAGAGCAATTCAAAATATATATTCCACCCCCTCTGTGAGCGTGAGAGCCATGGGTCACCAATCCGAAAGATTTGCTGTCCTCAATGGGACCCGTCAGGGATGCCCTTTGTCCCCATTACTATTTGCGCTGTGCATAGAGCCCCTGGCCCAACATATTAGAAGATCCCCTGATATAACAGGTATTAAAATAAAGCAAAAGGAATTTAAACTCACACTCTTCATAGACGATGTCCTACTCTCCCTGTCAAGACCACTAATGACACTTCCGAACCTCTACCAAACCCTCAACTCCTTTTCCTCCATATCAGGCTATAAAATTAACCTGGAAAAATGTAAAGCACTACCTGTGCATCTCCCAGACCATACCAAAAAGCTGATAGAGGCTAACTTTGAATTTAAATGGGCCAAACACCTCCTCAGATACTTGGGGATTAATCTAACCACAAGCTCAACGGCACTATACAAGGCAAATTATCCCCCTATGTATAAATCTCTTAAACAAGATTTAAATAAATGGAGTAAACTAAGATTCTCATGGTTTGGTAGACTGTCGGCAGTCAAAATGATGATATTGCCAAGAATCCTATATTTATTCCGCACCCTGCCGATTAGAATTCCAGCCCCAGATTTGGACGACCTCCAAAAGCATATAATTAGCTTTATAAGGGGAAACAAAAAGGCTAGAATCCCTTCGGCAGTCCTTTCTAGGAACAGACAATTGGGGGGGGGGCACCAAACCTTAAACACTACTATCAGGCAGCCAGACTAGCACAGACGACACTTCTCAACGACCCTGACAAGGACATTGTTTGGACCCAACTGGAATCAGATATTGAAGGACTTATCCCACAGGACATGATTCTTTGGGATCCTAAACGATGCCTTAGTAGGAAGCAACAAGAATATCCAATAATAGATTTCATGATCAAGCAATGGTCCAGACTGACTACTTCTTTGGCTCTACTCCCTATGCACTCTGTTAAAGCCACACTCACAAGCCTAGTTAGACATGAATTGATCCCCATTATTCGAAAATGGGAAAATAGAGGACTTTATAGAATAGCCGACCTTATAATAGGAGGTAAAATGATGAGCTACACACAATTACAAGAAAAATTGCAGCCAATCAAATTAGAATGGTTCTTATACTTGCAGCTTACCTCCACCATTCACCCTCTTTTGCCATCCATAACTAAAAATTTGCCCTCTATGTTAGAGAACATATGCAGCACCTCATCCAGGCCCAGGAATACTATCTCCAGGCTTTACCAAGCAATCCAGCTAGCATCAGAAAATGCCAAATCCACCATACAAACTAAATGGGAAAAAGATATTAACAAGGAAATGGAGATTCAGGATTGGCATATGACTCTATCTAGTGCAGGAAAGGGATTGTTAAGTGCAGATATGTGGGAAAACTGCATTAAGACCAACTTCCGTTGGTATCTAACTCCGCTGATAACCTCACACTCCACCAAAGATAGATCTAGACTCTGTTATAGAGGCTGTGGGGAAGTGGGGGACTATAAACACATGTGGTGGGACTGCTCCCATACACACAGGGTGTGGAACCAATTATCCCGGTTTTTAAGCTCTATCCTAGACAGCCCTATCAAGCTTACCATGGAACAAGCTTTACTCCACATCAGACTTAAAGAATTTAATAAATATATTAATTTGTTTATCAAGATAACTTGCACTGCCACGAGGATTTGTATAGCCCGCCATTGGAGGTAGTGTGCCCCGTCCTGGGAAGAAATCAAACTCAAACTTAAATTTTATTACAGCATGTCAGAACAGGCAGCATTTCTTCTAGATACCCAAGAAACCTTTCAGAAAGTATGGTACTACTGGATATTACACAATGTATCCTAACACACTAGTTTACTCCAATAGAGTATCACTATCTCTTTATTTCATTGATCCTTATCCTGGTAATATGTAGCTGGTTGGAGCCTTTAAGCATCATAACTGTGCACCAAATGATTTTAATTTTAGCTACAAACAGAAGATTCCTCACTACACAGATCATTGTTTCACAATGTTGGATGCTTTCAAGTTTCTCATGTTAGAGAGGCTTTACAGGATATGACTTAGTAACTGAACGATTCAATGATCTGTAACCTGAATTATCTTAATTACTATGTTATTTTAGAGAACCAGGATTTCTGTTCTCTTGATTTGTTTTTCTTTTACACTTTTTCTGTAATTATGCCTTTGCTACAAAATAATAAAAATTATTTTATCATAAATAGATATTTATTGTTTAATAGCTACCTAGTTAAAATAATTACAAAATTACCTGTAAAATAAATCCTAACCTAAGTTACAATTAAACCTAACACTACACTATCATTAAATAAATTAAGTACAAGTACCTACAATTAAATACAATTAAATAAACTAAACTTGAATCTGATTGGCTGATTGAAACAGCCAATCAGATTTTCCTACCTTCATTCCGATTGGCTGATAGAATCCTATCAGCCAATCGGAATTCAAGTGACGCCATCTTGGATGATGTCACTTAAATGTACAGTCATTTAGTCGTCGGATCAAGAAAGAAGAGGATGCTCCGCGTCGGATGTCTTCAGGATGCTGCCGCTCCGCTCCGGATGGATGAACATAGAAGATGCCGCCTGGATCAAGACTTCTGATGGATGGAAGACCTCTTCTTGCCCCGCTTGGATGAAGACTTCTGCCGGTCTGGATGTCCTCTTCTGCCCCATCGGATGAAGACTTCGGCCCGGCTGGGTGAACACGACTCAAGGTAGGGAGATCTTCAAGGGGGTAGTGTTAGGCTTATTTAAGGGGGGTTTGGGTTAGAGTAGGGGTATGTGGGTGGTGGGTTGTAATGTGGGGGGGGTATTGTGTTTTTTTTTACAGGCAAAAGAGCTGTTTTCTTTGGGGCATGCCCCGCAAAAGGCCCTTTTAAGGGCTGGTAAGGTAATAGAGCTGTTAACTTTTGTAATTTAGTATAGGGTAGGGCATTTTTTTATTTTGGGGGGCTTTGTTATTTTATTAGGGGGCTTAGATTAGGTGTAATTAGTTTAAAATTCTTGTAATATTTTTTTATTTTTTGTAATTTAGTGGGGGGGTTTTTGTACTTTAGTTTAGTTTATTTAATTGTATTTAATTGTAGGTACTTGTAGTTAATTTATTTAATGATAGTGTAGTGTTAGGTTTAATTGTAACTTAGGTTAGGATTTATTTTACAGGTAATTTTGTAATTATTTTAACTAGGTTGCTATTAAACAGTAAATAACTATTTAATAGCTATTTTACCTAGTTAAAATAAATACAAAGTTGCCTGTAAAATAAATATAAATCCTAAAATAGCTACAATGTAACTATTAGTTATATTGTAGCTATATTAGGGTTTATTTTACAGGTAAGTATTTAGTTTTAAATAGGATTCATTTATTTAATTAATTTAATGATAGTGTTGTGTTAGGTGTAATTGTAACTTAGGTTAGGATTTATTTTACAGGTAAATTTGTATTTATTTTAGCTAGGCAGTTATTAAATAGTTATTAACTATTTAATAACTATTGTACCTAGTTAAAATAAATACAAAGTTGCCTGTAAAATAAATATAAATCCTAAAATAGCTACAATGTAACTATTAGTTATATTGTAGCTATATTAATAGCTAGTAGGGGGCTTAGATTAGGTGTAATTACTTTAAAATTCTTGTAATATTTTATTATTTTTGGTAATTTAGTGTTTGTTTGTTTTTTGGTACTTTTCTGATGGATGGAAGACCTCTTTTTGCCCTGCTTGGATGAAGACTTCTGCCGGTCTGGATGTCCTCTTCTGCCCCATCGGATGAAGACTTCGGCCCAGCTGGGTGAACACGACTCAAGGTAGGGAGATCTTCAGGGGGGTAGTGTTAGGTTTATTTAAGGGGGCTTTGGGTTAGAGTAGGGGTATGTGGGTGGTGGGTTGTAATGTGGGGGGGGGGATTGTGTTTTTTTTTACAGGCAAAAGAGCTGTTTTCTTTGGGGCATGCCCCGCAAAAGGCCCTTTTAAGGGCTGGTAAGGTAATAGACCTGTTAACTTTTGTAATTTAGTATAGGGTAGGGCATTTTTTTATTTTGGGGGGCTTTGTTATTTTATTAGGGGGCTTAGATTAGGTGTAATTAGTTTAAAATTCTTGTAATATTTTTTTATTTTTTGTAATTTAGTGTTTGTTTTTTTGTACTTTAGTTTAGTTTATTTAATTGTATTTAATTGTAGGTACTTGTTGTTAATTTATTTAATGATAGTGTAGTGTTAGGTTTAATTGTAACTTAGGTTAGGATTTATTTTACAGGTAATTTTGTAATTATTTTAACTAGGTAGCTATTAAATAGTCAATATCTATTTAATAGCTATTTTACCTAGTTAAAATAAATACAAAGTTGCCTGTAAAATAAATATAAATCCTAAAATAGCTACAATGTAACTATTAGTTATATTGCAGCTATATTAGGGTTTATTTTACAGGTAAGTATTTAGTTTTAAATAGGATTCATTTATTTAATTAATTTAATGATAGTGTAGTGTTAGGTGTAATTGTAACTTAGGTTAGGATTTATTTTACAGGTAAATTTGTATTTATCTTAGCTAGGAAGTTATTAAATAGTTATTAACTATTTAATAGCTATTGTACCTAGTTAAAATAAATGCAAAGTTGCCTGTAAAATAAATATAAATCCTAAAATAGCTACAATGTAACTATTAGTTATAATGTAGCTATATTAATAGCTAGTAGGGGGCTTAGATTAGGTGTAATTAGTTTAAAATTCTTGTAATATTTTATTATTTTGGTAATTTAGTGTTTGTTTGTTTTTTGGTACTTTTCTGATGGATGGAAGACCTCTTCTTGCCCCACTTGGATGAAGACCTCTGCCGGTCTGGATGTCCTCTTCTGCCCCATCGGATGAAGACTTCGGCCCGGCTGGGTGAACACGACTCAAGGTAGGGAGATCTTCAGGGGGGTAGTGTTAGGTTTATTTAAGGGGGGTTTGGGTTAGAGTAGGGGTATGTGGGTGGTGGGTTGTAATGTTGGGGGTGGTGTTTTTTTTTTACAGGCAAAAGAGCTGTTTTCTTTGGGGCATGCCCCGCAAAAGGCCCTTTTAAGGGCTGGTAAGGTAATAGAGCTGTTAACTTTTGTAATTTAGTATAGGGTAGGGCATTTTTTTTTATTTTGGGGGGGCTTTGTTATTTTATTAGGGGGCTTAGATTAGCTGTAATTAGTTTAAAATTGCTGGTCTGGATGTCCTCTTCTGCCGCATCGGATGAAGACTTCGGCCCGGCTGGGTGAACACGACTCAAGGTAGGGAGATCTTCAGGGGGGTAGTGTTAGGTTTATTTAAGGGGGGTTTGGGTTAGAGTAGGGGTATGTGGGTGGTGGGTTGTAATGTTGGGGGGTGGTATTGTGGTTTTTTTTTTACAGGCAAAAGAGCTGTTTTCTTTGGGGCATGCCCCGCAAAAGGCCCTTTTAAGGGCTGGTAAGGTAATAGAGCTGTTAACTTTTGTAATTTAGTATATGGTAGGGCATTTTTTTATTTTGGGGGGCTTTGTTATTTTATTAGGGGGCTTAGATTAGGTGTAATTAGTTTAAAATTCTTGTAATATTTTTTTATTTTTTGTAATTTAGTGTTTGTTTGTTTTTGTAATTTAGTGGGGGGGGTTTTGTACTTTACTTTAGTTTATTTAATTGTAGATAATTGTAGGTTCTTGTACTTAATTTATTTAATGATAGTGTAGTGTTAGGTTTAATTGTAACTTAGGTTAGGATTTATTTTACAGGTAATTTTGTAATTATTTTTACCTAGTTAAAATAAATACAAAGTTGCCTGTAAAATAAATATAAATCCTAAAATAGCTACAATGTAACTAGTAGTTATACTGTAGCTATATTAGGGTTTATTTTACAGGTAAGTATTTAGTTTTAAATAGGATTCATTTATTTAATTAATTTAATGATAGTGTAGTGTTAGGTGTAATTGTAACTTAGGTTAGGATTTATTTTACAGGTAAATTTGTATTTATTTTAGCTAGGTAGTTATTAAATAGTTATTAACTATATAATAACTATTGTACCTAGTTAAAATAAATACAAACTTGCCTGTAAAATGAAAATAAACCCTAAGATAGCTACAATGTAACTAGTATTAGTTATATTGTAGCTAACTTAGGGTTTATTTTACAGGTAAGTATTTAGTTTTAAATAGGATTCATTTATTTAATTATAGTAAATTTATTTCGTTTTATTTAAATTATATTTAAGTTAGGGGGGTGTTAGGTTTAGGGGTTAATAACTTTATTATAGTAGCGGCGACGTTGGGGGCGGGAGATTAGGGGTTAATAATTGTAGGTAGGTGGCGGCGATGTTAGGGAGGGCAGATTAGGGGTTAATAAAATTTATTATAGTGTTTGCGAGGCGGGAGTGCGGTGGTTTAGGGGTTAATACATTTATTATAGTGGCGGCGATGTCCGGTCGGCAGATTAGGGGTTAATACTTGTAGTTAGATTGCGGCGACGTTGGGGGGGCAGATTAGGGTTAATAACTATAATGTAGGGGTCTGCGATGTTAGGGACAGCAGATTAGGGGTTAATAGCTATAATGTAGGTGGCGGCGATGTCCGGTCGGCAGATTAGGGGTTAATACTTGTAGTTAGGATTGCGGCGACGTTGGGGGGGGCTGATTAGGGGTTAATAACTATAATGTAGGGGTCGGCAATGTTAGGGACAGCAGATTAGGGGTTAATAGCTATAATGTAGGTGGCGGCGATGTCCGGTCGGCAGATTAGGGGTTAATACTTGTAGTTAGGATTGCGGCGACGTTGGGGGGGGTGCAGATTATGGGTTAATAACTATAATGTAGGGGTCGGCGATGTTAGGGACAGCAGATTAGGGGTTAATAGCTATAATGTAGGTGGCGGCGATGTCTGGTCGGCAGATTAGGGGTTAACACTTGTAGTTAGATTGCGGCGACGTTGGGGGGGCAGATTAGGGGTTAATAACTATAATGTAGGTGGCGGCGATGTCCGGTCGGCAGATTAGGGGTTAATACTTGTAGTTAGGATTGCGGCGACGTTGGGGGGGGCAGATTAGGGGTTAATAACTATAATGTAGGGGTCGGCGATGTTAGGGACAGCGGATTAGGGGTTAATAGCTATAATGTAGGTGGCGGCGGTGTCCGGTCGGCAGATTAGGGGTTAAATAATTTTATTATAGGGTTTGCGATGTGGGGGGCCTCGGTTTAGTGGTTCATAGGTAGTTTATGGGTGTTAGTGTACTAAATGGGTGTTAGTGTACTAAAACATACCGAATTTCGGAACCGAATAGAACCGAATTCAGCCGAATTCAGCCGAATTTATTCGAATCCGAATAAATCCGAAACAAATTTATTCGAATCCGAATAAATCCGAAACTAATTCATTCAAATTTTGCCGAATTCGTTTCGATCCGAACCGAAATTCGAAAAGCCCGAATCGATCCGAACCGAAAACGAACCAAATTTTTTAGCCGTGCACATGCTGATTTACTTCTACAGCTGTCTGTTGTGTACTGTGTATTATGTACTGAGTGTTAAGTACTATGTATTGTGTACTGTGTGTTATGTAATGTGTACTGAGTGCTATATACTGTGTTGTATGTACTGTGTGCTATTTACTGTGTATTATGTATTGTGTACTGTGTGTTATGTACAGTGTATTGTGTACTTTGTTTTGTGTACTGTGTATTGTGTGTTATGTACTGTATATTATGTACTGAGTGTTATATACTATGCATTGTGTACTATGTGTTATGTACTGTGTATTGTGTATTATGTACTGTGTGTAATGTACTGTGTATTGTGTGCTGAGTGTTATCTACTGTGTATTGTGTACTGTGTGTTATGTACTGTGTACTGTGTGTTATGTACTGTGTACTGTGTGTTATGTACTGTGTGCTATGTATTGTGTACTGTGTGTTATGTACTGTGTACTATATGTTATGTACTGTGTGTTTTGTACTGTGTATTGTCTGTTATGTACTGTGTGTAATGTACGGTGTATTGTGTGTTATGTACTGTGTATTGTGTGCTGAGTGTTCTCTACTGTGTACTGTGTATTGTCTGTTATGTACTGTGTGTTATGTACGGTGTACTGTGTGTTGTGTTACGTACTGTGTACTGTGTGTTATGTACTGTGTATTATGTATTGTGTACTGTGTGCTATCTAACCCAGCTCCCTTGCCCCTCCCACCTCATATGCCCCTCCCCCACCATGTTTTTTATTGCCATATAAAGAGACTATTTTTTCCTTAAATATTTTAATAAGAACGAAATATTGTCAATTAACACACACACAAAAAATCCCCTGCCTATATGCACTTCAGTATGGAGCAGAAAGTAGTGAGGGGCAGACAAGGGGTTAAAATCACTTCTGTTTACTTGTTACTGGCAGCCAAGGGGTAAAATTACTGATTAGTTATTAAACATGCACATCATGGCATTAACATTGGGGCTAAGCTAGTGCTGTTAGGTGGGACATTGTGTTGGACAACTATCACTGTGCCCATCACAGATTGTCCAGTATATTGGTGCAGCGCAGCTGGAGTCGGGTTTTAAGGATACAAATCACCTTTAACCTTTTAATGCCGTTATGTCGTTCTATTCTGTCATAATTACCCTGGGCTTTAAAGCTGTTATGACGGAATAGAACATCATAGCTAATGGCTGTCCTGAAGCCTTCTGTGCTTCCAGGATTTGATCGCGATCTGGAGGGCGTTCCTAGGGTTGTCAGGACGCCCCCCCCCGACGCGATCCAATAATTGAAATCTCGCGATCGTGTGCACGATCGCGTGGTTTTAATTTGTCTACATTGGAACAGTTGTACCTATGTAGACACTTTAACCCTGTCGTGAAGGGGTTAACTTAGCCTGGGGCATGTGATGCTTGGTTGTAAATAAATGAAATAAGGGAGTTAAATGGTCTTTTAAAGGGACAGAGAGTGCAAATTAAACTATTATATTACAGTCACCTCATGTCATTTTATACAATATGTTATTTACTTTTATCACATTTTCTTCATTTTCTTGCTTGGTATCCTTTTGTTGAATAGTAACCCTTAGTAGGCTCAGGGGCAGCAGTGCACTACTGTGAGCTAGCTGAGCATATTGGGTGAGCCAATAACAAGAGACATATATATGTATCCACCAATTGCCATCTAGCTCTCAGTAGAGTATTGATGCGCCTGAGCCTATCTAGGTATGATTTTAAAGATATCAATGGGGAAAAGCAAAATGTAATATTAGAAGTAAATTGGGAATTTGTATAACATCATGAAAAGTTTCATTTTGATTTTACGGTCGCTTTATGTATCAGGTGTCTGATATCAATTTGACAATTTCTTATCTAACTGGGCACTTTATCTAATTCTAAAGATAATATATTTACTTTAAAGGGATATTCCAGACAAAACTGAATTGCACATAGATTAACTACATCTTTGGACAGAAATATATTTACAATATACAAATATTGGTAAAAGTTATCTCTATTTTAGTGTTAACATTTTTCTCTGCACGTGAAGCATAGCTAGATATTCTCAGTGCACCAGCATTTTAAATACCGCAGCTGCTCCAATCTGCATTGGGGCTTGTATCGTGTCAGCAATTAACATATTGAGTAATTACCAGAGGATGCAAGCACTTTAGGCTGTCAGAGCAAGTGTTGTATGTAAAATGCAGGTGCACGGAGCATACTTAAATACACTCTTGAAACAGCGATAACTTTTATTACAATAATTAATGATAATGCATGTATATTGCAAAAATTATTCTATTCAAAAGTGGAATGTACCCGTGTGCATACATATACATACATATACATATGCATATCTTACCAACAATTCTCTTGTGCATTGGTAACATTGTATATTAAGAATTTCTGGGGAAAAGCAAGCAGGGATACTTGCCTGGATGTGCTAATTTACTATGCAAATATTTACATTGATTACATATACATATATATATATATACACACACAAACAAAAAGGTATTGGCGCACATCCATTTTCAAAAGCACAACATATTTTTGGAACTGCTGCAAAAAATTGCCTGCAAACAACATCAAGGGCCTGATCCGATATGCAGCGTCGGCCGCAAAAGCCGGCGACGCCAAATTTTGCGCTGGTTTGATATCACATATACGGCGTAGCATACAACTTACGCCCGTATATTTTACCCGTCGCCTGCAAATTTTACTCCCATAGGCTAACATATAAAACCGCGCAATTTGGTATCCAATATCCAGCGCAAGGCCTTACGTGGCAAAAATGGAGAAAACTTACTCCATTTCACCTTGCCATAAAATGCACCCGTAGCAGGCCTTGCGCTGAGTATTGGAGCACCGTAACTACCTAAAATGCCTACAAAAAAAACCCTAACACCTAACGCATGCGCAATGTCTATCTACCTGTCAACCGCAATCCCCCACCGCAATACCTAATAAAGTGTTTAACCCCTAAACCGCCGCTCCCGGAGCCTGCCACCACTAAATAAAGTGTTTAACCCCTAAATCGCCGCTCTCGGAACCTGCCGCCACCTACATTAAATTTATTACCCCCTAATCTGACCCCCCTACACCGCCGCCACCTACATTAAATATATTACCCCCTAATCTGATCCGCCCTACACCGCCGCCACCTACATTAAATATATTACCCCATAATCTGATCCCCCCTGCACCGCCGCCACCTACATTAAATATATTAACCCCTAAACCTAAGTCTAACCCTAACACCCCCTAACTTAATTATTATTAAAATAAATATAAATAATATCAATATTATTAACTAAAGTATTCCTATTTAAAACTAAATACTTACCTATAAAATAAACCCTAAAATATCTACAATATAATTAATAATTACATTGTAGCTATTTTAGGATTTATATTTATTTTACAGGTAACTTTGTATTTATTTTAGCTAGGTACAATAGCTATTAAATAGTTAATAATTATTTAATAGCTACCTAGTTAAAATAATTACAAAATTACCTGTAAAATAAATCCTAACCTAAGTTACAAATACACCTAACTCTACACTATCAATAAATTAATTAAATTAATTAAATACAATTATCTAATATAAAATACAATTAAATAAACTAAACTATATTACAAAAAAAACAAACACTTGGACCTAGATTTGGAGTTCGGCGGTAGCCGTGAAAACCAGCGTTAGAGGCTCCTAACGCTGGTTTTAGGCTACCGCCGGTATTTAGAGTCATGTAGGTAAGGGTCTAACGCTCACTTTTCAGCCGCGACTTTTCCATACCGCAGATCCCCCTACGCCATTTGCGTATCCTATCTTTTCAATGGGATCTTCCTAACTCCGGTATTTAGAGTCGTTTCTGCAGTGAGCGTTAGAGCTCTAACGACAAGATTCCAGCCGCAGAAAAATAGCAGGAGTTAAGAGCTTTCTGGCTAACGCCGGTTTATAAAGCTCTTAACTACTGTACCCTAAAGTACACTAACACCCATAAACTACCTATGTACCCCTAAACCGAGCTCCCCCCACATCGCCGCCACTCGATTAAAAATTTTAACCCCTAATCTGCCGACCGCCACCTACGTTATACTTATGTACCCCTAATCTGCTGCCCCTAACACCGCCGACCCCTATATTATATTTCTTAACCCCTAACTTGCCCCCCACAACATCGCCGCCAGCTACTTAAAATAATTAACCCCTAATCTACCGACCGCAAAGCGCCGCCACCTACGTTATCCCTATGTACCCCTAATCTGCTGCCCCTAACACCGCCGACCCCTATGTTATATTTATTAACCCCTAATCTGCCCCCCTCAACGTCGCCGACACCTGCCTACACTTATTAACCCCTAATCTGCCGAGCGGACCTGAGCGCTACTATAATAAAGTTATTAAGCCCTAATCCGCCTCACTAACCCTATAATAAATAGTATTAACCCCTAATCTGCCCTCCCTAACATCGCCGACACTTAACTTCAATTATTAACCCCTAATCTGCCGACCGGAGCTCACCGCTATTCTAATAAATGGATTAACCCCTAAAGCTAAGTCTAACCCTAACACTAACACCCCCCTAACTTAAATATAATTTACATCTAACGAAATTAATTAACTCTTATTAAATAAATTAATCCTATTTAAAGCTAAATACTTACCTGTAAAATAAATCATAATATAGCTACAATATAAATTACATTTATATTATAGCTATTTTAGGATTAATATTTATTTTACAGGCAACTTTGTAATTATTTTAACCAGGTACAATAGCTATTAAATAGTTAAGAACTATTTAATAGTTACCTAGTTAAAATAATAACAAATTTACCTGTAAAATAAATCCTAACCTAAGTTATAATTAAACCTAACACTACCCTATCAATAAAATAATTAAATAAACTACCTACAATTACCTACAATTAACCTAACACTACACTATCAATAAATTAAATAAACACAATTGCTACAAATAAATACAATTAAATAAACTAGCTAAAGTACAAAAAATAAAAAAGAACTAAGTTACAGAAAATAAAAAAATATTTACAAACATAAGAAAAATATTACAACAATTTTAAACTAATTACACCTACTCTAAGCCCCCTAATAAAATAACAAAGCCCCCCAAAATAAAAAATTCCCTACCCTATTCTAAAATACAAAAATTACAAGCTCTTTTACCTTACCAGCCCTGAACAGGGCCCTTTGCGGGGCATGCCCCAAGAAGTTCAGCTCTTTTGCCTGTAAAAAAAAACATACAATACCCCCCCCCCCCAACATTACAACCCACCACCCACATACCCCTAATCTAACCCAAACCCCCCTTAAATAAACCTAACACTAAGCCCCTGAAGATCTTCCTACCTTGTCTTCACCTCACCAGGTATCACCGATCCGTCCTGGCTCCAAGATCTTCATCCAACCCAAGCGGGGGTTGGCGATCCATAATCCGGTGCTCCAAAGTCTTCCTCCTATCCGGCAAGAAGAGGACATCCGGACCGGCAAACATCTTCTCCAAGCGGCATCTTCTATGTTCTTCCATCCGATGACGACCGGCTCCATCTTGAAGACCTCCAGCGCGGATCCATCCTCTTCTTCCGACGACTAGACGACGAATGACGGTTCCTTTAAGGGACGTCATCCAAGATGGCGTCCCTCGAATTCCGATTGGCTGATAGGATTCTATCAGCCAATCGGAATTAAGGTAGGAATTTTCTGATTGGCTGATGGAATCAGCCAATCAGAATCAAGTTCAATCCGATTGGCTGATCCAATCAGCCAATCAGATTGAGCTCGCATTCTATTGGCTGTTCCGATCAGCCAATAGAATGCGAGCTCAATCTGATTGGCTGATGGGATCGGCCAATCGGATTGAACTTGATTCTGATTGGCTGATTCCATCAGCCAATCAGAAAATTCCTACCTTAATTCCGATTGGCTGATAGAATCCTATCAGCCAATCGGAATTCGAGGGACGCCATCTTGGATGACGTCCCTTAAAGGAACCGTCATTCGTCGTCTAGTCGTCGGAAGAAGAGGATGGATCCGCGCTGGAGGTCTTCAAGATGGAGCCGGTCGTCATCGGATGGAAGAACATAGAAGATGCCGCTTGGAGAAGATGTTTGCCGGTCCGGATGTCCTCTTCTTGCCGGATAGGAGGAAGACTTTGGAGCACCGGATTATGGATCGCCAACCCCCGCTTGGGTTGGATGAAGATCTTGGAGCCAGGACGGATCGGTGAACCTGGTATGGTGAAGACAAGGTAGGAAGATCTTCAGGGGCTTAGTGTTAGGTTTATTTAAGGGGGGTTTGGGTTAGATTAGGGGTATGTGGGTGGTGGGTTGTAATGTTGGGGGGGGGGTATTGTATGTTTTTTTTTACAGGCAAAAGAGCTGAACTTCTTGGGGCATGCCCCGCAAAGGGCCCTGTTCAGGGCTGGTAAGGTAAAAGAGCTTGTAATTTTTGTATTTTAGAATAGGGTAGGGAATTTTTTATTTTGGGGGGCTTTGTTATTTTATTAGGGGGCTTAGAGTAGGTGTAATTAGTTTAAAATTGTTGTAATATTTTTCTTATGTTTGTAAATATTTTTTTATTTTCTGTAACTTAGTTCTTTTTTATTTTTTGTACTTTAGCTAGTTTATTTAATTGTATTTATTTGTAGCAATTGTGTTTATTTAATGTATTGATAGTGTAGTGTTAGGTTAATTGTAGGTAATTGTAGGTAGTTTATTTAATTATTTTATTGATAGGGTAGTGTTAGGTTTAATTATATCTTAGGTTAGGATTTATTTTACAGGTAAATTTGTTATTATTTTAACTAGGTAACTATTAAATAGTTCTTAACTATTTAATAGCTATTGTACCTGGTTAAAATAATTACAAAGTTGCCTGTAAAATAAATATTAATCCTAAAATAGCTATAATATAAATGTAATTTATATTGTAGCTATATTATGATTTATTTTACAGGTAAGTATTTAGCTTTAAATAGGAATAAGTTATTTAATAAGAGTTAATTTATTTCGTTAGATGTAAATTATATTTAAGTTAGGGGGGTGTTAGTGTTAGGGTTAGACTTAGCTTTAGGGGTTAATCCATTTATTAGAATAGCGGTGAGCTCCGGTCGGCAGATTAGGGGTTAATAATTGAAGGTAGGTGTCGGCGATGTTAGGGAGGGCAGATTAGGGGTTAATACTATTTATGATAGGGTTAGTGAGGCGGATTAGGGGTTAATACATTTATTATAGTAGCGCTCAGGTCCGCTCGGCAGATTAGGGGTTAATAAGTGTAGGTAGGTGTCGGCGACGTTGTGGGGGGCAGATTAGGGGTTAATAAATATAACATAGGGGTCGGCGATGTTAGGGCAGCAGATTAGGGGTACATAGGGATAACGTAGGTGGCGGCGGTTTACGGAGCGGCAGATTAGGGGTTAAAAGTGTAATGCAGGGGTCAGCGATAGCGGGGGGCGGCAGAATAGGGGTTAATAAGTGTAAGGTTAGGGGTGTTTAGACTCGGGGTACATGTTAGGGTGTTAGGTGCAGACGTAGGAAGTGTTTTCCCATAGGAAACAATGGGGCTGCGTTAGGAGCTGAACGCGGCTTTTTTGCAGGTGTTAGGTTTTTTTTCAGCTCAAACTGCCCCATTGTTTCCTATGGGAGAATCGTGCACGAGCACGTTTTTGAGGCTGGCCGCGTCCGTAAGCAACTCTGGTATCGAGAGTTGCATTTGCGGTAAAAATGCTCTACGCTCCTTTTTTGGAGCCTAACGCAGCATTTTTTTGGACTCTCGATACCAGAGTTAATTTTATGGTGCGGCCAGAAAAAAACCCGCGGAGCGTTAACAGCCCTTTTACCGCCGAACTCCAAATCTAGGCCTAAATCACAAAAAATAAAAAAATATTACAAGAAGTTTAATCTAATTACACCTAATCTAAGCCCCCTAATAAAATAAAAAAGCCCCCCAAAATAATAAAATTTCCCTACCCTAAACTAAATTACAAAGTAACCAGCTCTTTCACCAGCCCTTAAAAGGGCTTTTTGCGGGGCATTGCCCCAAAGTAGTCAGCTCTTTTACCTGTAATAAACAAAATACTATACCCCCCAACATTACAACCCACCACCCACACACCCCTACTCTAAAACCCACCCGATCCCCCTCTTAAATAAACCTAACACTACACCATTGAAGATCACCCTACCTTGAGCCGTCTTCATCCAGCTGGGCACCACTGGTCATCCGATGCGGCAGAAGAGGACATCCGGACCAGCAGAAGTCTTCATCTGGTCGGGGCAGAAGAGGTCCTCCATCCGGCAGAAGTCTTCATCCAAGCGGCATCTTCTATCTTCATCCTTGCGGCGATGAGTGGCTCCATCTTGAAGACCTCCGGCGCGGAACATCCTCCTCGGCCGACGACTACCCGACAAATGGCTGGTCTTTTAAATGACGTCATCCAAGATGGCGTCCCTCAAATTCCAATTGGCTGATAGGATTCTATCAGCCAATCAGAATTAAGGTAGGAAAAATCCGATTGGTTGATTTAATCAGCCAATCGGATTGAAGTTCAATCCTATTGGCTCATTCGATCAGCCATTAGAATGCAAGGTCAATTCTATTTTTTTTTTTAATAGGAATACTTTAGTTAATAATATTAATATTATTTATATTTATTTAAATAATAATTAAGTTAGGGGGTGTTAGGGTTAGACTTAGGTTTAGGGGGTAATAAATTTAATATAGGTGGCAGCGGTGTAGGGGGGTCAGGCTTCCAGGAGTGGCAGTTTAGGGGTTAAACACTTTATTTAGGTGCGGCGGAGTCCGGGAGCAGTGGTTTAGGGGTTAAACACTTTATTTAGGTGCGGCGGGGTCCGGGAGCGGCGGTTTAGGGGTTAATACTAGGATAGGTTCATTGCGGTGTGGGCTATGGCAGTTTATGGGGTTAATAATTAGGTTTATTGCGTTGTGGGGGGTTGTCAGTCTAGGGGTTAATACATTTATTATTAGGAGTGAGAGGGGGGATTGCGGATATAGGGGTATATGTGTCGGGCTATTTTTGGGAGGCGTGTTAGACAGTTACGGGAGATTTTATACTTTAGTTAGTTTTTTTAGGCGCAGGCAGTTTCTAAAGTGCCGTAAGTCACTGGCGACTCCAGAAATTTGTAGTTACACTTATTTCTGGACATCGCTAGTTTGTCCGACTTACGGCACTTTAGCAACTGCCGGCACCATATATGTAATACCCCGATGTGCAAGGTGAAACTACGGGCGGCACGGGTTCCCTTGCTTGCGCCGAAAAATACGCAGTTTATCGGATCGGGCCCCAAGAGACAACTATTCTTTTTAAATAAAATTGGGATCTTAGTCACACAATATGGCCATATTTTGCTTAGCCAGTCACCACTTACAAGGTGTCCCAATATAGACTGGTCCTAACACTACAGTCCTTTGCCTCAGAGGGCTGAAACATTCCTGCTTTTACTCTTCATAATAGAATGAGACTCCCTGGCTTAATATTCACAACTCTATTACTCACTGTCATGAGCACACCTGAACCTGGGTGGGGTGCTTAAACCAATGGGAGATGGTCAGTCTCCCTGATTATGTTTAAATACCAATGCAAAATTAGTTTTTTTAGCACACCTTACAAAAAGTTTATATACACATCTTCACACACACATATATACATACATACACATATATATATATATATATATATATATATATATATATATATATATATAGTAGAGAAATGTATGTTGGAAAACAAAGTGTATGCTGAAAGAGCGGATGGCAGTACACAGATCCAGCACTAGACAGGCATTGGGCACAGGCAAGATCAGATCAGATCAGCCTGTGGCACAGCATTTTTTAGATCACAAACACCCAGTTTCCAGTTTGAGATGTAGCCCTATTGACCAGATTCCAAAATTAAAGAGGGGTGGAAACAGAAAAAGGCTGTTACCCCAATGGATAGTGGAACCAGACACAATAACACCAAGAGGGCTTAACACAAACCTGTCCCTAACATGTTTTCTATAATATAACGTGTCCAGGAAAAAACATTATTTCTGGTGAAGATGTATTTGAAATGTATATGAATATATTTAAATGTTTGAAAGATGTACGCATGTGATTGCCCAGAGGGGTCAATACCTGAATATTCTGTTCCTCCCTACAGAGCTGAGAAAAATACTATGTGTAAAGGTAAAAGGTTTACCATAATCTTGCTGTCCAGTAGATGGCGATATGACTCCAGGTAAGAGGGAAAATAACATTGTATGGGAGACACAGCAGGTATTGGCACCTGACAATCATTGTGCAATCAGTGGTGAGTATATAGGGAGAAGATGGGAGTGAGTCAGTTACCTTGAGAAAGGCCCAGATGTGGGCTGAAACGTTGGATGTACTCACTAAAATAAAGATTGAGTTGAATTTTATATATATGTCTCAACATAACAAGAGTATTGCATTGAACAATGATACTTTTTTATTGGACTAATTACACATTTATAAGTTTTATAAGCTTTTTTTTTTTTGAGCAATGATACTTTTTTATTGGACTAACTATTTGGAATAGTTTTTTCAGTGTCATGAACAATGTGTGGTCAGATAAACGAAACAGACTGTGCGTGGAATCAGTGAGAAGTGAACTTTGCATTTTCTGTAACATTCCCTACAACTGTTCTGAAGTAAAAGAACTGTTTCTAAACAATAAAAATATTATAAAAGCTGCACAATCCATCAGTAAATCCATCAGTAAATACAAATTCTCTGTTGGAAAATGATGAAATGGCTACATATCTGTAACAACCCAAATGTTGTTGGTATAATTATTAAAGGATTCTTGTTGATACTAATCCTCATTCACATAGGTCTCTTCTCACTATGGATGTTAATTTAATGGTGTTTCTGTCTCTTTAAGAACATCTTCAAGTCATTCAGACAATGAAATAATAAAATTTCCCTACCCTAAACTAAATTACAAAGTAACCAGCTCTTTCACCAGCCCTTAAAAGGGCTTTTTGCGGGGCATTGCCCCAAAGTAGTCAGCTCTTTTACCTGTAATAAACAAAATACTATACCCCCCAACATTACAACCCACCACCCACACACCCCTACTCTAAAACCCACCCGATCCCCCTCTTAAATAAACCTAACACTACACCATTGAAGATCACCCTACCTTGAGCCGTCTTCACCCAGCTGGGCACCACTGGTCATCCGATGCGGCAGAAGAGGACATCCGGACCAGCAGAAGTCTTCATCTGGTCGGGGCAGAAGAGGTCCTCCATCCGGCAGAAGTCTTCATCCAAGCGGCATCTTCTATCTTCATCCTTGCGGCGATGAGTGGCTCCATCTTGAAGACCTCCGGCGCGGAACATCCTCCTCGGCCGACGACTACCCGACAAATGGCTGGTCTTTTAAATGACGTCATCCAAGATGGCGTCCCTCAAATTCCAATTGGCTGATAGGATTCTATCAGCCAATCAGAATTAAGGTAGGAAAAATCCGATTGGTTGATTTAATCAGCCAATCGGATTGAAGTTCAATCCTATTGGCTCATTCGATCAGCCATTAGAATGCAAGGTCAATTCTATTTTTTTTTTTAATAGGAATACTTTAGTTAATAATATTAATATTATTTATATTTATTTAAATAATAATTAAGTTAGGGGGTGTTAGGGTTAGACTTAGGTTTAGGGGGTAATAAATTTAATATAGGTGGCAGCGGTGTAGGGGGGTCAGGCTTCCAGGAGTGGCAGTTTAGGGGTTAAACACTTTATTTAGGTGCGGCGGAGTCCGGGAGCAGTGGTTTAGGGGTTAAACACTTTATTTAGGTGCGGCGGGGTCCGGGAGCGGCGGTTTAGGGATTAATACTAGGATAGGTTCATTGCGGTGTGGGCTATGGCAGTTTATGGGGTTAATAATTAGGTTTATTGCGTTGTGGGGGGTTGTCAGTCTAGGGGTTAATACATTTATTATTAGGAGTGAGAGGGGGGATTGCGGATATAGGGGTATATGTGTCGGGCTATTTTTGGGAGGCGTGTTAGACAGTTACGGGAGATTTTATACTTTAGTTCGTTTTTTTAGGCGCAGGCAGTTTCTAAAGTGCCGTAAGTCACTGGCGACTCCAGAAATTTGTAGTTACACTTATTTCTGGACATCGCTAGTTTGTCCGACTTACGGCACTTTAGCAACTGCCGGCACCATATATGTAATACCCCGATGTGCAAGGTGAAACTACGGGCGGCACGGGTTCCCTTGCTTGCGCCGAAAAATACGCAGTTTATCGGATCGGGCCCCAAGAGACAACTATTCTTTTTAAATAAAATTGGGATCTTAGTCACACAATATGGCCATATTTTGCTTAGCCAGTCACCACTTACAAGGTGTCCCAATATAGACTGGTCCTAACACTACAGTCCTTTGCCTCAGAGGGCTGAAACATTCCTGCTTTTACTCTTCATAATAGAATGAGACTCCCTGGCTTAATATTCACAACTCTATTACTCACTGTCATGAGCACACCTGAACCTGGGTGGGGTGCTTAAACCAATGGGAGATGGTCAGTCTCCCTGATTATGTTTAAATACCAATGCAAAATTAGTTTTTTTAGCACACCTTACAAAAAGTTTATATACACATCTTCACACACACATATATACATACATACACATATATATATATATATATATATATATATATATATATATAGTAGAGAAATGTATGTTGGAAAACAAAGTGTATGCTGAAAGAGCGGATGGCAGTACACAGATCCAGCACTAGACAGGCATTGGGCACAGGCAAGATCAGATCAGATCAGCCTGTGGCACAGCATTTTTTAGATCACAAACACCCAGTTTCCAGTTTGAGATGTAGCCCTATTGACCAGATTCCAAAATTAAAGAGGGGTGGAAACAGAAAAAGGCTGTTACCCCAATGGATAGTGGAACCAGACACAATAACACCAAGAGGGCTTAACACAAACCTGTCCCTAACATGTTTTCTATAATATAACGTGTCCAGGAAAAAACATTATTTCTGGTGAAGATGTATTTGAAATGTATATGAATATATTTAAATGTTTGAAAGATGTACGCATGTGATTGCCCAGAGGGGTCAATACCTGAATATTCTGTTCCTCCCTACAGAGCTGAGAAAAATACTATGTGTAAAGGTAAAAGGTTTACCATAATCTTGCTGTCCAGTAGATGGCGATATGACTCCAGGTAAGAGGGAAAATAACATTGTATGGGAGACACAGCAGGTATTGGCACCTGACAATCATTGTGCAATCAGTGGTGAGTATATAGGGAGAAGATGGGAGTGAGTCAGTTACCTTGAGAAAGGCCCAGATGTGGGCTGAAACGTCGGATGTACTCACTAAAATAAAGATTGAGTTGAATTTTATATATATGTCTCAACATAACAAGAGTATTGCATTGAACAATGATACTTTTTTATTGGACTAATTACACATTTATAAGTTTTATAAGCTTTTTTTTTTTGGAGCAATGATACTTTTTTATTGGACTAATTACACATTTATAAGTTTTATAAGCTTTTTTTTTTTGAGCAATGATACTTTTTTATTGGACTAACTATTTGGAATAGTTTTTTCAGTGTCATGAACAATGTGTGGTCAGATAAACGAAACAGACTGTGCGTGGAATCAGTGAGAAGTGAACTTTGCATTTTCTGTAACATTCCCTACAACTGTTCTGAAGTAAAAGAACTGTTTCTAAACAATAAAAATATTATAAAAGCTGCACAATCCATCAGTAAATACAAATTCTCTGTTGGAAAATGATGAAATGGCTACATATCTGTAACAACCCAAATGTTGTTGGTATAATTATTAAAGGATTCTTGTTGATACTAATCCTCATTCACATAGGTCTCTTCTCACTATGGATGTTAATTTAATGGTGTTTCTGTCTCTTTAAGAACATCTTCAAGTGTAAAAAAGTTCACTAATAACCAAATGCGGTTGATATATTTATAATAGAATTTTGGTTGATGTTAGTACCTATTTACATAGGCCTCTTCTCACTATTGTTGTTACCATGGGGCCTATTTATCAAGCCGTCAACTGCAAATACGCTGGAATTCCGCAGCGTAATTGTGGCAAACCTGATTCCTCTTATTTATCAAAGCCTACAGACCGGCAAAAGTAGAATTTTGTGACGTAACATACGATCTGCCGGTCTCAGTCTGACACAGATCGATGCTTACGTCACTACAGATGTTCCGAATGCAAATTCGGCACTGACTACTTTTGCTATTTAACAAATATCTACCAGGTGCACTCGGCACTATTCCAGCCCAGCGTACCTGGTTTTCAATCCGCCGCCCTGGAGGTGGCGGATGCCATAGGAATCAATGGAGTCTGAAAGCAGCGAAAGCTCACGTTCGCTGCTGCCTGATATCCCATTAATTCCTATGGGAGAATAAAAGTTATGTTTACACCTAACATCCTAACATGTACCCCGAGTCTAAACACCCCTAATCTGCCGCCCCCTACATTATACTTATTAACCCCTAATCTGCCACCCCCTACACTGCTGCCACCTACATAAAGTTATTAACCCCTATCCTGCCGCTCCTGGAGCCCACCGCAACTAAATAAATGTATTAATCCCTAAACCGCCAGCCCCCCACATCGCCATAAACTAAACAAAAAATTACAAACACTAAGTTACATAAAAAAATAAACACTAAGTTACAAAAAATAAAAAAGAAATTATCAAAGCTTTAAACTAATTACACCTAATCTAAGGGCCCTATGAAAATAAACCCCCCAAAATAAAAAAACAATAACCTACAATAAACTACAAATAGCCCTTAAAAGGGCCTTTTGCGGGGCATTGCCCCAAAGTAATCAGCTCTTTTACCTGTAAAAAAAAAATACAAATACCCCCCCAACAGTAAAACCCACCACCCACACAACCAACCCCCGAAATAAAAGCATAACTAAAAAAAACTAAGCTCCCCATTGCCCTGAAAAGGGCATTTGGATGGGCATTGCCCTAAAAAGGGCATTTAGCTCTATTGCAGGCCCATGTCCTAATCTAAAACTAAAACCCACCCAATACACCCTTAACACTAACCCCAGAAGATTTACTTAGAGTTTTGAAGATCCGACATTCATCCTCCAAGAAGCCGGGAGAAGTCCTCAACGAAGTGGCCAAAGTCTTCATCCATGCCCGCAGATGGCATCTTCTATCTTCATCCATCCGGCGCAGAGCGGCTCCATCTTCAAGACATCTGACGAGGAGCATCCTCTTCCTTCCGACTACCAACTACCAACAAATGAAGGTCCCTTTAAATGACGTCATCCAAAATGGCATCCCTAAGATTCCGATTGGCTGATAGAATTCTATCAGCCAATCGGAATTAAAGTTGAAAAAATCCTATTGGCTGTTGCAATCAATTAGAATATATGGATCAATATAACAAATTCATCTTAAGGACATGGAAAGATGGGGTTATTTCCAAGACTGAAAAGGACTTTCTGACACAAAAAATCCCACTCTAGCAACTATATATTTCTTGCCAAAAGTACATAAAAATCTGACTAAGCTTCCCGGAAGACCGGAAATAACAACTTAACTGAGGCTGCAAGTAAATACGTTAAGGGAATATTTGACCACCTTACCATCTTATGTCCGCGACACGATGGAAGTGTTACAGATCTTACAAAACCTACATCTCAAACAGGACACATGGCTTATTACTGCAGACGTAGAATCTTTATACACTAGTATAAGACATGATGATGGTATACAAGCAATCAAAAACTTTTTATCCACTAATGTGTCTGACAATAAAGAACACAATGAATTTGTTATATCACTCCTAAGATATGTACTCACTCATAATATATTTAAATTGAAAACTTGTTTCTTCCTGCAGACACAAGGCACGGCAATGGGCACCTCGTGTGCCCCGACATATGCCAACTTATTTTTAGGGTTCTGGGAACAAAAAATTGTGTTCTCAGAAAATATGGAAGAATTTACAAATCATGTAGCACTCTGGTTAAGGTACATTTATGATGTGCTTTTTATATGGGAAGGCACACGTGAACTTCTAGATAAATTCTTATCTGAACTAAATAAAAACAACCTTAACATTAAATTAACATATCAAGCTGAATTACAAGAAATCAACTTCCTGGACTTAACAATTACCAAAAATATTGATGGAACCATCCAAACTAAAGTCTTCAGAAAGGAGACATCTACCAACACATTAATACATGAGACTAGTGCACACCCATTGAGTACACTTAAGGAAATACCATATGGGGAGTTCCTATGACTTAGGAGAAATTGCTCAAACGCTTCAATATTTGAAAATGAAAGCAAGCAATTGACAACAAGACTACTTCAAAGAGGCTATAGTAAAAGGTCTGTTAAAAAGGCTAAATTCAAGACACTCAAAACTGAAAGAGAAACACTTCTTCATCCTAGAAAGAAAGAGACCTCTAACAATATTCCAAGGTTAATAACAACTTACAACCCTCAAATGCATCATGTGATTAAATTACTAAATGAGAACTGGTTTATTCTTGGAAATGACCCTGATCTCAAAGACATAAAAGGAGATCGAATAAAAATTGGGTACAAGAGACCCAGAAACCTCAAAGACCAATTGGTAAAAAGCCATTATGTGCATACTCCTAAGAAAAGCGACACTGATCCTGGAATGTACCCATGTTGTACCTGTATGGCATGTCCTTTTGTCAAAAAAATAAAAGACATCAAAGATAAATATGGTACGATCCATAAGCTAAAACAACATTTTACATGCAGGTCCACAGGAGTAATTTATGTTATTTATTGTGAATGTGAAAAAGCCTATGTAGGTATGACAACCAGAGAGGCACGTGTAAGAATATTGGAACACAAAACTAACATAAAAAATGCAGAAAAGGATCTTCAGAACGGGAAAAAAATCACCAGTGTTGCCAAACATTTTTTATTGAAACACAAAAGTCAATTTAATCGACTCAAATTCTCTGTATTACAGAAAATATCTATTGGCATTAGAGGAGGCAGTCTAGAAAATGAATTACTAAAGGCAGAATGCCGCTGGATACATTTGTTAAATACAGTACATCCTTCAGGATTAAATGAGTATAATAACTACACTGTATATTTGTAGTTATGCTAATATCATCTGACAACTAAATAAATATATGGTTAGTTGATCTCAAACATCTGGTTTTAAAAGGGCATATTGTGATATGGATATTATCATTATGACAAACACACCTCAATATGTTTCCACAAATATTTCACTTTTATTCTAGTGATTTACTACTTTAATTTTAATTTCATCCACAATAAATAGTGGATTTATTAACTCACATACTTTCAAACTTCACAAGCAGCATATATACATGATTTATGTATCATGCCAAAGTAATTTTTCTTTAAGTCCACAAAAATTTTTGCACACATATTAATTTTCTTTATTCTCACTAATTTACACATGCACGTTTCATTTGATTCACCCTTAGTTAAATTAAGTTATAAGGATATTTCAAAATATAAAGACAGCTTTGCTAACACTCTTCTCTCATTTCCACACAAGCAAATTGTAGCACGTACACCTAGGATATTCTATACACTTTGTTGTATTATCTATTTCACAATTACAGAATCATTTATAACCTTGACTTAAGTAATTCCTGACATATATGCATATATATTATTGTGTATATATATTATTGCAGAATATGTATATCTTAACTAAATATACTGTATCTGCTTACTATTTAATTAAAAGTCTTGTCAATACTTATAAGCTAAAATATCTTGCTTATATTATATAATTATGATACGATATATTAAAAACTAGAGAAAAATACACTATATTGAAATGTATATCTCTTTTTATATTAATGATGGAAGACTTTTCTTCCTTTTTATCACATCTAGACATTGGCAATTTTATTTATATGCAATATTACTCTATAACCAACAAAGTTCAGGATACAACCATTGCTTTATAAATTTTCACGTCAATTCATATTTTGTATAAATATATTCTGGTACGCTTTTTAATAATCGTTATTCATGTGGTAGCTACTGTTAGAATTCTAAATTTTTCTGTTTATGACATCATGACATTGTGTAAAGATCCATTTTACTGATACATATTTTTCCAACACTATTGTTGCAATACTGCTTATATTATTTTTAGATAATCGCAAATGCGATATACATCATAATTTCTCAACAAACTGCTTTACGCACTATAATAATATACGTAAGTTAACACCTTTCAAGAAATATATTTCAGACTGTGTCAATAGAAATTACAATTTATCTTGCAACTACTGTCATAATACCAAATCTTCCCGTTCTGACCTAGCAAATAATGACGCTACTAAACACCTCCATATGATTGGTTAAGATCAAGGTATGGTTCAAATAATGCTGACCAATTGAAAATGGAGAATGAGATCACGATGATCCAATCAGTGGATCTGGTCGGGTCTTACATTTGCTTATTTCCCGCTCAGTTCGGCCGGCGCATACCCCTCTGAAGAAGCGTTATGTGAAACGCGCGTCAGGGGCACTGTTCACGAAGTCACAGTACCTCTCTGTTTTTAGATGCTTGCTCATTCAGACAATGATATTATTTGGTAATCGATCAATCGAATTCAGCTCAGGATAACGTTAATACAGTCTCCGATATAGTAGAGACTTATTTAGCTCAGTTTCTTGCTTTTGTAAAAATCCAGCCAGTATAACATTAATTGCAGCCTCCGCTATAGAAGAGGCTTTTTGTAGGAAGGCTATACTTTGTTTTCACTTGGTTTATGCTACAAATAACAAGCAATATAGTTCTTTAACTATCTCAATAATATCCATTAGAAGCAACTGGTAAATTCAGTAATATAGCTCGTTAGTCATTGTTATAACTGACAGGGTCACGGCTTTCATTTATTTCAGATGTGGTTTAAATTACTATAATGATGATATTCACATATTGAACCTAATCTGTTAGTTTATGTATTTATTTTTTGACCCAATTTAGAGATATACTATATATAAACTATATCTAAAATCTTCGTTGGAATAATATTTACTACATAACCGCATAGTCCAAGAATTAATATACCAGCGGAGTGCATGTCTCCTATTGTTATACCTCTATATATCCTGGAGAACAATACTTTTATATAATAACCTGGGCCAAATTAGTAACAGTGTTAACTATCCTGCATAATACTCATGATATTGCAACTTTAGGATAAACCCCATATGAGGGGCATTTCATTTTGTCTTAAGATTGCAGATAATTCATCATATAAATGTTTTCGATTGCACATTAGGTAACTTACAATATGTCTGTGAGTTCTAACTATTTTTAACCAGTGTGTGTGTGTGTGCTTGTGTACGAGTCCAGCTGGACTAAATTTCTTGTCTCCAATAAAGTTTTTCTGCGTTCGAATGTTGTTTTTTGAGACAATTTTATCATATACAGTTGATTCCCAATATCTATGGGTTTTGGTGATATAATCACTTAGAGATAGGCAGTCTTTCTCTTCGCTTTGCAAATTCTGTTGTATCAATTATACATACAGGTGTATATCACTGTCTTAGCTCTAGAATTAAAGGGCAAGCTAATTTAAGCTGCAATATTTAACCCTATCATTCTTATTTATAAACCCTATTTTCCCTCACCTTTTTTTACTTTCAATTAAAAGAACAATTGTATTTTAACTGTATTTCATAGCCTGTGTATGTTAAAACAAGTCTTTGGTGCTAAGTAGTTTATCCTGGCAAATATATATATATACAGTATATTTTATAACTGGTCTTAATTATAAGTAACTAAGAATTTATTTCAGCTTAGAGAAATTGGCATTTAAACTGACTGTTTACATATAGAATATATATATATATATATATATATATATATATATATATATATATATAACTTCTGGTGTTTCAATTAGAGTGTATATTGTCATATTGTTTAACTAAGCACTGTTAAAATTGTACCAGTCTGAATGTTAGTGGCTTATATCTTGGTCTCAGTGTGATATTTTAATGCAATTAAATTGTGAATAAGGTAAGTTATAAAGTTACAATTTGGGTTGCTTTGTAAAGAGTATAGCATATTATAATAATTTAAACACTGTATATTTGACTCATATTCTGGTTCCTACCAATATATTTCAATGTGTTTATAAATATTAACTAATAAAAATAATTCAGGAATTTATATTAATTTTATGGTTTTTGGTATATGCATTTTATTGGGGTTTAGTTTAAAGAATAATTATTAAATACATTGTGTTATAACCCAGCCATATATTGACAAAGCTTTTTCACTCATAACGCAAAACTCGTAATCTAGCCGAATATTATTTATAAATAATATAAAATATTTATATCTAAACAAACACTTGCAGGTATAGTATACATAGGGATTGTAATACCAAAGACTAAAAAGATGACGCACGAAAGCAAATTATTCATAGCAACTTGACATTATAACTTACAGTAAGATAACTCCTGGATCAAAAAGAAGCCACTGCTGGGCAGGTATGTGATGCTGCTATGCACACTTTTAGTTTTCAGGACTGAGAAATACAACATTTTGAGACGTAAATTACAGGAAAATGGGGAAAAATAAATAATGAAGGTAAATATAATAAATAAAGCAAATGACAGAGAACAGTCCTATGGATTATGGCTACTTTAATAGAAAGAAGGCAGCATTATCAGGACCATTCTTACGCGTTTTGCTCATCAACACGTCTCTTATGAAGTCACAATAATGCTGCATCTTTCTAATAAAGCCGCCTTAAAGGGACACTCAAGTCAAAATTAAACTTCATGATTCAGATAGAGCAGGCAATTTTAAACAACTTTCCAATTTACTTCCATTAACAAACTGTGCACAGTCTTTTTATATTTACACTTTTTAAGTCACCAACTCCTACTGAGCATGTGCAAGAATTCACAGAATATACATATGTGCATTTGTGATTGGCTGATGACTGTCACATGATACAGGGGGAGTGGAAATACACATAACTTTGCAATTTATTTAACAAAAATCATACAGCCGATATAACAATACTATTAGACAATAAATAGTGAGTCAGTGAAGTTATTTCGATGTGTTTATTGCATTATTAGTCACTGTACGTTTGTGACACACAGATAATATCCCGGCACACAGCTGATATAACAATACTATTAGACATTAAATAGTGAGTGAGTGAAGTTACCTCTATGTGTTTATTGCATTATTAGTCAATGTACGTTTGTGACACACAGATAATATCCCAGCACACAGCTGATATAACAATACTATTAGACATTAAATAGTGAGTGAGTGAAGTTACCTCTATGTGTTTATTGCATTATTAGTCACTGTACGTCTGTGACACACAGATAATATCCCGGCATACAGCTGATATAACAATACTATTAGACATTAAATAGTGAGTGAGTGAAGTTACCTCTATGTGTTTATTGCATTATTAGTCACTGTAAATCTGTGACACACAGATAATATCCCAGCACACAGCTGATAGAACAATGCTATTAGACATTAAATAGTGAGTGAGTGAGTGACGTTACCTCTATGTGTTTATTGCATTATTAGTCACTGTACGTCTGTGACACACAGATAATATCCCGGCACAAAGCTGATATAACAATACTATTAGACATTAAATAGTGAGTGAGTGAAGTTATTTCTATGTGTTTATTGCATTATTAGTCACTGTACGTCTGTGACACACAGATAATATCCCGGCACACAGCTGATATAACAATACTATTAGACATTAAATAGAGAGTGAGTGAAGTTACCTCTATGTGTTTATTGCATTATTAGTCACTGTACGTCTGTGACACACAGATAATATCCTGGCACACAGCTGATATAACAATACTATTAGAATTAGACATTAAATAGTGAGTGAGTGAAGTTATTTCTATGTGTTTATTGCATTATTAATCACTGTACATCTGTGACACACAGATAATATCCCGGCACACAGCTGATATAACAATACTATTAGACATTAAATAGTGAGTGAGTGAAGTTATTTCTATGTGTTTATTGCATTATTAATCGCTGTACATCTGTGACACACAGATAATATCCCTGCACACAGCTGATATAACAATACTATTAGACATTAAATAGTGAGTCAGTGAAGTTATTTCTATGTGTTTATTGCATTATTAGTCACTGTACGTTTGTGACACACAGATAATATCCCGGCACACAGCTGATATAACAATACTATTAGACAATAAATAGTGAGTGAGTGAAGTTACCTCTATGTGTTTATTGCATTATTAGTCACTGTACGTTTGTGACACACAGATAATATCCCGGCACACAGCTGATATAACAATACTATTAGACATTAAATAGTGAGTCAGTGAAGTTACCTCTATGTGTTTATTGCATTATTAGTCACTGTACGTTTGTGACACACAGATAATATCCCGGCACACAGCTGATATAACAATACTATTAGACATTAAATAGTGAGTCAGTGAAGTTACCTCTATGTGTTTATTGCATTATTAGTGACTGTACGTTTGTGACACACAGATAATATCCCGGCACACAGCTGATATAACAATACTATTAGACATTAAATAGTGAGTGAGTGAAGTTACCTCTATGTGTTTATTGCATTATTAGTCACTGTACGTTTGTGACACACAGATAATATCCCGGCACACAGCTGATATAACAATACTATTAGACATTAAATAGTGAGTGAGTGAAGTTACCTCTATGTGTTTATTGCATTATTAGTCACTGTACGTTTGTGACACACAGATAATATCCCGGCACACAGCTGATATAACAATACTATTAGACATTAAATAGTGAGTCAGTGAAGTTACCTCTATGTGTTTATTGCATTATTAGTCACTGTACGTTTGTGACATACAGATAATATCCCGGCACACAGCTGATATAACAATACTATTAGACATTAAATAGTGAGTCAGTGAAGTTACCTCTATGTGTTTATTGCTTTATTAGTCACTGTACGTCTGTGACACACAGATAATATCCCGGCACACAGCTGATATAACAATACTATTAGACATTAAATAGTGAGTCAGTGAAGTTACCTCTATGTGTTTATTGCATTATCAGTCACTGTACATCTGTGACACACAGATAATATCCCAGCACACAGCTGATATAACAATACTATTAGACATTAAATAGTGAGTCAGTGAAGTTACCTCTATGTGTTTATTGCATTATTAGTCACTGTACGTCTGTGACACACAGATAATATCCCGGCACACAGCTGATATAACAATACTATTAGACATTAAATAGTGAGTCAGTGAAGTTATCTCTATGTGTTTATTGCATTATTAGTCACTGTACGTCTGTGACACACAGATAATATCCCGGCACACAGCTGATATAACAATACTATTAGACAATAAATAGTGAGTGAGTAAAGTTATTTCTATGTGTTTATTGCATTATTAGTCACTGTACGTCTGTGACACACAGATAATATCCTTGCACATAGCTGATATAACAATACTATTAGACAGTAAATAGTGAGTGAGTGAAGTTATTTCTATGTGTTTATTGCGTTATTAGTCACTGTACGTCTGTGACACACAGATAATATCCTGGCACACAGCTGATATAACAATACTATTAGACATTAAATAGTGAGTGAGTGAAGTTACCTCTATGTGTTTATTGCATTATTAGTCATTGTACGTCTGTGACACACAGATAATATCCCGGCACACAGCTGATATAACAATACTATTAGACATTAAATAGTGAGTCAGTGAAGTTACCTCTGTGTGTTTATTGCATTATTAGTCACTGTACGTCTGTGACACACAGATAATATCCCGGCACACAGCTGATATAACAATACTATTAGACATTAAATAGTGAGTGAATGAAGTTACCTCTATGTGTTTATTGCATTATTAGTCACTGTACGTCTGTGACACACAGATAATATCCCGGCACACAGCTGATATAACAATACTATTAGACATTAAATAGTGAGTGAGTGAAATTACCTCTATGTGTTTATTGCATTATTAGTCACTGTACGTCTGTGACACACAGATAATATCCCGGCATACAGCTGATATAACAATACTATTAGACATTAAATAGTGAGTCAGTGACGTTATTTCTATGTGTTTATTGCATTATTAGTCACTGTACGTTTGTGACACACAGATAATATCCTGGCACACAGCTGATATAACAATACTATTAGACATTAAATAGTGAGTCAGTGACGTTACCTCTATGTGTTTATTGCATTATTAGTCACTGTACGTCTGTGACACACTGATAATATCCCGGCACACAGCTGATATAACAATACTATTAGACATTAAATAGTGAGTGAGTGAAATTACCTATATGTGTTTATTGCATTATTAGTCACTGTAGGTCTGTGACACACAGATAATATCCCGGCACACAGCTGATATAACAATACTATTAGACATTAAATTTTGAGTGAGTGAAGTTATTTCTATGTGTTTATTGCATTATTAGTCACTGTACGTCTGTAACACACAGATAATATCCCGGCACACAGCTGATATAACAATACTATTAGACATTAAATAGTGAGTCAGTGAAGTTATCTCTATGTGTTTATTGCATTATTAGTCACTGTACGTATGTGACACACAGATAATATCCTGGCACACAGCTGATATAACAATACTATTAGACATTAAATAGTGAGTGAGTGAAGTTACCTCTATGTGTTTATTGCATTATTAGTCACTGTACGTCTGTGACACACAGATAATATCCCGGCACACAGCTGATAAAACAATACTATTAGACAATAAATAGTGAGTGAGTGAAGTTATTTCTATGTGTTTATTGCATTATTAGTCACTGTACGTCTGTGACACACAGATAATATCCCGGCACACAGCTGATGTAACAATACAGTTAGACATTAAATAGTGAGTCAGTGACGTTATTTCTATGTGTTTATTGCATTATTAGTCACTGTACGTTTGTGACACTCAGATAATATCCCGGCATACAGCTGATGTAACAATACAATTAGACATTAAATAGTGAGTCAGTGACGTTATTTCTATGTGTTTATTGCATTATTAGTCACTGTACGTCTGTGACACACAGATAATATCCCGGCACACAGCTGATATAACAATACTATTAGACATTAAATAGTGAGTCAGTGAAGTTACCTCTATGTGTTTATTGCATTATTAGCCACTGTACGTCTGTGACACACAGATAATATCTCGGCACACAGCTGATATAACAATACTATTAGACATTAAATAGTGAGTCAGTGACGTTATTTCTATGTGTTTATTGCATTATTAGTCACTGTATGTCTGTGACACACAGATAATATCCCAGCACACAGCTGATATAACAATACTATTAGACATTAAATAGTGAGTCAGTGAAGTTATTTCTATGTGTTTATTGCCTTATTAGTCACTGTACGTCTGTGACACACAGATAATATCCCGGGACACAGCTGATATAACAATACTATTAGACATTAAATAGTGAGTCAGTGACGTTATCTCTATGTGTTTATTGCATTATTAGTCACTGTACGTCTGTGACACACAGATAATATCCCGGCACACAGCTGATATAACAATACTATTAGACATTAAATAGTGAGTCAGTGACGTTATCTCTATGTGTTTATTGCATTATCAGTCACTGTACATCTGTGACACACAGATAATATCCCGGCACACAGCTGATATAACAATACTATTAGACATTAAATAGTGAGTCAGTGAAGTTACCTCTATGTGTTTATTGCATTATTAGTCACTGTACGTCTGTGACACACAGATAATATCCCGGCACACAGCTGATATAACAATACTATTAGACATTAAATAGTGAGTCAGTGAAGTTATCTCTATGTGTTTATTGCATTATTAGTCACTGTACGTCTGTGACACACAGATAATATCCCGGCACACAGCTGATATAACAATACTATTAGACAATAAATAGTGAGTGAGTAAAGTTATTTCTATGTGTTTATTGCGTTATTAGTCACTGTACGTCTGTGACACACAGATAATATCCTGGCACACAGCTGATATAACAATACTATTAGACATTAAATAGTGAGTGAGTGAAGTTACCTCTATGTGTTTATTGCATTATTAGTCATTGTACGTCTGTGACACACAGATAATATCCCGGCACACAGCTGATATAACAATACTATTAGACATTAAATAGTGAGTCAGTGAAGTTACCTCTGTGTGTTTATTGCATTATTAGTCACTGTACGTCTGTGACACACAGATAATATCCCGGCACACAGCTGATATAACAATACTATTAGACATTAAATAGTGAGTGAATGAAGTTACCTCTATGTGTTTATTGCATTATTAGTCACTGTACGTCTGTGACACACAGATAATATCCCGGCATACAGCTGATATAACAATACTATTAGACAATAAATAGTGAGTCAGTGAAGTTATTTCTATGTGTTTATTGCATTATTAGTCACTGTACGTCTGTGACACACAGATAATATCCCGGCACACAGCTGATATAACAATACTATTAGACATTAAATAGTGAGTGAGTGAAATTACCTCTATGTGTTTATTGCATTATTAGTCACTGTACGTCTGTGACACACAGATAATATCCCGGCATACAGCTGATATAACAATACTATTAGACATTAAATAGTGAGTCAGTGACGTTATTTCTATGTGTTTATTGCATTATTAGTCACTGTACGTTTGTGACACACAGATAATATCCTGGCACACAGCTGATATAACAATACTATTAGACATTAAATAGTGAGTCAGTGAAGTTACCTCTATGTGTTTATTGCATTATTAGTCACTGTACGTCTGTGACACACTGATAATATCCCGGCACACAGCTGATATAACAATACTATTAGACATTAAATAGTGAGTGAGTGAAATTACCTATATGTGTTTATTGCATTATTAGTCACTGTAGGTCTGTGACACACAGATAATATCCCGGCACACAGCTGATATAACAATACTATTAGACATTAAATTTTGAGTGAGTGAAGTTATTTCTATGTGTTTATTGCATTATTAGTCACTGTACGTTTGTGACACACAGATAATATCCCGGCACACAGCTGATATAACAATACTATTAGACATTAAATAGTGAGTCAGTGAAGTTACTTCTATGTGTTTATTGCATTATTAGTCACTGTACGTCTGTAACACACAGATAATATCCCGGCACACAGCTGATATAACAATACTATTAGACATTAAATAGTGAGTCAGTGAAGTTATCTCTATGTGTTTATTGCATTATTAGTCACTGTACGTATGTGACACACAGATAATATCCTGGCACACAGCTGATATAACAATACTATTAGACATTAAATAGTGAGTGAGTGAAGTTACCTCTATGTGTTTATTGCATTATTATTCACTGTACGTCTGTGACACATAGATAATATCCCGGCACACAGCTGATAAAACAATACTATTAGACAATAAATAGTGAGTGAGTGAAGTTATTTCTATGTGTTTATTGCATTATTAGTCACTGTACGTCTGTGACACACAGATAATATCCCGGCACACAGCTGATATAACAATACTATTAGACATTAAATAGTGAGTCAGTGAAGTTACCTCTATGTGTTTATTGCATTATTAGCTACTGTATGTCTGTGACACACAGATAATATCTCGGCACACAGCTGATATAACAATACTATTAGACATTAAATAGTGAGTCAGTGAAGTTATTTCTATGTGTTTATTGCATTATTAGTCACTGTACGTATGTGACACACAGATAATATCCTGGCACACAGCTGATATAACAATACTATTAGACATTAAACAGTGAGTCAGTGACGTTATTTCTATGTGTTTATTGCATTATTAGTCACTGTACGTCTGTGACAAACAGATAATATTCCGGCACACAGCTGATATAAAAATACTATTAGACATTAAATAGTGAGTGAGTGAGTGAAGTTATTTCTATGTGTTTATTGCATTATTAGTCACTGTACGTTTGTGACACACAGATAATATCCTGGCACACAGCTGATATAACAATACTATTAGACATTAAATAGTGAGTCAGTGACGTTACCTCTCTGTGTTTATTGCATTATTAGTCACTGTACGTCTGTGACACACTGATAATATCCCGGCACACAGCTGATATAACAATACTATTAGACATTAAATAGTGAGTGAGTGAAATTACCTATATGTGTTTATTGCATTATTAGTCACTGTAGGTCTGTGACACACAGATAATATCCCGGCACACAGCTGATATAACAATACTATTAGACATTAAATTTTGAGTGAGTGAAGTTATTTCTATGTGTTTATTGCATTATTAGTCACTGTACGTTTGTGACACACAGATAATATCCCGGCACACAGCTGATATAACAATACTATTAGACATTAAATAGTGAGTCAGTGAAGTTACCTCTATGTGTTTATTGCATTATTAGTCACTGTACGTCTGTAACAAACAGATAATATCCCGGCACACAGCTGATATAACAATACTATTAGACATTAAATAGTGAGTCAGTGAAGTTATCTCTATGTGTTTATTGCATTATTAGTCACTGTACGTATGTGAAACACAGATAATATCCTGGCACACAGCTGATATAACAATACTATTAGACATTAAATAGTGAGTGAGTGAAGTTACCTCTATGTGTTTATTGCATTATTAGTCACTGTACGTCTGTGACACACAGATAATATCCCGGCACACAGCTGATAAAACAATACTATTAGACAATAAATAGTGAGTGAGTGAAGTTATTTCTATGTGTTTATTGCATTATTAGTCACTGTACGTCTGTGACACACAGATAATATCCCGGCACACAGCTGATATAACAATACTATTAGACATTAAATAGTGAGTGAGTGAAGTTACCTCTATGTGTTTATTGCATTATTAGTCACTGTACGTCTGTGACACACAGATAATATCTCGGCACACAGCTGATATAACAATACTATTAGACATTAAATAGTGAGTCAGTGACGTTATTTCTATGTGTTTATTGCATTATTAGTCACTGTATGTCTGTGACACACAGATAATATCCCAGCACACAGCTGATATAACAATACTATTAGACATTAAATAGTGAGTCAGTGAAGTTATTTCTATGTGTTTATTGCATTATTAGTCACTGTACGTCTGTGACACACAGATAATATCCCGGCACACAGCTGATATAACAATACTATTAGACATTAAATAGTGAGTCAGTGACGTTATCTCTATGTGTTTATTGCATTATTAGTCACTGTACGTCTGTGACACACAGATAATATCCCGGCACACAGCTGATATAACAATACTATTAGACATTAAATAGTGAGTTAGTGAAGTTATTTCTATGTGTTTATTGCATTATTAGTCACTGTACGTCTGTGACACACAGATAATATCCCGGCACACAGCTGATATAACAATACTATTAGACATTAAATAGTGAGTCAGTGAAGTTACCTCTATGTGTTTATTGCATTATTAGCTACTGTATGTCTGTGACACACAGATAATATCTCGGCACACAGCTGATATAACAATACTATTAGACATTAAATAGTGAGTCAGTGAAGTTATTTCTATGTGTTTATTGCATTATTAGTCACTGTACGTATGTGACACACAGATAATATCCTGGCACACAGCTGATATAACAATACTATTAGACATTAAACAGTGAGTCAGTGACGTTATTTCTATGTGTTTATTGCATTATTAGTCACTGTACGTCTGTGACACACAGATAATATTCCGGCACACAGCTGATATAAAAATACTATTAGACATTAAATAGTGAGTGAGTGAGTGAAGTTATTTCTATGTGTTTATTGCATTATTAGTCACTGTACGTTTGTGACACACAGATAATATCCTGGCACACAGCTGATATAACAATACTATTAGACATTAAATAGTGAGTCAGTGACGTTACCTCTATGTGTTTATTGCATTATTAGTCACTGTACGTCTGTGACACACTGATAATATCCCGGCACACAGCTGATATAACAATACTATTAGACATTAAATAGTGAGTGAGTGAAATTACCTATATGTGTTTATTGCATTATTAGTCACTGTAGGTCTGTGACACACAGATAATATCCCGGCACACAGCTGATATAACAATACTATTAGACATTAAATTTTGAGTGAGTGAAGTTATTTCTATGTGTTTATTGCATTATTAGTCACTGTACGTTTGTGACACACAGATAATATCCCGGCACACAGCTGATATAACAATACTATTAGACATTAAATAGTGAGTCAGTGAAGTTACCTCTATGTGTTTATTGCATTATTAGTCACTGTACGTCTGTAACAAACAGATAATATCCCGGCACACAGCTGATATAACAATACTATTAGACATTAAATAGTGAGTGAGTGAAGTTATCTCTATGTGTTTATTGCATTATTAGTCACTGTACGTATGTGACACACAGATAATATCCTGGCACACAGCTGATATAACAATACTATTAGACATTAAATAGTGAGTGAGTGAAGTTACCTCTATGTGTTTATTGCATTATTAGTCACTGTACGTCTGTGACACACAGATAATATCCCGGCACACAGCTGATAAAACAATACTATTAGACAATAAATAGTGAGTGAGTGAAGTTATTTCTATGTGTTTATTGCATTATTAGTCACTGTACGTCTGTGACACACAGATAATATCCCGGCACACAGCTGATATAACAATACTATTAGACATTAAATAGTGAGTGAGTGAAGTTACCTCTATGTGTTTATTGCATTATTAGTCACTGTACGTCTGTGACACACAGATAATATCCCGGCACACAGCTGATGTAACAATACAGTTAGACATTAAATAGTGAGTCAGTAACGTTATTTCTATGTGTTTATTGCATTATTAGTCACTGTACGTTTTTGACACGCAGATAATATCCCGGCATACAGCTGATGTAACAATACAATTAGACATTAAATAGTGAGTCAGTGACGTTATTTCTATGTGTTTATTGCATTATTAGTCACTGTACGTCTGTGACACACAGATAATATCCCGGCACACAGCTGATATAACAATACTATTAGACATTAAATAGTGAGTCAGTGAAGTTACCTCTATGTGTTTATTGCATTATTAGCTACTGTACGTCTGTGACACACAGATAATATCTCGGCACACAGCTGATATAACAATACTATTAGACATTAAATAGTGAGTCAGTGACGTTATTTCTATGTGTTTATTGCATTATTAGTCACTGTATGTCTGTGACACACAGATAATATCCCAGCACACAGCTGATATAACAATACTATTAGACATTAAATAGTGAGTCAGTGAAGTTATTTCTATGTGTTTATTGCATTATTAGTCACTGTACGTATGTGACACACAGATAATATCCTGGCACACAGCTGATATAACAATACCATTAGACATTAAACAGTGAGTCAGTGACGTTATTTCTATGTGTTTATTGCATTATTAGTCACTGTACGTCTGTGACACACAGATAATATTCCGGCACACAGCTGATATAAAAATACTATTAGACATTAAATAGTGAGTGAGTGAGTGAAGTTATTTCTATGTGTTTATTGCATTATTAGTCACTGTACGTCTGTGACACACAGATAATATCCCGGCACACAGCTGATATAACAATACTATTAGACATTAAATAGTGAGTGAGTGAAGTTACCTCTATGTGTTTATTGCATTATTAGTCACTGTACGTCTGTGACACACAGATAATATCCCAGCACACAGCTGATATAACAATACTATTAGACATTAAATAGTGAGTGAGTAAAGTTATTTCTATGTGTTTATTGCATTATTAGTCACTGTACGTCTGTGACACACAGATAATATCCCGGCACACAGCTGATATAACAATACTATTAGACATTAAATAGTGAGTGAGTGAAGTTACCTCTATGTGTTTATTGCATTATTAGTCACTGTACGTCTGTGACACACAGATAATATCCCGGCACACAGCTGATGTAACAATACAGTTAGACATTAAATAGTGAGTCAGTGACGTTATTTCTATGTGTTTATTGCATTATTAGTCACTGTACGTTTGTGACACTCAGATAATATCCCGGCATACAGCTGATGTAACAATACAATTAGACATTAAATAGTGAGTCAGTGACGTTATTTCTATGTGTTTATTGCATTATTAGTCACTGTACGTCTGTGACACACAGATAATATCCCGGCACACAGCTGATATAACAATACTATTAGACATTAAATAGTGAGTGAGTGAAGTTACCTCTATGTGTTTATTGCATTATTAGTCACTGTACGTCTGTGACACACAGATAATATCCCGGCACACAGCTGATATAACAATACTATTAGACATTAAATAGTGAGTCAGTGAAGTTACCTCTATGTGTTTATTGCATTATTAGCCACTGTACGTCTGTGACACACAGATAATATCTCGGCACACAGCTGATATAACAATACTATTAGACATTAAATAGTGAGTCAGTGACGTTATTTCTATGTGTTTATTGCATTATTAGTCACTGTATGTCTGTGACACACAGATAATATCCCGGCACACAGCTGATATAACAATACTATTAGACATTAAATAGTGAGTTAGTGAAGTTATTTCTATGTGTTTATTGCATTATTAGTCACTGTACGTCTGTGACACACAGATAATATCCCGGCACACAGCTGATATAACAATACTATTAGACATTAAATAGTGAGTCAGTGAAGTTACCTCTATGTGTTTATTGCATTATTAGCTACTGTACGTCTGTGACACACAGATAATATCTCGGCACACAGCTGATATAACAATACTATTAGACATTAAATAGTGAGTCAGTGACGTTATTTCTATGTGTTTATTGCATTATTAGTCACTGTATGTCTGTGACACACAGATAATATCCCAGCACACAGCTGATATAACAATACTATTAGACATTAAATAGTGAGTCAGTGAAGTTATTTCTATGTGTTTATTGCATTATTAGTCACTGTACGTATGTGACACACAGATAATATCCTGGCACACAGCTGATATAACAATACCATTAGACATTAAACAGTGAGACAGTGACGTTATTTCTATGTGTTTATTGCATTATTAGTCACTGTACGTCTGTGACACACAGATAATATTCCCGCACACAGCTGATATAAAAATACTATTAGACATTAAATAGTGAGTGAGTGAGTGAAGTTATTTCTATGTGTTTATTGCATTATTAGTCACTGTACGTCTGTGACACACAGATAATATCCCGGCACACAGCTGATATAACAATACTATTAGACATTAAATAGTGAGTGAGTGAAGTTACCTCTATGTGTTTATTGCATTATTAGTCACTGTACGTCTGTGACACACAGATAATATCCCAGCACACAGCTGATATAACAATACTATTAGACATTAAATAGTGAGTGAGTAAAGTTATTTCTATGTGTTTATTGCATTATTAGTCACTCTACGTCTGTGACACACAGATAATATCCCGGCACACAGCTGATATAACAATACTATTAGACATTAAATAGTGAGTGAGTGAAGTTACCTCTATGTGTTTATTGCATTATTAGTCACTGTACGTCTGTGACACACAGATAATATCCCAGCACACAGCTGATATAACAATACTATTAGACATTAAATAGTGAGTGAGTAAAGTTATTTCTATGTGTTTATTGCATTATTAGTCACTGTACGTCTGTGACACACAGATAATATCCTGGCACACAGCTGATATAACAATACTATTAGACATTAAATAGTGAGTGAGTGAGTGAAGTTACCTCTATGTGTTTATTGCATTATTAGTCACTGTACGTCTGTGACACAGATAATATCCCAGCACACAGCTGATATAACAATACTATTAGACATTAAATAGTGAGTGAGTAAAGTTATTTCTATGTGTTTATTGCATTATTAGTCACTGTACGTCTGTGACACACAGATAATATCCTGGCACACAGCTGATATAACAATACTATTAGACATTAAATAGTGAGTCAGTGACGTTACCGCTATGTGTTTATTGCATTATTAGTCACTGTACGTTTGTGACACACAGATACTATCCCGGCATACAGCTGATATAACAATATTATTAGACATAAAATAGTGAGTGAGTAAAGTTATTTCTATGTGTTTATTGCATTATTAGTCACTGTACGTTTGTGACACACAGATAATATCTCGGCACACAGCTGATATAACAATACTATTAGACATTAAATAGTGAGTGAGTAAAGTTATTTCTATGTGTTTATTGCATTATTAGTCACTGTACGTCTGTGACACACAGATAATATCCCGGCACACAGCTGATATAACAATACTATTAGACATTAAATAGTGAGTTAGTGAAGTTATTTCTATGTGTTTATTGCATCATTAGTCACTGTACGTCTGTGACACACAGATAATATCCCGGCACACAGCTGATATAACAATACTATTAGACATTAAATAGTGAGTCAGTGAAGTTACCTCTATGTGTTTATTGCATTATTAGCTACTGTATGTCTGTGACACACAGATAATATCTCGGCACACAGCTGATATAACAATACTATTAGACATTAAATAGTGAGTCAGTGAAGTTACCTCTATGTGTTTATTGCATTATTAGCCACTGTACGTCTGTGACACACAGATAATATCTCGGCACACAGCTGATATAACAATACTATTAGACATTAAATAGTGAGTCAGTGACGTTATTTCTATGTGTTTATTGCATTATTAGTCACTGTATGTCTGTGACACACAGATAATATCCCAGCACACAGCTGATATAACAATACTATTAGACATTAAATAGTGAGTCAGTGAAGTTATTTCTATGTGTTTATTGCATTATTAGTCACTGTACGTCTGTGACACACAGATAATATCCCGGCACACAGCTGATATAACAATACTATTAGACATTAAATAGTGAGTCAGTGACGTTATCTCTATGTGTTTATTGCATTATTAGTCACTGTACATCTGTGACACACAGATAATATCCCGGCACACAGCTGATATAACAATACTATTAGACATTAAATAGTGAGTTAGTGAAGTTATTTCTATGTGTTTATTGCATTATTAGTCACTGTACGTCTGTGACGCACAGATAATATCCCGGCACACAGCTGATATAACAATACTATTAGACATTAAATAGTGAGTCAGTGAAGTTACCTCTATGTGTTTATTGCATTATTAGCTACTGTATGTCTGTGACACACAGATAATATCTCGGCACACAGCTGATATAACAATACTATTAGAGATTAAATAGTGAGTCAGTGAAGTTATTTCTATGTGTTTATTGCATTATTAGTCACTGTACGTATGTGACACACAGATAATATCCTGGCACACAGCTGATATAACAATACTATTAGACATTAAATAGTGAGTGAGTGAGTGAAGTTATTTCTATGTGTTTATTGCATTATTAGTCACTGTACGTTTGTGACACACAGATAATATCCTGGCACACAGCTGATATAACAATACTATTAGACATTAAATAGTGAGTGAGTGAGTGAAGTTATTTCTATGTGTTTATTGCATTATTAGTCACTGTACGTCTGTGACACACAGATAATATCCCAGCACACAGCTGATATAACAATACTATTAGACATTAAATAGTGAGTGAGTAAAGTTATTTCTATGTGTTTATTGCATTATTAGTCACTGTACGTCTGTGACACACAGATAATATCCCGGCACACAGCTGATATAACAATACTATTAGACATTAAATAGTGAGTGAGTGAAGTTACCTCTATGTGTTTATTGCATTATTAGTCACTGTACGTCTGTGACACACAGATAATATCCCAGCACACAGCTGATATAACAATACTATTAGACATTAAATAGTGAGTGAGTAAAGTTATTTCTATGTGTTTATTGCATTATTAGTCACTGTACGTCTGTGACACACAGATAATATCCTGGCACACAGCTGATATAACAATACTATTAGACATTAAATAGTGAGTGAGTGAGTGAAGTTACCTCTATGTGTTTATTGCATTATTAGTCACTGTACGTCTGTGACACAGATAATATCCCAGCACACAGCTGATATAACAATACTATTAGACATTAAATAGTGAGTGAGTAAAGTTATTTCTATGTGTTTATTGCATTATTAGTCACTGTACGTCTGTGACACACAGATAATATCCTGGCACACAGCTGATATAACAATACTATTAGACATTAAATAGTGAGTCAGTGACGTTACCGCTATGTGTTTATTGCATTATTAGTCACTGTACGTTTGTGACACACAGATACTATCCCGGCATACAGCTGATATAACAATACTATTAGACATTAAATAGTGAGTGAGTAAAGTTATTTCTATGTGTTTATTGCATTATTCGTCACTGTACGTTTGTGACACACAGATAATATCTCGGCACACAGCTGATATAACAATACTATTAGACATTAAATAGTGAGTGAGTAAAGTTATTTCTATGTGTTTATTGCATTATTAGTCACTGTACGTCTGTGACACACAGATAATATCCCGGCACACAGCTGATATAACAATACTATTAGACATTAAATAGTGAGTGAGTGAAGTTACCTCTATGTGTTTATTGCATTATTAGTCACTGTACGTCTGTGACACACAGATAATATCCCGGCACACAGCTGATATAACAATACTATTAGACATTAAATAGTGAGTGAGTAAAGTTATTTCTATGTGTTTATTGCATTATTAGTCACTGTACGTCTGTGACACACAGATAATATCCCGGCACACAGCTGATATAACAATACTATTAGACATTAAATAGTGAGTGAGTGAAGTTACCTCTATGTGTTTATTGCATTATTAGTCACTGTACGTCTGTGACACACAGATAATATCCCAGCACACAGCTGATATAACAATACTATTAGACATTAAATAGTGAGTGAGTAAAGTTATTTCTATGTGTTTATTGCATTATTAGTCACTGTACGTCTGTGACACACAGATAATATCCTGGCACACAGCTGATATAACAATACTATTAGACATTAAATAGTGAGTGAGTGAAGTTACCTCTATGTGTTTATTGCATTATTAGTCACTGTACATCTGTGACACAGATAATATCCCAGCACACAGCTGATATAACAATACTATTAGACATTAAATAGTGAGTGAGTAAAGTTATTTCTATGTGTTTATTGCATTATTAGTCACTGTACGTCTGTGACACACAGATAATATCCTGGCACACAGCTGATATAACAATACTATTAGACATTAAATAGTGAGTCAGTGACGTTACCGCTATGTGTTTATTGCATTATTAGTCACTGTACGTTTGTGACACACAGATACTATCCCGGCATACAGCTGATATAACAATACTATTAGACATTAAATAGTGAGTGAGTAAAGTTATTTCTATGTGTTTATTGCATTATTCGTCACTGTACGTTTGTGACACACAGATAATATCTCGGCACACAGCTGATATAACAATACTATCAGACATTAAATAGTGAGTGAGTAAAGTTATTTCTATGTGTTTATTGCATTATTAGTCACTGTACGTCTGTGACACACAGATAATATCCCGGCACACAGCTGATATAACAATACTATTAGACATTAAATAGTGAGTGAGTGAAGTTACCTCTATGTGTTTATTGCAGTATTAGTCACTGTACGTCTGTGACACACAGATAATATCCCAGCACACAGCTGATATAACAATACTATTAGACATTAAATAGTGAGTGAGTAAAGTTATTTCTATGTGTTTATTGCATTATTAGTCACTGTACGTCTGTGACACACAGATAATATCCCGGCACACAGCTGATATAACAATACTATTAGACATTAAATAGTGAGTGAGTGAAGTTACCTCTATGTGTTTATTGCATTATTAGTCACTGTACGTCTGTGACACACAGATAATATCCCAGCACACAGCTGATATAACAATACTATTAGACATTAAATAGTGAGTGAGTAAAGTTATTTCTATGTGTTTATTGCATTATTAGTCACTGTACGTCTGTGACACACAGATAATATCCTGGCACACAGCTGATATAACAATACTATTAGACATTAAATAGTGAGTGAGTGAAGTTACCTCTATGTGTTTATTGCATTATTAGTCACTGTACGTCTGTGACACAGATAATATCCCAGCACACAGCTGATATAACAATACTATTAGACATTAAATAGTGAGTGAGTAAAGTTATTTCTATGTGTTTATTGCATTATTAGTCACTGTACGTCTGTGACACACAGATAATATCCTGGCACACAGCTGATATAACAATACTATTAGACATTAAATAGTGAGTCAGTGACGTTACCGCTATGTGTTTATTGCATTATTAGTCACTGTACGTTTGTGACACACAGATACTATCCCGGCATACAGCTGATATAACAATACTATTAGACATTAAATAGTGAGTGAGTAAAGTTATTTCTATGTGTTTATTGCATTATTCGTCACTGTACGTTTGTGACACACAGATAATATCTCGGCACACAGCTGATATAACAATACTATTAGACATTAAATAGTGAGTGAGTAAAGTTATTTCTATGTGTTTATTGCATTATTAGTCACTGTACGTCTGTGACACACAGATAATATCCTGGCACACAGCTGATATAACAATACTATTAGACAATAAATAGTGAGTCAGTGAAGTTACCTCTATGTGTTTATTGCATTATTAGTCACTGTACGTCTATAACACACAGATAATATCCCGGCACACAGCTGATATAACAATACTATTAGACAATAAATAGTGAGTCAGTGAAGTTACCTCTATGTGTTTATTGCATTATTAGTCACTGTACGTCTGTGACACACAGATAATATCCCGGCATACAGCTGATATAACAATACTATTAGACATTAAATAGTGAGTCAGTGAAGTTACCTCTATGTGTTTATTGCATTATTAGTCACTGTACGTCTGTGACACACAGATAATATCCTGGCACACAGCTGATATAACAATACTATTAGACAATAAATAGTGAGTCAGTGAAGTTACCTCTATGTGTTTATTGCATTATTAGTCACTGTACGTCTGTGACACACAGATAATATCCCGGCATACAGCTGATATAACAATACTATTAGACATTAAATAGTGAGTCAGTGAAGTTACCTCTATGTGTTTATTGCATTATTAGTCACTGTACGTCTGTGACACACAGATAATATCCTGGCACACAGCTGATATAACAATACTATTAGACATTAAATAGTGAGTCAGTGAAGTTACCTCTATGTGTTTATTGCATTATTAGTCACTGTACGTCTGTGACACACAGATAATATCCTGGCACACAGCTGATATAACAATACTATTAGACATTAAATAGTGAGTCAGTGAAGTTACCTCTATGTGTTTATTGCATTATTAGTCACTGTACGTCTGTGACACACAGATAATATCCCGGCACACAGCTGATATAACAATACTATTAGACATTAAATAGTGAGTCAGTGAAGTTATTTCTATGTGTTTATTGCATTATTAGTCACTGTACGTCTGTGACACACAGATAATATCCCGGCATACAGCTGATATAACAATACTATTAGACATTAAATAGTGAGTGAGTGAAGTTATTTCTATGTGTTTATTGCATTATTAGTCACTGTACGTCTGTGACACACAGATAATATCCTGGCACACAGCTGATATAACAATACTATTAGACATTAAATAGTGAGTCAGTGAAGTTACCTCTATGTGTTTATTGCATTATTAGTCACTGTACGTCTGTGACACACAGATAATATCCCAGCACACAGCGGATATAACAATACTATTAGACATTAAATAGTGAGTGAGTGAAGTTATTTCTATGTGTTTATTGCATTATTAGTCACTGTACGTCTGTGACACACAGATAATATCCTGGCACACAGCTGATATAACAATACTATTAGACATTAAATAGTGAGTCAGTGAAGTTACCTCTATGTGTTTATTGCATTATTAGTCACTGTACGTCTGTGACACACAGATAATATCCCAGCACACAGCGGATATAACAATACTATTAGACAATGAAAGTATATGGTAAAGTTGTTTTCCTAGGAATAATTAGTCAGTTTATTTTACAGTCTCAATATGTTTACTGTCCCTTTAGTCAGATCTAGCTTTGTGCTATCTTGGTGTGAATCCTTGTTTAATGAAGGTAACATTGTGACAAATTTAGCATTATATTGATTATCTACATTGTTATTATCTCTGCTGTTAAAGGGATATAAAGGGGCAAAATTATTTTAATGTTAGATCAGTTTATTATTGTACCACTGATTGTTTATAACTATGTATTTAACTCCTGCAAAGTCAGCTATAGAGCAGCAATGTAATACTGGGAGCTAGCTGATCATATCTGGTGAGCCAATGACAAGAGGCACGTGTGTGTAAGCTAGGGATGGGCGAATATGTTTATATTCGAATTCGAATGTTAGAACGAATGTTATTGTAGAATTTCGATTTACATAATAGAATGTTGATAAGAACGAATATTCTTAAAAATTCAATTTTCGAATGTTATCTACAGTTTTTGAATGTCGCATTCGAATTTGAATGTCACATTCGAATTCGAACGTCACTTTCAAATTCGAATATTACATTTATAAAACCTAATTGTAGACTAGAAACACTATTTCGAATGTCACATTCGAATCGAATATCCCATTCGAATTTTAATATTACATTTAAAAAACACAGTATAAGACTAGAAATACTATTTCGAATTTGAATATTACATTTCGAAATCAAATGAATACATAGCTAAACATTCTATTATTCTAACGAATATTTTAGAATTTTAATGAAAAATTTGAAAACAAAAATTTGAAAATAGAATGTTATAAGTATGATTTAAGTTACATAAAATGTCTGTGTATAAAAAGTCTTGCTGGTGATTAATAATCTGGGTTGGTTTAGGTCGGGGGTTAATTTGATATTGAAAAGTGAAGGTGATGAAACACCCAGGAGGTGGCGCACTAAAAATAACGTGAAAAGAAAAAAAAAAGGTAATTGATAGAAATGTTTATAATGTGAAAAAATGCTACAAAATTTTTTTTACAAAAATTTGGTTTTAAAAGGTGTATGAATGATAAGTGGACTCTCAGGAATGAGTAAGTGGACTCTCAGGAATGAGTAAGTGGACTCTCAGGAATGAGTAAGTGGACTCTCAGGAATGAGTAAAAATTAGTGAAATGGTAAGATGTTGTTTAACATGATAAAGTAATAAATTAATAAATTCTTGTGACAAATGTGAAATTGGTTAACCTTAATAAATGACAGAAATAGTGTTCATGTTAAAGAAACAAAAGTTCAATTACTGAAATTTTTTTTCAATCCAAGTAAAAAAGCAGTGTATAAGGCAGCTCCACTTGGGGGAATGATCTCCATTCACATCAATGATCTAGGTTAGAAAGAAAATGGTCGCATCATAGTGAAATCCATATGTGATATATAATAAAGAAGGTAAATAGTAAAACTCACAATTTTTGAAGGCACTAGATAGTGCACACAGGCAGACTGACACCTGCAGTAGTCAGCTAACTGGATACTGATCCTGTATCAAGGTTGAGACCAGTTCTCAGGTCACAGGTAAGATCACAGGGAAGTTTGAATCCAAGTATCAAACAACAGGCTGAAGATATTGTGCAGGCAAACCAATTGTGATGTAATGGTTTGTAAAGTTCTCTGTGCAGATAGAGCCAATTCAATCTGAATAATCAGGCAGAAAGACTCCTCTGTATATAAATATTAAAAGACAAGTTTAATGTTGCTGCAACGCGTTTCTCAACCACACAACACGGTCGTTTCATTAGGCATAAAAATAAGATAAAAATACAAGTAAAAAAGCGCTTTTTTAAGCTGCCACAATGTGTTTCATTGGTTATCCAGCACTTTCAAATCATCCAATGGACAACGGAGGGTTAAGGTGTCAAGTGTGGAATAAATTATTCACTAATAATGTATATTTGCAAACAGGCAAAGAAATCTGTGATGAGACTTTTTAGGGAAAAATATCTAGAAAATTGCATATAATGGTTTAAAAGAAAAAAGGGGGGTTTGTTATGAAAGGAATGGTATTAATAAATATGTAATTAAGGATATTTGTAAATTCATAAGATATACTATGAAACACGTGTTACAATGAAATAAGATAGTATACACTTTGTTGCATCAATGAAAAATATATAAATGTGTTATTTCAAAAACAACTGGGAGAGTCAGTATATATAACAAAATATATACCATTTTTTGTGACAACGTTTGTGATAAATCATTGGGCGCCATGTACAAGCATCAAAGTGACCCTTCGTCTGTATTTCCGCGTCAAAATTTGCTCACGATCTGCATCTCGTATTTACCAATCTGTTATCGAATTGACAGATTATCTGGTCTCTTCACATTTAGGTTATTATTAAAACATTTCTTTTATTACCAAATATTAATATTTTGGCCATGTTTCAGCTAGCTCCCACTAATAAAAAAAAATATATATATATTTTTGATTTATTTTTTTTACATATTTTTTAAAAGATCATATATAGATTGTCCATATAGTCAGCTGTTGATTTATATACAGCTGGGCACATCAGTTTATTTAACTATTCATCTCATTGTTTAGATGGAAATTGTGTTGTTTGCATACCAAAAAAAAATTAAAAAAGGTTTTTCATTCATATTTTTTGGTCAATTGCATTTAGGTCACAATTATATGTCTTCTATGTCTTTTGACATTAGTCAAACAGAAATTTATTTTGAGTATAACACACTAATTTTTGGGCTAACTCAGCTAGCTCCCACTAATTTATGCAGAAAAAGTTTTTTAAAGAATTAATTTTACAAACAAATCTTGTTTAGAATATTTATTTATTCATATATATGATGTTGATCAGGAATTTCTACTGCTGTCCTTTTTTTGTTCATCTTGACACCACATATATTGTTCTACACACATTATCTTAGACAGTTGTTACACTTATTTACCGTTATCCAAGTTACTGGGTTCATTACACAAACTGCTGTTTCATTATTTTTTCATTGGAAACAATGATTTATCACAAACATTGTCACAAAAAATGGTATATATTTTGTTATATATACTGACTCTCCCAGTTATTTTTGAAATAACAACAAATGTATATATTTTTTATTGATGCAACAAAGTGTATACTATCTTATTTCATTGTAACACTTGTCTCCTAGTATATCTTATGAATTTACAAATATCCTTAATTACATATTTATTAATACCACTTATTTCATAACAAACCCCCCTTTTTTTCTTTTAAACCATTATATGCAATTTTCTAGATATTTTTTTCTAAAAAAGTCTCAACACAGATTTCTTTGCCTGTTTGCAAATACACATTATTAGTGAATAATTGATTCCACACTTGCCCCCTAACCCTCCGTTGTCCATTGGATGATTTGAAAGTTCTGGATAACCAATGAAACACATTGTAGCAGTTTAAAAAAGCGCCTTTTTACTTGTATTTTTATACCTGATGAAACGACCGTGTTGTGTGGTCGAGAAACGCGTTGCAGCAACATTAAACTTGTCTTTTAATATTTATATACGGAGGAGTCTTTCTGCCTGATTATTCAAATTGAATTGGCTCTATCTGCACAGAGAACTTTACAAACCATTATATCACAATTGGTTTGCCTGCACAATATCTTCAGCCTGTTGTTTGAGACTTGGATTCAAACTTCCCTGTGATCTTAGCTGTGACCTGAGAACTGGTCTCTACCTTGATACAGGATCAGTATCCAGTTAGCTGACTACTGCAAGTGTCAGTCTGCCTGTTTGCACTATCTAGTACCTTTAAAAATTGTGAGTTTTACTATTTACCATCTTTATTATATATCACATATGGATTTCACTATGAGGCGCCCATTTTCTTTCTACCCTAGTTAATTTGATATTGTTTTATGTACTGTTAAAGGGACAGAAAAGGCAAAATTAAACTTAAATGGATTGGATAGAACATGACATTTCAAACAACTTTCCAATTTACTTATATTATAATTTGTGCTTAGTTCTCTTAGTATCCTTTGTAAAAGAGTAATCCTAGGTGAACTCAGGAGCGTGCACATATCTTCAGATAGCAGAGTTTGCAAGAACATTTATAGCAATGTTATACATAGTTAGAAACACTGCTGCACAGAGTGGTAAATACACGTGCACGCCCCTAAGCTTATATAATATCAGCCTCCTATGTTTACTCTTTAACAAAGGATACCAAAAGAACAAAGCAAATCAGATAATAGAAGGGAATTGCAAAATTAGAGCAAACATTTTACCTATCTGAATTATCAGTGTTTAACTTTCACTGTCAGATTTTGCTTCTGTATTTGATGATGTTTTCCTAATTATTCTGTGATATTGTGTTTTTAATTATACAAAAAACACAAAATACTGGTCTGGATTACAATCACTTTTTATTTGCATGAAAAAACATTGTATATCATTATATAGTAAAAAGCAACATTACATGATATATTCACACAATGGTATAAATATACCTAACACTTGTGCTCTTGATACAAAGGGATTTATCAGACATATAATGTTCCCTTTATATATACAGTAAGTGCTATTATCAGTTATTGTGGCATCTAACTAACATGAAACATCTAACAGACATAGGGGCCTAGTTATCAACGTGTCTACTTTTCCTGCCTTCGCCGGCCCAATACGCCCGCCTAAGCTCGCCTCACATCGCCGCCGCGGACCTGCAAAAATTTGCCTAAGTTATCAAAAAAGCTGTCAAAAAGCCGCGCACCAAGTACGGGGCGATGAGCAGCGGACTGTGAGAGTTATCACTCATACGATCTCGCTGCTCTTCAGCTTTTTTTGAGCTTTCTTGCTAGCCTGTCACTAAGCACCCACACTAACTACACTGTTCTACCCCCTATACCGGCGCCCCCGGAGCCCCCCGCCACTAAATAAAGTTACTCTTATAAATGTATTAACCCCTAAACCGCCGCTCCCGGACACCGCCGCAACCTACATTATACCTAGTAACCCCTATCCTGCCCCCCCTATACCGTCGCCCTCTATAATAAACTTATTAACCCCTATCCTGCTGATCCCGCACCTCGCCGCAACTAAATAAATAGTTTAACCCCTAAACCGCCGCTCCCTGACCCCGCCGCAACCTATATTACATTTATTAACCCCTATCCTGCCCCCCTACACCGTCGCAACCTATAATAAATTTATTAACCCCTATCCTGCCCCCCACTACACCGCCGCCACTGTAATAAAATTATTAACCCCTAAACCTAAGTCTAACACTAACCCTAACACCCTCTAACTTAAATATTAATTAAATAAATCTAAATAATATTTCTATTATGAACTAAATTAATCCTATTTAAAACTAAATACTTACCTTTAAAATAAACCCTAATAAAGATAAAATATAAATAATAATTATATTGTAGCTATCTTAGGATTTATTTTTATTTTACAGGTAACTTTCAATTTATTTTAACTAGGTACAATAGCTATTAAATTGTTATTAACTATTTAATAGCTTACCTAGCTAAAATAAAGAGAAATTAACCTGTAAAATAAAAACTAACCTAAGTTACAATTACACCTAACACTACACTTTACTTTAATAAATTATTCCTATTTAAAACTAAATACTTACCTGTAAAATAAACCCTAAGATAGCTACAATATAATTAATAATTACATTGTAGCTATCTTAGGATTTATATTTATTTTACAGGTAACTTTGTATTTATTTTAGCTAGTTAGAATAGTTATTAAATAGTTATTAACTATTTAATAACTACCTAGCTAAAAGAAATACAAAATTACCTGTAAAATAAATCCTAACCTAAGTTACAATTAAACCTAACACTACACTATCATTACATTAATTAAATAAATTACCTACAAATAACTACAAATAAAAAAAGCTAAGTTACAAAAAATAAAAAAAATAAGTTACAAACATTTAAAAAATATTACAACAATTTTAAGCTAATTACACCTAATCTAAGCCCCCTAATAAAATAACAAAGCCCCCCAAAATAAAAAAATGCCCTACCCTATTCTAAATTAAAAAAGTTCAAAGCTCTTTTACCTTACCAGCCCTTAAAAGGGCCTTTCGTGGGGCATGCCCCAAAAAATTCTGCTCTTTTGCCTGTAAAAGAAAAATATAACCCCTCCAACATTAAAACCCACCACCCACATACCCCTAATCTAACCCAAACCCCCCTTAAAAAAACCTAACACTACCCCCCTGAAGATCATCCAACCTTTAGTCGTCTTCACTCAGCCGAGCCACCGATGGAACTGAAGAGGAGATCCGGAGCGGCAGAAGTCATCATCCAAGGGGCGCTGAAGAAATCTTCCATCCGATGAAGTGATCCTCCAAGCGGCGCTGAAGAAGTCTTCCATCCGATGAAGTGATCCTCCAAGCGGCGCTGAAGAAGTCTTCGATCCGGGCGATGTCATCTTCCAAGCGGGGTCTTCAATCTTCTTCTTCAGGATCCATCTTCATTCCGCCGACGCGGAACATCCTTCTTTCCCGACGGACTACCGACGAATGAAGGCTCCTTTAAGGGACGTCATCCAAGATGGCGTCCCTTCAATTCCGATTGGCTGATAGGATTCTATGAGCCAATCGGAATTAAGGTAGGAAAAATCTGATTGGCTGATTGAATCAGCCAATCAGATTGAAGTTCAATCCGATTGGCTGATCCAATCAGCCAATCAGATTGAGCTCGCATTCTATTGGCTGTTCCGATCAGCCAATAGAATGCAAGCTCAATCTGATTGGCTGATTGGATCAGCCAATCGGATTGAACTTCAATCTGATTGGCTGATTCAATCAGCCAATCAGATTTTCCCTACCTTAATTCCGATTGGCTGATAGAATCCTATCAGCCAATCGGAATTGAAGGGACGCCATCTTGGATGACGTCCCTTAAAGGAGCCTTCATTCGTCGGTAGTCCGTCGGGCCAGCAGGATGTTCCGCGTTGGAGGTCTGCAAGATGGATCCTGAAGAAGAAGATTGAAGCCCCCGCTTGGAAGATAACATCGCCCGGATCGAAGACTTCTTCAGCGCCGCTTGGAAGATGACATCGCCCGGATGGAAGACTTCTTCAGCGCCGCCTGAATGATGACTTCATCGGATGGAAGATTTCTTCAGCGCCCCTTGGATGATGACTTCTGCCGCTCCGGATCTCCTCTTCAGTTCCATCGGTGGCTCGGCTGAGTGAAGACGACTAAAGGTAGGATGATCTTCAGGGGGGTAGTGTTAGGTTTTTTCTAAGGGGGGTTTGGGTTAGATTAGGGGTATGTGGGTGGTGGGTTTTAATGTTGGGGGTTGTATTTTTCTTTTACAGGCAAAAGAGCTGAATTTTTTGGGGCATGCCCCACGAAAGGCCCTTTTAAGGGTTGGTAAGGTAAAAGAGCTTTGAACTTTTTTAATTTAGAATAGGGTAGGGCATTTTTTTATTTTGGGGGGCTTTGTTATTTTATTAGGGGGTTTAGATTAGGTGTAAGTAGCTTAAAATTGTTGTAATATTTTTTAAATGTTTGTAACTTATTTTTTTTATTTTTTGTAACTTAGCTTTTTTTTATTTTTTGTACTTTAGTTAGTTTATGTAATTGTATCTAATTGTAGGTAATTTATGTAATTAATGTAATGATAGTGTAGTGTTAGGTTTAATTGTAACTTAGGTTAGGATTTATTTTACAGGTAATTTTGTATTTCTTTTAGCTAGGTAGTTATTAAATAGTTAATAACTATTTAATAACTATTCTAACTAGCTAAAATAAATACAAAGTTACCTGTAAAATAAATATAAATCCTAAGATAGCTACAATGTAATTATTAATTATATTGTAGCTATCTTAGGGTTTATATTACAGGTAAGTATTTAGTTTTAAATAGGAATAATTTCTTAAAGTAAAGTGTAGTGTTAGGTGTAATTGTAACTTAGGTTAGTTTTTATTTGGCAGGTTAATTTCTCTTTATTTTAGCTAGGTAAGCTATTAAATAGTTAATAACTATTTAATAGCTATTGTACCTAGTTAAAATAATTTGAAATTTGCCTGTAAAATAAAAATAAATCCTAACATAGCTACAATATAATTATTATTTATATTGTAGCTATATTAGGGTTTATTTTAAAGGTAAGTATTTAGTTTTAAATAGGATTAATTTAGTTCATAATAGAAATATTATTTAGATTTAATTAATTAATATTTAAGTTAGGGGGTGTTAGGGTTAGTGTTAGACTTAGGTTTAGGGGTTAATAATTTTATTACAGTGGCGGCGGTGTAGTGGGGGGCAGGATAGGGGTTAATAAATTTATTATAGTGGCGACAGTGTAGGGGGGCAGGATAGGGGTTAATAAATTTATTACAGTGGCGGCGGTGTAATGGGGGGCAGGATAGGGGTTAATTAATTTATTATAGTGGCGACGGTGTAGGGGGGGCAGGATAGGGGTTAATAAATTTATTATAGGTTGCGGCGGGGTCCGGGAGCGGCGGTTTAGGGGTTAATACATATATTATAGTTGTGGCGGGGTCAGGGAGCGGCGGTTTAGGGGTTAATACATATATTATAGTTGCGGCGGGGTCAGGGAGCGGCGTTTTAGGGGTTAACATGTTTATTATAGCTTGCGGTGGGCTCCGGGAGCGGCGGTTTAGGGGGTAATACATGTATTTAGTTGCGGCAGTGTAGGGGGACAGATTAGGGGTGTTTAGACTCAGGGTACATGTTAGGGTGTTTGGTGTAGACAGCTCCCATAGAAATCAATGGGATGTCTGGTAGCAGCGAACTTGTACTTTCGCTATGGTCAGACTCCCATTGATTCCTATGGGATCCGCCGCCTCCTGTGCGGCGGTTTGAAAACCAGGTACGCTGGGCCGGAAAAGTGCCGAGCGTACTTGCTAGTTTTTTGATAACTAGCAAAAGTAGTCAGATTGTGCCGCACTTGTGTGCGGAACATCTGGAGTGACGTAAGAATCGATCTGTGTCGGACTGAGTCCGGCAGATTGAAGCTTACGTCACAAAATTCTACTTTTGCCGGTATCTAGAGCTTGATAACCAAGGCGAATCAGCCTCGCCACAAATACGCTGCGGAATTCCAGTGTATTTGAGGTTGACGGCTTGATAACTAGGCCCCATAATATCAAGATACAGAACATGACACACATATTACATACACAGTATACATGTAGGTTATAGTAGCCATTTAAATTAAACTGATTATGATCACGTATGTACCGGTTACTGATCTTGTGTCTCCTTAAATAAAATCAGTTTCCCCTCAGTAATTCCTCTGGTATATAACATGTACAATGCTAAGCATCTATTGTTATAAGAAAAGGTTTATCCACATGATGTGCACATTAAATATTTCTCCCAAATGTCAATCATTTGAGACTGATGTTCTTGTTTATATAATTCTCTAACACTCTATTCATATAAAGAGTCCTTTATTCTGTAAATGTAATTATTTCCTCCCCTATGTAAATCAAACGTACAACTCCTAACACTGGCATATTAATAAACAACACTAGGGGTGCTTTGGTGGTGAATGGTTGTGTAAACTGGTCAGTATGATGACAGATTTGTATATTCCTGTGGTGTGTTTGGATTCTATCACATTTATATGAGAGAAACTGAGGTGCACATATATAGAGGAACAAAGGACAGCAGGAGAGTACTTACAATCTGGGGCTTTTATAGCTGGGATTTAGAAAGTATTATTTACAATAGGATCCTTTTTGATGCTTCTATTTAGAGAGTTTGTCCTCTTTAGGATAATTGTAAAAAGGTTTGTACACTGTGTATATAAAGTTTATTTGTGTGTAAATATTTGGAGTTTTGCGATACCTGATTTTAATAAAAAAACTTTTTTCCAATTTCTAAACATGTGAAAGGTTTCTTCCCTTGTGAATCCTTTCATGAGTTTCCAGATGATCCATTTGTGTAAAACATTTCCCACACTCTGTATATGTGAACGGCTTTTCTCCTGTGTGACTCCTTTCATGAGTTTTCAGATCACTCTTTTGTGTAAAACATTTTCCATACTCTGTACATGTGAATGGCTTTTCTCCTGTGTGAATCCTTTCATGCTTTTTCAGATTACTCTGTACATGTGAAAGGCTTTTCTCCTGTGTGAATCCTTTCATGAGTTTTTAGATTACTCTGTACTGTAAAACATTTTCCACACTCTGTACACGTGAACGGCTTTTCTCCTGTGTGAATCCTTTTATGCTTTTTCAGATGACTATTTTCTGTAAAACATTTCCCACACTCTGTACATGTGAAGGGCTTTTCTCCTGTGTGAATCCTTTCATGAGTTTCCAGTTCAATCTTTTGTGTAAAACTTTTTCCACACTCTGTACATGTGAAAGGCTTTTCTCCTTTGTGAATCCTTTCATGCTTTTTCAGATCACTCTTTTGTGCAAAGCTTTTTCCATACTCTGTACATGTGAAAGGCTTTTCTCCTGTGTGAATCCTTTCATGAGTTTTCAGATCACTCTTTTGTGTAAAACATTTTCCACACTCTGTACATGTGAATGGCTTTTCTCCTGTGTGAATCCATTCATGTTTTTTCAGATGAACCATTTGTGTAAAACATTTTCCACACTCTGTACATGTGAAAGACTTTTCTCCTGTGTGAATCCTTTCATGAGTTTTCAGATTACTCTGTACTGTAAAACATTTTCCACACTCTGTACATGTGAACGGCTTTTCTCCTGTGTGAATCCTTTCATGCTTTTTCATATCACTCTTGTGTAAAACTTTTTCCACACTCTGTACATGTGAATGGCTTTTCCCGTGTGAATCCTTTCATGCTTTTTCAGATTATTTATTTGTGTAAAACATTTTCCACACTCTGCACATGTGAATGGCTTTTCTCCTGTGTGAATCCATTCATGCTTTTTCAGATGAACCAATTGTGTAAAACATTTCCCACACTCTGTACATGTGAAAGGCTTTTCTCCTGTGTGAATCCTTTCATGAGTTTTCAGATCACTCTTTTGTGTAAAACATTTTCCACACTCTGTACATGTGAACGGCTTTTCTCCTGTGTAAATCTTTTTATGAGTTTTCAGATTATCCATTTGTATAAAACATTTGCTGCACTCAGTACATGTGAGTGGTTTCTCACCTGTTTATTTTGTGGTGTTCTAGTAGATGAAACTTCCATCTAAAGCTTTTCTCACATTCTGTAGATTTGAAAGGTTGCTCCTTTGTATGAATCCTTTGGTTAGACTGTAGACTTTTCCCTTCTTTAATATGTTTTGAAAACTCAGTAAATGTTTGTCGTTTATCCTCTGGGATAATCATTTCACTAGATAAGGCATAAATGTTGTCCACTTGTTTGATGACTAAATTACTCTCTGTACATAATGATTGCTTCCCAGTTCCTGCCAATTCACCATCGTCTGTTAATATCTGCGTTGATATCCCCAATGTTTGTGAATAGTCATTGGTGTCTAAGATTTTTGGAGTTTGCGGTATCATTCTGATGCTTCCTGTAGTGAAGGATGGATATGAACTATTCACGTGTTTGTCTACATAAAATGAAATGGAATAAAGAAAAATAAGACTGTTTATTCATCCTATAATATAAAAGGCCAAGTGTGTTTGTCCGAAAAGGTCATGCAAAGTAGACACAGCACGAGGACAAACACACCTGTCCTTTGAGTCCCTAGCTGATCTGCGGCAGAAGTGGGCGTAGTTGACGTGAAGGGCATGGCCGGGCGTGAATGGTCATGAAGGGGGCGTAGCCGGGCACGGTCGCACGATATAGAGAGGGGGGAGAGAGGGGGGAGAGAGGGAGAGAGAGAGGAGGGAAGAGAGAGGAGGGGAGGGAGGAAGAGAGAGAGAGGGGGAAGAGAGAGAGGGGGGAGAGAGAGAGCAAAAGAGAGGGGGGAGAGAGAGCGCAAAAGAGAGAGGGTAGAGAGAGAGAGAGAAAGAGAGGGGGGGGGAGAGAGAGCAAAAGAGAGGGGGGGAGAGAGCGCAAAAGAGAGGGGGGGAGAGAGAGGGGGGTGAGAGACAGAGGGGGAGAGAAAGGGGAGAGAGAGCAAAAGAGAGGGGGGAGAGAGCACAAAAGAGAAGGGGGGAGAGAGCGCAAAACAGAGGGGGAGAGAGAGCGCAAAAGAGAGGGGGGGAGAGAGCGCAAAAGAGAGGGGGGGAGAGAGCGCAAAAGAGAGGGGGAGAGAGAGCACAAAAGAGAGGGGGGAGAAAGAGAGAGAGCAAAAAAGGGGGGAAAGATAGAGCGCAAAAGAGGGGGAGAGAGAGAGTGCAACAGAGAGGGGGGAGAGAGAGCGCAAAAAGAGAGGGGGGAGAGAGAGCGCAAAAGAGAGAGGGGAGAGAGAGCGCAAAAAGAGAGGGGGGAGAGAGGGGGGAGAGAGAGCACAAAAGAGAGGGGGGGGAAGAGAGAGAGCAAAAGAAAGAGGGGGAGAGAGCGCAAAAGAGGGGGGAGAGAGAGCGCAAAAGAGGGGGGGAGAGAGGGAGAGAGAGAGAGCAAAAGAGAGGGGGGAGAGAGAGCAAAAGAGAGGGGGGGAGAGAGAGCACAAAAGAGAGGGGGAGAGAGAGAAAGAGAGGGGGGAGAGAGAGAGCAAAAGAGAGGGGGGAGAGAGAGTGCAAAAGAGAGGGGGGAGAGAGAGGGGGGAGAGAAAGGGGAGAGAGAGAGCAAAAGAGAGGGGGGGAGAGAGAGCGCAAAAGAGAGGGGGGAGAGAGCGCAAAAGAGAGGGGGGAGAGAGCGCAAAAGAGAGGGGGGAGAGAGAGCACAAAAGAGAGGGGGAGAGAGAGAGCAAAAAAGGGGGGAAATAAAGAGCGCAAAAGAGGGGGAGAGAGAGAGTGCAAAAGAGAGGGGGGGAGAGAGCGCAAAAAGAGAGGGGGGAGAGAGAGCGCAAAAGAGAGGTGGGAGAGAGCGCAAAAGAGAGGGGGGAAGAGAGAGCGCAAAAGAGAGGGGGGAGAGAGCGCAAAAGAGGGGGGAGAGAGCACAAAAGAGGGGGGAGAGAGAACGCAAAAGAGAGGGGGAGAGAGAGCGCGCAAAAGAGGGGGGAGAGATCGCAAAAGAGAGGGGGGAGAGAGAGAGCGCAAAAGAGAGGGGGGAGAGAGAGCACAAAAGAGAGGGGGAGAGAGCGCAAAAGAGAGGGGGAGAGAGCACAAAAGAGAGGGGGGAGAGTGCAAAACAGAGGGGGGAGAGAGAGGGGGTGGAGAGAGCGCAAAAGAGATGGGGGAGAGAGAGAGCGCAAAAGAGAGGGGGGAGAGAGAGAGCGCAAAAGAGAGGGGGGAGAGAGTGCGCAAAACAGAGGGGAGAGAGAGCGCAAAAGAGAGGGGGAGAGAGAAAGCGCAAAAGAGAGGGGGAGAGAGAGCACAAAAGAAAGGGGGAGAGAGAGAGCGTAAAAGAGAGGGAAGAGAGAGAGAGCACAAAAGAGAGGGGGAGAGAGAGAGCTCAAAAGAGAGGGGGAGAGAGAGAGCTCAAAAGAGAGGGGGAGAGAGCACAAAAGAGAGGGGGAGAGAGAGAGCTCAACAGACAGGGGAAGAGAGAGAGCAAAAGAGAGGGGGAGAGAGAGAAAGCAAAAGAGAGGGGGGAGAGAGCGCAAGGGGTGGGACCGTTGTACTGCAAAAAATGGCCCGTGTGAACGGACTTTAGGACTAGTTATTATATAATCCATCTCAATAAAAAAAAACATTTTTTATACTCAAAAATGCCAACCATTTTGTATTATTAAATGTATTTACCTGTAAATCACAAATTAAAAAGGATGACATAGAATGTAAACATTACTACATCATAGTAGCCTAAATGACTGAGTTGTGGGTGTTACACACATGGGAACAAGGTAGGCATAAGTACAGTTATGGATGTTCCATGAGCGAGGTCAGCTCAGGGGAAGGTGGAGTTGCAGGTGTTCTGAGTAATGAACCAGGTCAGGGGGTGAGGTTAGGCAGTTGTTGGACATGGTCTGTCTAAAAGGACAGAGGGGGAGTAGTATTTTTTACCCTCCTCCTCAGCCCAATGGAGTTTGCTCCATCTTTATAACGTCACTGTTACGGTACCAACAAGATACCAAGGGTTAATACCAGGTGAACGATGTCCTGAATATGGGATCAGCAACTCAAAACCCAGCCAGTTCCCCCCTCAAACATGAGACCAGGCTCCACATTGAAGGTAAAAACAGAATGTGCTTTATTGAAGGCTATATGCCCAGTATTTATGCAGGTCTGACTCTAGATGGGGGGTTGAAAGAATATTGTACATTAGATAGAGGGAAAACGCCCTTTGACATGCCACAATAGAATTACATTACTTAAGCAGATAAATAAGTTAAACACAAGACACACTTGAGCCTTTCTTATCACTTGGGCGTCTGCTCTCTGGATGTGATTAAACAATGTGAATGTTTATCACTAAACTTAATTACAGTACACAATAGCTGGGGCTAGCAACCTTGTCTTTAGAAAATAGCTTCTTAAAGCTGAACAAAGTTAACTCTTTCAGTACTGACAGAAGGGTCTGTCACATAGCCCCCCCCTAGTGGAACACTCCGGCAGACCTGGCTTGACCCTTTGGCGGGTCAACCTGGGGAAGACCGGACTAGGAGGTGGTAGGCATGTCAGTTTGCCGGGACAATCCATCTGTATTCCCGTTATGAGAGAGAATCCCTGTCCGTATGAATAAGGGTTCAACCTCTTCAGTGCCCCGACTAGGGCTAAACAGTCCTTCAAAATATCATCGGCTTCTTTACGTGGTTTTTGTACCTGCTCTTTATAGGTATCCACAATCCCTTCATACTGACATAGGGTGCCCTTGAGTTGCTGCACCTCACTATGAGCCAGCGTCAGCTTCTCCTCCAGTGTCACTAAGTTTGTCTTTAATGTTTCATGTTCCACTCTCAAGCTGGTGTTTTCTGCAGTCTGTCGGTGTAGCTTGTCTAGCAGAGATTCCCGTTCTAAACGTGCTTTTTCTTCTGCGCTCCTCTTCTCCTTCATCAGCGCCTTGTAATGGGACTTCCACGTATCAATAGCGGATAGAGATTTACTGAGCTCAGCGTCCCGGGGCTCAGCAGCAGGTGGGTCAGTCTCTGCGGCACGGATCTGGGCACGGGTAGGCACAGGGTTAACATCAGTGGGACCCATGGGAGCATAGGCAGAAACAAGGGGGGCCAAGTTATTTCCAAGGAGAACATCAGCAGGTAAGTCCTTCTTGACCCCCACATTCACAGGTCTAGCGCCCCCTCCCCAATCCAAATGTACCTGGGCAACAGGTAGGCGGAACACAGCGCCCCCTGCTACCCTCACAGCTACAGTGTCTCCAGTGTGCTGTTTCTCAGACACCAAGTTCTTTTGAAGCAAGGTCATGGTAGCACCAGTATCCCATAGACCACTGACCTCCTTCCCATTCACTTTAACCAGTTGCCGGTTATTCCGGTGGGCAGCTTGCACAGGGTCTGCTTCATGTAGGATGCCCCAGCATTCTTGCTCCTCTACGTAGTGGGCCGCAGGCTGAGGGTTATGTGGGATTCCGCCGGCGGGTCTTCTCCAGGACTGTGCTTGGTTCGCTGCGTTTAGGGGACACTCTGATCTTTTGTGCCCTAGTTGCTTACATCCAAAGCACCAAATAGGTTGTGAGTAGCCCCGCAAATTGAACCGGGCTCTCTGAGGGTAGTTCGTGGCCGGAGGCCATGTGGCATAGCGGTGCGCCGGGGGTTGGTAACTGGCAGCTGCTGGGGTGACTGGGGGTCTGTACCCCACTCTAGCAGGGGGCTTAGTGGTAGCAGTGTCCAGTTTGCGGGCATCCGTATACTCATCTGCCAGGCGAGCAGCTTCATGCAGGGTGGAGGGTTTACGGTCCTGAACCCACTCTCTAACTCCTGCTGATAACTTGTCAAAGCAATGTTCCAACAGGAATAGCTGCTGCACCTCTTCCCCAGATACGGCTTGGCACCCCGCCATCCAGTAAGATGCTGTGCGGTGCACCTTACATGCCCACTCAACGTAGGAATCACCAGCCAATTTAACAGTGTCTCTGAACCGCCTCCGGTGTAACCGCATACCTGGAGAGCAGAGCCTCTTTTACAGTATTATAATCCCCGACTTCCTCATCTGGAATGGCCCGAAAAGCCTCACTGGCCCGGCCGGATAATTTTCCGGATAATATCGTGACCCAGTCCTCTGCGGGTACCTTGTGTAGTGCACATTGCCTCTCAAAATCCGCAAGGTACCCATCAATCTCTCCTTCTATTTCCAGGAAGTTTTTAAAAGCTGCAAAATGTACTTTTCCCTTTTCCACTGGAGTTGCTGTGACTTGGGCTGCTGCAGCGCCGCTTTGGCGAAGTAGGTTGGCCTCCACAGCTGCTATGACCCGGTCGATAATTTCCGCAGATGGGTTGGGGCCATAATGTGCCACTCTTATTTTAACCGCCCGATCAAAACTTGCTTCTTCGGGGTTCTGTCTGATATGCTGGGCCCATTGGTTCCTTCGGTCCCTGGTACTCCTTCCATCTTAGTCAGTATTGTAATAATCCCCCTCTTCCTGAGGTTACTGGCTTGTGTAGTTGCTCTTCTGGGCGATAAGGATCATCCCGTCGCTTGCCACCAATTGTTACGGTACCAACAGATATCAAGGGTTAATACCAGATGAACAATGTCCTGAATATGGGATCAGCAACTCAAAACCCAGCCAGTTCCCCCCTCAAACATGAGACCAGGCTCCACATTGAAGGTAAAAACAGAATGTGCTTTATTGAAGGCTATATGCCCAGTATTTATGCAGGTTTGACCCTAGATGGGGGGTTGAAAGAATATTGTACATTATATAGAGGGAAAACACCCTTTGACATGCCACAATAGAATTACATTACTTAAGCAGATAAACAAGTTAAACACAAGACACACTTGAGCCTTTCTTATCACTTGGGCGTCTGCTCTCTGGATGTGATTAAACAATGTGAATGTTTATCACTAAACTTAATTACAGTACACAATAGCTGGGGCTAGCAACCTTGTCTTTAGAAAATAGCTTCTTAATTCTGAACAAAGTTAACTCTTTCAGTACTGACAGAAGGGTCTGTCACAGTCACTGACACAAATGTTCTTAAAGATGCAGATATAAATATAATAGTTTATATTTGTTTAATGCATGATCTATTTTCCCAGTATTTAAAGTCAGCATAATATCTATTTTACTCACCTAACACATGCTGATAACAGGCTCCAATGTCTGTGCTCAGGAAGAAGGTTCCCTTATTCACTCCAGTTACAGCAATACCTGATATCTCTCAGTGCTCTGGCCGTGCCTGTAAAAATTATATTAAATGGTTTAGACAGGTAATAATAAATAATTGTTCTGACTAACTGTACGTATGGTATAATTAAAGGCACATATAGCAATTCATGTGATACAGATCAGCTGATTAGTGTATAACATATGTGCTATTGATTCAGCACAAGCATTTAGTACAGTTAACTATGTGGGTGTTATAATTGCCCCTTAAATATGAATCTCCCCAGATCTATACAACATAATGGTAGAAAATAAATTTAAGTGGGACCATATCACAACTTTATAACTATATTATAATCTTTGTTTTCTATCATTTATATGAAACAATATTTTCTCCTGAAAGAAATGTTTAAAATCAGTTGTTTAAATATAAGTTAAATTGGATACTGCAGTATTGGTAATGTACTTCCTACTAATTCATACTGTTTTGTAATGTGCTCCACCCCCAGTCCTTTAACTTCTCATGGTCAATACTGAGATGTCTTAAATCACACTGTAAGATAGGCACTAAAATGTTCATTTCAATTGTTATCTTGGATAGAGTTAAGAAAAGAAAGATGTTTTGTTTACAAAGAGTGATAATATAATGAGATGTTCTTTTGGCAAATTCAGTCCATTTAAAAGGACCATAACATATAGAATTACAAAATCAACAGATGCATAATAAAACTACAAAGCAATAAAACCTATTTCTATTTTAAAGTCATAGTAAATTGTTTTCTGATAAATGTAGTTCTGCACCTGTACCATGTGACAGCTATCAGCCAATAACAGACACATATTTTTATATAATGTGAACTCCTGCATATGCTAAGTAGGAGCCGGAGCCTCAGGTAATTTAAAAGGCTGTGTACAATTTGATAATGGAAATAAATTACAAACAGCAAACAGTTATTTTATTAATTAAATTCGCCTAGATTTAGAGTTTTGTGGCCGAAGGGGTGCGTCAGCTACGCGTCTTTTTTTTCTAGCGCTGCTTCTAAACAACGCTGGTATTGAGAGTTCTCTGAAGAGCTGCGTTAGGCTCCAAAAAGGGAGCGTAAAGGCATATTTACCGCAACTTCAACTCTCAATACCAGCGTTGCTTACGGTAGCGGCTAGCTGGAAAAACGTGCTCGTGCACGATATCCCCATAGGAAACAATGGGGCAGTTTGGGCAGAAAAAAAACCTAACACCTGCAAAAAAGCAGCGTTAAGCTCCCAACGCAGCCCCATTGTTTGCTATTGGGAAACAGTTTCTAAGTCTGCACCTAACACCCTAACATGAACCCCGAGTCTAAACACCCCTAGCCTTACACTTATTAACCCCTAATCTGCCACCCCCGCTATCGCTGACACCTGCATTACACAATTAACCCCTAATCTGCCGCTCCGGACACTGCCGCAACCTACATTATCCCTATGTACCCCTAATCTGCTGCCCCTAACACCGCCGACCCCTATATTATATTTATTAACCCCTAATCTGCCCCCCCCCAACATCGCCACTACCTTACCTACACTTATTAACCCCTAATCAGCCGACCGGACCTCGCCGCTACTATAATAAAGTTATTAACCCCTAAACCGCCTCACTCCCGCCTCGCAAACCCTATAATAAATAGTATTAACCCCTAATCTGCCCTCCCTAACATCGCCGCCACCTAACTTCAAGTATTAACCCCTAATCTGCCGACCGGACCTCGCCGCTACTCTAATAAATGTATTAACCCCTAAAGCTAAGTCTAAACCTAACCCTAACACCCCCTTAAGTTAAATATAATTTTAATCTAACAAAATAAATTAAATCTTATTAACTAAAGTATTCCTATTTAAAACTAAATACTTACCTGTAAAATAAACCCTAATATAGCTACAATATAACTAATAATTATATTGTAGCTATTTTAGGATTTATATTTATTTTACAGGCAGCTTTGTATTTATTTTAACTAGGTACAATAGCTATTAAATAGTTAATAACTATTTAATAGCTACCTAGCTAAAATAATTACAAAATTACCTGTAAAATAAATCCTAACCTAAGTTACAATTAAACCTAACACTACACTATCAATAAATTAATTAAATAAATTAACTACAATTACATACAATTAAATAAACTAAATTACAAAAAAAACCCACTAAATTACAAAAAATAAAAAAAGATTACAAGAATTTTAAGCTAATTACACCTACCCCTAATAAAATAACAAAGCCCCCCAAAATAAAAAAAACTTCCCTACCCTAAAATAAATTACAAAAGTTAACAGCTCCATTACCAGCCCTTAAAAGGGCCTTTTGCGGGGCATGCCCCAAAGTAATCAGCTCTTTTGCCTGTAAAAAAAACACAATACCACTCCCCAACATTACAACCCACCACCCACATACCCCTACTCTAACCTAAACCCCCCTTAAATAAACCTAACACTACCCCCCTGAAGATCTCCCTACCTTGAGCCGTGTTGACCCAGCCGGGCACCGATGGACCAAAAGAGGACATCCGGAGCGGCAGAAGTCTTCATCCTATCCGGGCAGAAGAGGACATCCGGACCGGCAGACATCTTCATCCAAGCGGCATCTTCTATCTTCATCCATCCGACAAGGAGTGGCTCCATCTTCAAGACCTCCGGCGCGGAACATCCTCCTTCTCCGATGACTACCCGACGAATGAAGGTTCCTTTAAGTGACGTCATCCAAGATGGCGTCCCTCGAATTTCGATTGGCTGATAGTATTCTATCAGCCAATCGGAATTAAAGTAGGAAAAATCTGATTGGCTGATTGAATCAGCCAATCAGATTCAAGTTCAAACCGATTGGCTGATCCAATCAGCCAATCAGATTGAGCTCGCATTCTATTGGCTGTTCCGATCAGCCAATCGGCAGCCAATCGGAATTCGAGGGACGCTATCTTGGATGTTCCGCGCCGGAGGTCTTGAAGATGGAGCCGCTCCTTGTCGGATGGATGAAGATAGAAGATGCAGCTTGGATGAAGATGTCTGCTGGCCCGGATGTCCTCTTCTACCCGGATAGGATGAAGACTTCTGCCGCTCCGGATGTCCTCTTTTGGTCCATCGGTGCCCGGCTGGGTGAACACGGCTCAAGGTAGGGAGATCTTCAGGGGGGTAGTGTTAGGTTTATTTAAGGGGGGTTTAGGTTAGAGTAGGGGTATGTGGGTGGTGGGTTGTAATGTTGGGGGGTGGTATTGTGTTTTTTTTACAGGCAAAAGAGCTGATTACTTTGGGGCATGCCCCGCAAAAAGCCCTTTTTTATTTTTTGTTATATATTATATATATATTATTATATTTGTTATTTGTTAGTTATATTGTAGCTACATTAGGGTTTATTTTACAGGTAAGTATTTAGTTTTAAATAGGAATACTTTAATTAATAAGATTTAATTTATTTTGTTAGATTAATATTATATTTAATTTAGGGGGGTGCTAGAGTTAGGGTTAGACTTAGCTTTAGGGGTTAATACATTTATTAGAGTAGCGGCGAGGTCCGGTCGGCAGATTAGGGGTTAATACTTGAAGTTAGGTGGCGACGATGTTAGGGAGGGCAGATTAGGGGTTAATACTATTTATTATAGGGTTTGCGAGGCGGGAGTGCGGCGGTTTAGGGGTTAATAACTTTATTAGAGTAGTGGCGAGGTCCGGTCGGCAGATTAGGGGTTAATAAGTGTAGGTAAGGTAGCGGCGACGTTGGGGGGGGGGCAGATTAGGGGTTAATAAATATAATATATTTAGATTAAAATTATATTTAATTTAGGGGGGTGCTAGAGTTAGGGTTAGACTTAGCTTTAGGGGTTAATACATTTATTAGAGTAGCAGCGAGGTCCGGTCGGCAGATTAGGGGTTAATACTTGAAGTTAGGTGGCGGCGATGTTAGGGAGTGCAGATTAGGGGTTAATACTATTTATTATAGGGTTTGCGAGGCGGGAGTGCGGCGGTTTAGGGGTTAATAACTTTATTAGAGTAGCAGCGAGGTCCGGTCGGCAGATTAGGGGTTAATAAGTGTAGGTAAGGTAGCGGCGACGTTGGGGGGGGCAGATTAGGGGTTAATAAATATAATAAAGAGGTCGGCGATGTATGGGCAGCAGATTAGGGGTTCATAGGGATAATGTAGGTGGCGGCGGTGTGCAGTCGGCAGATTAGGGGTTAAAAATATTTATTATAGTGGTGGTGATGTGGGGGGACCTCGGTTTAGGGGTACATAGGTAGTTTATGGGTGTTAGTGTACTTTAGAGCACTGTAGTTAAGAGCTTTATAAACCGGCGTTAGCCCATAAAGTTCTTAACTACAGCCTTTCCATGGGCGGTAGGAGTCTTGTCGGTAGAGGCTCTACAGCTCACTTCAGCCAAGACTCTAAATACCAGCGTTAAGAAGATACCATTGAAAAGATAGGATACGCAATTGGCGTAAGGGGATCTGCGGTATGGAAAAGTTGCGGCTTGAAAGTGAGCGGTACACCTTTACCTACCTAACTCTAAATACCTGCGGGCGGCCAAAAGCAGCGTTAGGACCCCTTAACGCTGCTTTTTACGGCTACCGCAGAACTCTAAATCTAGGCGATTGTTTTTTATTTAATTTTTCAAAAATGAACACAACATGAATAACATTAGCACATAACATTTGTGGAATAAAGTAAACTATAAATACAAATTACAGTCACTGTTGATAACATAAATTAGAGGCACTATAATCAGCGTAGCCGCGTGACCCTAAAGAAATGAAAGATATTTCTAAAGAGGGTGAAAAGTAGGAGAGGAAATAAGTTAAAGAAGGGGAGGAGGGGGGAGGTGGGGGAGATGAGAAGGTTTTGTGTCAAAGGTACTTTTTAGGTTATATTGTTGTTTTCTGGTCCCATATAAATATGATGTCGAAGATAAAATCAACTTTACCTTGAAAGCAGTAGTGGAGTTTTTCTAAAGAGAGAACATGATCACTTCCTTTAGCCACATTTGTAAGGATTTTCCAAAATCTAGGTGTCACGAATATCTCAAGATTTAGATGCTAAGGGGTTAATTCTGTTTAGTTTGTGAACTAAAAACAGTTATTTGTTTTTCAAGAAGAGTTTGTGTTTTCTTTGATGTGCCAGAACCCCTCATAAATAGTTTCTAATGATATTGTGTTCTCTAAAGTCAGCCAAAGGTACCTAAAGTTTATTGACTGTTGTAAATATAAGGGGTTTCCCTTGCCAGCCCATGCTGAGTGAGTGATGTCATGCAACCTGATCTATGGAAAGAAGGTATAAGGGTCTTGTGTTTTAACACTGAAATTGTCATTCTTACAAGGGGAGCTGTTCTACAGAGTAAGGACCCATCGCTTTCTGCCATCTCCCTGGTGCAGATCTTGAGACTAGTAAAGTATTCAAACTGTTTTTCTCTTTTTTTATTTTAACCTGTTTGCTGTGTGTGATTTTATTTGTAACAACGTTTTATTTTTTTATTTTTTTATTTATTTATTTTTTTTATTTTATTTTTTAACAGTCACACTTTTTATTGCTTTATATTTAAAAAGAGTCACAAATTCTATAGACACTTGAATATATACTGTGGTAATGCCCCTGCAAATCATTTAAAGGGAAATTAAACCAACATTTTTTTTCTTTCATGATTCAGATAGAGCATACAATTTCCAAGTCTCTTCTATATTTACTTAATTCTTTTAGTATCCTTTGCTGAAGAAACAGCATGCCCCTACTGAGAGCTAGCTGGACATATTGGGTAAGCCAATGATAAGAGGCATACACATGCAGCCACCAAGCAGCAGCTAGATAGAGCAGGCCATTTTAAACAATGTTCCAGTTCACTTCTATTATATAATTTGCTCCATTCTTTAAGGTATCCTTTGTGAAGAAATAGCGGCGCACATGGGTAAGCCAAGAACACAATCTATGTGCAGCCACCAATCCGCAGCACCTGAGGCTATTTAGATATGCAAATTGGATAATAGAAGCAAACTGGAAACTTGTTTAAAATTGTATTCTCTATCTGAATCATGAAAGAAAATTGGGCTTCATGTCTCTTTAAACAACTTTCTAATTTACTTCTAGTATCACATTTTCTTTGTTCTCATGGTATTTTGTTGAAAAGCAGAGACATAATCTCTGGAGCCGGCCCATGTCTGGAGCACTATATGGCAGCAGTTTTGCAAGAATGTTATCCATTTGCAAGAGCACTAGATGGCAGCACTATTTCCTGTCATGTAGTTCAACAAAGAATAATATAGGAGCGAGGCATATTTGAAAACAGAAGTAAATTGGAAACATGCACACCTTTTACAAAAATCTGAAATATTTTCAAACCAGCTTATGAAGTTGGGACACATTATCTATATATATTGACAAGCTTTTTCCAAGCAACTCTAAATGAATAGGACAGGGACAGGTCTGGCTTGACCTATTAAAATGATTATTAGTTGTTGGCCTTAATCCTCCTAAACTCCAGTCCTACTATCTGCTCTTAGGTTGTGATTTTGAGCCATAACAACATTCCCATATGAAATAAGCGGAAGTCAAGAAGCAGCGGTCTTAAGACCGCTGCTCCTTAACTCGTCCGCCACCTCTGAGGTGGCGGACAGCAATCAGTCTAATTGAATACGATTGGATTGATTGACACCCCCTGCTAGCGGCCGATTTGCCGCAAATCTGCAGGGGGCGGTATTGCACCAGCAGATCACAAGAACTGCTGGTGCAATGATTAATGCTGACAGCGTATGCTGTCGGCATTTATCAATGTGCGGCGGACATGATTCGCTACAGCGGATCATGTCTGTCCGCACCATGATAAATTTACCCCTAAGCCTTTCATGTACTTAAAGAGAAATACTTTGAGATAGTATTATAAAATGATAAACTGCATATATATATATATAAAAAAAGACTCTGCTTGATAACGCATACCCAAGATCCCCAGAACGAAAAACATACAAAGAAAATATAATGCATCCAATTACAAGCGGTCGCTAACATTTTCGACCGAACTAGCATATGTATCAACCATTACCCTAGTTATCTTCATTAAAAAGTTGAAACAGACAGGACCCCACCTCGGAAAAAAAAAAAAAAATAGTGGGCTCCAGCACGCCTATCCCAATACGCCTGAACCCCTCTCTTCCCCTCCCTTCCCCCCTCTCCTCTTGATCAATCAAGCGTTAAGATTCTCTGCTCTGAACTATCCCTATCTTGGAGTCTATCCCAAAGATACTCTGCCTATATATTTGCAGCTTACAGATCAGTGCAGGAGAAATGGCCAAAAATAGTACACATTCATCAGTCAACCAAAATAACCACACATTGCGTAACAAACCAACGACAAAAAAAAAAAAAACCACAAAACCACATCCCCACCCCTCCCTAAACCCTCACTCCGCGTCACCTGCCCAATCCCCAGGAAAGTGGCCTGTTAATATATTTGTCAAAACGAAACCGGATTCTCTGAATGGTTTAATCATTTTTTTCTGGTATGCTGGAGGCAAGGATCTTATAAATTTCTCCCATTTTCTGAAGAACGCGGGCAAGTATTGTTCATGCGGGAAGGGCATGTTGTATTGCTCTGTTGTATATTGACTAACTACGGCCGCTTTAAGTTGGACCAGTGTGGGTGCCGAACTTGATTTCCATAGTTTAAGGATGAGATTACGCCCCGTTAGTATTATTGTATTTATAAGAAGATAATTTTTTTTTAAGCCTTGATATCTCACCAGAAAGAAAATCTCGATGGGGGATAACTCATGCTCCAATTTTAGAACAGAGCTCATCCAATATGCAATCTTATTCCAAAATTGTCGAGTTTTTGGGCAGCTCCATAAACAATGGAATAGGTCTGCATCCGTCTTCGAGCATCTGGAGCATAAAACCCTTGCGTTATACCATTTAGAGAGCATACCTGGGGTAAAGTACCTCTTGAGCCCGATTTTTATCTGAGATTCTCTCCAAGTGGTAGGGACCCAATTCTGTTGAATAATTTTGAAGCTTCCTACAATAGTTTGCTCATCTATATCAGGGAATTGGATAGACCATTTAGAAATCATCTCGCCTACCTGTAAATCCGAAGCTTTCTGAGTTACCAGTTGGTATAATGGGGAAATCCCAAATTTCCCGGCTGCATACAGGGAAATCCTGGCCTGTAATTCACCCAAAGCCCAATTATTCCCGAAGTTATTATGCAACTCCTGTAAGTAATGCCTGACTTGAAGGTAGGCGTAAAATTCTCGCGCCCCTAGACTAAATTTATTTGCAATTTCAGTATAGGTTAATATAACTCCGTCTGGTCCCAGAAATCGGCTCATGGCATTTAAGCCTTTCAAATCCCAGTCTTTAAATATCTGACTTGAGAGTCCGGGGCAAAAATTGGGATTACCACATATGGGTAGATATTGTGAGAGATACAGGGAGTAATCTAATTCCGTACACAGCCTCTGCCATGCTATAATTATATTCCTAAAAGTGGAGAGGCTAAATATATTCGAAGGGAGAGAGGTCAACGGGCAATGTAGTAAAGCCTTCAAATTAAATGGAGCCACTACCCGCGACTCCCAGACGGCCGCCGTGATCAAATCCTTACCCGTTATCCAGTCTAGTGCAAATCTAGCAATGATCACTAGATTATACATCTGAATATTAGGAAGTGCGAGGCCAGCTGCCAACTTAGAATTCATGAGGCGATGGACGGCAATCCGTGGTTTACTACCTTTCCATAGAAATCTGGAACACGCACTATTATATGTAACAATGTCTTTGTGATGAATAAATAAAGGAATATTTTGAAATATATACATAAGTTTAGGAAAAATAATTGATTTGATCATTGTTACCCGCGCAGATAACGAAATAGGCAGCAAAGTCCATTCATCCAATTTTTTTTTACAGCCACTAACCCCATAGGCGTAATTCAACTTATACCAGTCCTCTGGATTTCTGGAAATATAGAGCCCTAAATAGTTAATCTGGGAGACTTCCACAAAAGGATGTTTTACGTCACTTACAGGATTTCTATAGAGCCACATTAATTCTGATTTCAATGTATTAACCCGGAATCCAGAGATCTCTCCAAACTCATGGATAATATCCTGAAGAGTTGGCAGCGAAACCGAAAGATTAGATAGACATATCAACAAATCGTCCGCATATGATAGCAGAACCAGTTTCTCACCGGCAAACGAAATACCTTCAAGTTCTTGACGTAATCGTATGGCCAGCGGTTCCAAACTGATATTAAATAATAGGGGGGATAGTGGACACCCCTGTCTGGTCCCTCTGTGCATAACGAATCGTTGGGAGGTCACATTATTGATAATTACCGAAGAAGTGGGAGCACTATAGATTAACCTAATATAATTGTGAAAAAACCCGGAGAAACCAAATTTCTCTAGGGTGATGAAAAGATGGTCCCAACTGACCCGATCGAAGGCCTTCTCAGCGTCAACTGTAAGAATGGCCTTGTCAGAAGTATCGTGGCTATAAGAGGCCTTATATTTATTCCAATAAGACTCAATGAGAACTAATAATTTCCTGGTGTTTCTCACAGGGTTCCGGCCGGGCATAAATCCGGATTGGTTCTCGTGTATTAGGTCCCCAATATAAGGTTTTAATCTAGAAGCTATGATAGATGCTAATAATTTATAGTCGGTGTTAAGGACAGAAATAGGTCTAAATGAGCTAGGAAGCTCCGGGTCCTTGCCCTTTTTTAAAATTAGCGTTATGTTTGCCGCGGCGAAAGAAGGCGAACAATTAATATTATCTGAGAAGTAGAAATTGAATAGCCTAGACAGAATAGGGGTTATCTGAGATTGTAACATTCGATAAAATTCAATAGGAAATGAATCGGGCCCGGCCGCTTTATTTGGTTTGGCATTTTTAATTGCAGAAATAATCTCCTCCTCAGAGATGGGGGCGTTAATAACTTCCAGGGCTTCCGGCGCTAGTCTCGGAATCTTGATCTTCGACCAGAATTTTAATTGCTGTCCTACATTAGACGGTTCTGATTTGTACAAGTCTTGGAAAAAGTCAAAGAACACTCGTTCAATGTCTGGATGACTCGTGAACCTCTTTGTACCTTGTTTAATGGCAGAAATTGCCTGCCTAGGGGAGGATTTAGCTATTCTAGCTAGAAACTTAGCGGATCTACCTGCGTACCCGCTGTATCGCGCTTTAGTTTTTCTTGTAAGCTATTCTGCTTAATTTGCATGTCACGAAATGCCTTGGCCCTTACATAAGCATCCCATTGTCCTCTACTAGGGTTGTTTAAGTACGCTCTAAAAGAGTTTTTTACTTGATTTGCACACTGTCTAGCCGCCAGACTACTCTTCTTCTTCCAGTATACCATATAAGATTTGATTTCGCCGCGTAAGACGGCCTTGGAGGCCTCCCAGAACACTTCCACTTTATTCAGGTAGTTACCATTGATCTTAAGATAATCTGCCCACTTAATTTGTAGCCAGTTTTGAAAACTGGCATTGTTGCTTAAGAATCTAGGAAAATATATATGCTTATTCCCTAAATTTGAACTATAGGGTTTACAGTACAGCAAGATGGCCGCATGATCAGATATAACTATATCTTTTTTTAATAATGCATTGTGCATAATATTTTTGGCATAATAAATAATTCCTTTATTAAGTTTGGCCTTTGTCTAATAATTGAACCACGTTACTGAAAGAGACTGCAATATTAGAACTGTATAATTTAGGTTATTTTCTGCTAAATTGTATTCCGAGAGTGTATGTGTAAGTCTGGGTTTTTCCTTAGGATTTTCCCTTTAATACATTTTAAGTGGTGGCAGTTTTTGAGCTATATGGTTGTTAGTTTAGTGTGGGTGGCATTAAAGGGGAGTTTTGGGCATTTATTTTTTTACGTCTAGTACAGACTAGGGAGTGTTGTTAACCCTTGCACCCACTGAACTAAATCACAAGCTGGCCTGGTGTGGCTAGATTGTGACCTATTGGTGACAGTAGAAGGGGTCTGATAACCCATTTTGTGCCAAATAAGTGACTGGCACAGGGTTGGATAACCCTGGTCATCACACTAGGTATTAAATCTCTTGGCGCAATTTATCATACATTGTAACAATTTGCTATGATACAGACAAGGGATTTGCAGGAGGTCATTGAGGAGTATTATGGAAGGGGGAAGTTCGAGTGGTGTGCCTAATATTGAGTTAATGTGTAAGGTGATGTTTTCCCAAAATGTTTTTATCTGAGGGCAATGCCAGCAGATATGGGAGAGTGCCTATTTCACTGCAATGTCGCCAACACAGTGAGGAGGCACCAGTGAAGATACTGTGGAGTCGGTGGGGTGTGAGGTACCATCTTGATAGGATTTTGTAGTTAAGTTCTACAATGATTGGGGAGATGGATGCTTTCTTAGTCAATTTAAAGAATTTGCTTCATTTTTCTTCCATAAATGTTTCTTGCAGTTCATTTTCCCACTTAGTTATGTATAGGGGTTTATGTGTTGGGAAGCAGCCTCTAAGCATACTATAAATTAATACATAAGGATTCAAATGGTGTGTTAGGTCTAACGAAATTTAGCTTATGTGGATTTATTTGGATTGCGTGACGAATTTGAAGATATACAAACCATTTGTGAAAAGGTGTTCCTATATGTTGTAAGTCATTTTGCGTTCTGAAATGTCCGTCTTTGAACAGTGAAGATATTGGTAGTTGTTGTAATTAATCGGTTATAGAGATTATTTGTGTCAATTCAAGCTGGAGGAGCAATAGGTATCCCTAGAGTGGGGTGAGAGGGGATATTTGGCTTGAGATCGTCTGATGTAATTGGATGGTTTTGTCCCATGTTTTGAGTGTGCTTGCTACATAGTATTCGGTGGTGCATGTTGTTGGTCTGTATCTTTTAGGGATCCAACACATCTCGCCCAAAGAAGGAACATTGCAGAGCACTGCTTCTAGTTGGACCCATGACTTAAAAGGGTTGTTATGATTCTATGCAGCAATACGTGCTAGATGGGTAGCCCTACAGTAGTAAGGTTGGGAATTCCTAGGCTGCCATCTTCCCCGTTTAGGTATAAGATATGTTCTGCTACTCTTGGTCAGTGGTATAACCATATAAATGTTTCTATTTTTTTCTGTTGTGTTGTCAAATAGTGAGAGTGTAGATCAAGTGGGAGTACTTGAAATAGATAAAGTTATTTTGGGAGGATTGTCCTTTTTACAGCATTTACACGACTTCTGGGTATCAGTTTGTAATGGAAGATAATTTAAATTGAATAGCTCTTATGTCTGGTGTAATATTGATGCCTAGATAGCGTATAGGAGTTGAGATTGAGAATAGGGTGTTTGAAGTTATATATGTGGTTTTGTCTGTCGTCAGGTTAATGGGTAGGAGGGATGATTTGTCCATGTTGATGGAAAAGTTAGAGATCACTTTATATGTATCAAGTTCTTTTAGGAGAGTGGGGATGGATGTGCTTGGGGAGCCTATGGTGAAGATGCCATCTGCATACAGTAGGCATTTTTGTTCTATGGGGCCAAATTTCAGTCCTTTGATGTTTTGATTACATCGGATATGTGTAGCAAAAGTCTCAACCGTAAGGGCAAATAGGAGAGGTGATAGGGGGCAACGCTGTCGGGCACCGTTTTTAATGGAAAATTCGTCCGAAGTTTAGTCATTAGAGCGGATTACAGCAGTAGGGTTAGTGTATAGGGCCTTTATTCTTGTAATTAATTTGGTAGAGAACCCGAATTTTGACAAGATGGACCACATGAACTCCTAGTCCACCCTGTCAAACGCCTTCTCAGCATCCGTAGAGAGCAAAATAATTGAGGTTTTCCTATTATTGGAGTAATGTAGAGTTTGAAGTACACAAATGGAATTGTCTTTGGCTTCTCTGCTAGGGATAAAGCCCACCTGGTCAGTATGGATCAGGTATGGGAGGACTTTATTTATACGAGTAGCTAGAATCTTAGCAAATAGTTTTACATCTATGTTCAATAGGGATATTGGCCTATAGTTACCTACTTGATCGGGGCATTTGCCTGGTTTTGGGATCACTGATATGGTGGCCTCCAAGAGGTGTTGGGAAAGAATACCAGTCTGGTCTATCAATTGGAATAGAGTAAAGCGTTGTGGGCTTAATTCTGTTTTAAGTAGATGGTAGCATTTGGGGGTGAAGCCATCTGGACCTGGGGCTTTCCCGGGTGGGAGGGATTTTATAGCCGTTAGAATTTCTTGTATATGGAATGGTTGGTCGAAGGTGGAGAAGTCTTCTGTAAGGGATGGGAGGTTAATATGGGCTAGATAATCTGTAAAGAAAAAACAGAGTATGGTAAACCCCTACATACAAAGCATAGTAATGGCCGTCTCCGGTAATCGGGACTTTGTAGCAGACACACTCACCCCCTCCAGAAGAGTCAAATACCTTGCAGCCGTCAGAGGTGTACTCGAATGCACAGAAGGTTGGAGATGCTCATTTGAGCAAACCGGAACAACATCCGACAGCAGTGTTCCCTGCTAGTCTCCTTCCCTTCCGCCTCTATCCGCGGTTCCCGGCCAGCGCCTGTGTGAATGAAAGGACGATACGTCAGACGTAGTGTGTAGGGGGTGTGTCTCTCAGGATAATCTTCACCCGGTACTTGCAGTTGGTGAGGAAAAATAAAGTATGGGATACATAGACTGGATACAAATTGAGTGAAAGAGTATGTATGTAATCCCAAAAGCACTCCAAGTCGATGGAAGTTAAAACTAAATATTTATTGATAAAGTCCAAATAAAAGAGCGTAAAAGCCCAGGGCAAACAGTGCAAAATAGAAGTGAAACGAAGTGTGCGTGACACCAACGGCTTACATGTTTCAGCTGAGAGCCGTAATCATAGCCTAAGGTGCTATACAGAAGTGTGCCATTTAAAAAGGGTAACAACAATTCTAATAGACTGTACTACCTAATAAAACACACGCCTACTTCGACTATCTACTATGTATAAAATTTAACCCTATGTCTGCCTGCTAGTTTGAAGAGTGCAAACACAAAGATACATAGGTAAATGAATAGATATGCAGTCACAAATATAAACACAGATAAACAATAGTGTATCAGATCTTACGGTGTGAAAACCCTAAGGAGCTTGTCCAGGCAAGATATATGCAGTTATCACATTGGATGAAAAGGATATATATATATATATATATATATATATATATATATATATATATATATATATATATATACAGGGAGTGCAGCATTATTAGGCAAATGAGTATTTTGACCACATCATCCTCTTTATGCATGTTGTCTTACTCCAAGCTGTATAGGCTCGAAAGCCTACTACCAATTAAGCATATTAGGTGATGTGCATCTCTGTAATGAGAAGGGGTGTGGTCTAATGACATCAACACCCTATATCAGGTGTGCATAATTATTAGGCAACTTCCTTTCCTTTGGCAAAATGGGTCAAAAGAAGGACTTGACAGGCTCAGAAAAGTCAAAAATAGTGAGATATCTTGCAGAGGGATGCAGCACTCTTAAAATTGCAAAGCTTCTGAAGCGTGATCATCGAACAATCAAGCGTTTCATTCAAAATAGTCAACAGGGTCGCAAGAAGCGTGTGGAAAAACCAAGGCGCAAAATAACTGCCCATGAACTGAGAAAAGTCAAGCGTGCAGCTGCCAAGATGCCACTTGCCACCAGTTTGGCCATATTTCAGAGCTGCAACATCACTGGAGTGCCCAAAAGCACAAGGTGTGCAATACTCAGAGACATGGCCAAGGTAAGAAAGGCTGAAAGACAACCGCCACTGAACAAGACACACAAGCTGAAACGTCAAGACTGGGCCAAGAAATATCTCAACTGATTTTTCTAAGGTTTTATGGACTGATGAAATGAGAGTGAGTCTTGATGGGCCAGATGGATGGGCCCGTGGCTGGATTGGTAAAGGGCAGAGAGCTCCAGTCCGACTCAGACGCCAGCAAGGTGGAGGTGGAGTACTGGTTTGGGCTGGTATCATCAAAGATGAGCTTGTGGGGCCTTTTCGGGTTGAGGATGGAGTCAAGCTCAACTCCCAGTCCTACTGCCAGTTTCTGGAAGACACCTTCTTCAAGCAGTGGTACAGGAAGAAGTCTGCATCCTTCAAGAAAAACATGATTTTCATGCAGGACAATGCTCCATCACACGCGTCCAAGTACTCCACAGCGTGGCTGGCAAGAAAGGGTATAAAAGAAGAAAATCTAATGACATGGCCTCCTTGTTCACCTGATCTGAACCCCATTGAGAACCTGTGGTCCATCATCAAATGTGAGATTTACAAGGAGGGAAAACAGTACACCTCTCTGAACAGTGTCTGGGAGGCTGTGGTTGCTGCTGCACGCAATGTGGATGGTGAACAGATCAAAACACTGACAGAATCCATGGATGGCAGGCTTTTGAGTGTCCTTGCAAAGAAAGGTGGCTATATTGGTCACTGATTTGTTTTTGTTTTGTTTTTGAATGTCAGAAATGTATATTTGTGAATGTTGAGATGTTATATTGGTTTCACTGGTAAAAAATAAATAATTGAAATGGGTATATATTTGTTTTTTGTTAAGTTGCCTAATAATTATGCACAGTAATAGTCACCTACACACACAGATATCCCCCTAAAATAGCTATAACTAAAAACAAACTAAAAACTACTTCCAAAACTATTCAGCTTTGATATTAATGAGTTTTTTGGGTTCATTGAGAACATGGTTGTTGTTCAATAATAAAATTAATCCTCAAAAATACAACTTGCCTAATAATTCTGCACTCCCTGTATATATATATATATATATATATATATAGTTGCATATAAGGATTTACACTGATAGATACATACTACATATTGAAACATGCATAAGCTAAAGCAAATGTACAATGTGAGATGCAATTGTAAGAAGTGTATGGATAAATTGCTATATCTGGGAAGGAGCCTTAGAATTAGTACAGCTTGATCGCAGGCTTGAACCATGGATTTCATCCTTACTTATGGAATATCACCTCCTGGTCAGCAGGAAGAGGCAAAGAGCACCACAGCAGAGTATAAATAGCTCCTCCCTTCCCTCCCACTCCAGTCATTCGACCGAAGTTAGAAAGAGAAAGGAGAAGCCACAGTGCAGAGGTGACTGAAGTTTAATAAAAATAACGGCCTGTCTTAGAACAGAACAGGGTGGGCCGTGGAGTTGTCATATCGTAAAATAAATACATTTATCAGGTAAGCATAAATTTCCTTTTCTTTTACAAGATATGACGAGTCCACGGATTTCATCCTTACTTATGGGATACAATACCAAAGCTATAGAACACGGATGAAATGGAGGGACAAGACAGGAACCTAAACGGAAGGCACCACTGCTTGAAGAACCTTTCTCCCAAAAATAGCCTCAGAAGAGGCAAAGGTATCAAATTTGTAAAATTTGTAAAAAGTATGAAGAGACGACCAAGTTGTAGCCTTGCAAATCTGTTCAACAGAAGCATCATTTTTAAATGCCCATGAGGAAGCCACATCCCTAGTGGAATGAGCTGTAATTCGTTCAGGAGGCTGCTATCCAGCAGTCTCATAAGCAAAACGGATGATACTCTTTAGCCAAAAAGAAAGAGAGGTAGCCGTAGCTTTCTGACCCCTACGTCTCCCAGAAAAGAAAAAAAAAACAATGAAGATGATAAATAAAACTTCAGGGCACGAACTACGTCCAAGTTATGTAGTCGACGCTCCTTCTTAGAAGAAGGATTAGGACACAAAGAAGGAACAACAGTTTCCTGATTTATATTCTTGTTAGAAACAACCTTAGGAAGAAAACCAGGTTTTGTACGCAACACTACCTTTATCAGAATGAAAAATAAGATAAGGAGAATCGCATTGCAATGCTGAAAGCTCAGAAACTCTGCGAGCAGAAGAAATAGCAACCAAAAATAAAACTTCCAAGATAACAACTTAATATCTATGGAATGCATGGGTTCAAACGGAACCCCTTGAAGGACATTAAGAACTAAATTCAAACTCCAAGGAGGAGCAATTGGTCTAAACACAGGCCTGATTCTAGTCAGAGCCTGACAAAAGGTTTGAACATCTGGAATATCTGCCAGACGTTTGTGTAACAAAATAGATAGAGCTGAAATCTGTCCTTTTAAAGAACTTGCTGATAACCCTTTCTCCAATCCTTCTTGGAGAAAGGATAAAATCCTGGGAATCCTAATCCTACTCCATTAGTAGCCCTTGGATTCACACCAATAAAGATATTTACGCCATATCTTATGGTAAATTCTTCTAGTAACAGGCTTACATGCCTGAATCAAAGTATCAATGACCGAATCAGAGAACCCTTGCTTAGATAAAATCAAGCGTTCAATCGCCAAGCAGTCAGCTGCAGAGAAATTAGATTCGGATGATGGAAGGGTTCCTGAATGAGAAGGTCTTGCCTCAATGGAAGCTTCCACGGCGGCAGAGAGGACATGTCCACCAGGTCGGCATACCAAGTCCTGCGAGGCCACGCAGGAGCGATGAGAATCACTGAAGCCCTCTCCTGTTTGATCCGAGCAATCACCCGGGGAAGGAGAGCAAACAGTGGAAATACATAAGCTAGGTTGAACGACCAAGGCACTGCCAATGCATCTATCAGTTCGGCCTGAGGATCCCTGGACCTGGATCCATATCTCGGGAGCTTGGCATTCTGACGAGATGCCATGAGATCCAGTTCCGACCTGCCCCATCTGAGAATCAGGGTGGCAAAGACCTCCGGATGAAGTTCCAATTCCCCCGGATGAAATGTCTGTCTGCTAAAAAATCCGCCTCCGAGTTGTCCACTCCTGGAATGTAGATTGCTGACAGGTAACAAGAGTGAGCCTCCGCCCACCGAATTATCTTGGATACTTCTGTCATCGGTAAGGAACTTCTTGTTCCTCCCTGATGATTGACGTAAGCCACAGTCGTGAAGTTATCCGACTGAAACCGGATGAATTCGGACGAGGCCAACTGAAGCCAAACCTGAAGAGCTTTGAATATTGCCCTCAACTCCAGAATATTGATTGGAAGTAGAGACTCTGACCGAGTCCATACACCCTGAGCCTTCAGGGAATTCCAGACTGCACCCCAGCCTAGTAGACTGGCGTCCGTTGTCACTATCACCCAAGAGGGTCTGCGGAAGCACGTCCCTTGGGACAGATGATCCGGCGACAACCACCAAAGAAGAGAGTCTCTTGTCTCCTTATCTAGGTCTATCTGAGGAGACAAATTTGCATAATCTCCATTCCACTGACTGAGCATTCTCAGTTGTAGAGGCCTGAGATGAAAACGAGCAAACGGAATGATGTCCATTGCCGCCACTATCAATCCAATTACCTCCATGCACTGAGCCACTGATGGCCGAGGATTTGACTGAAGGGATCGGCATGAATTCAAAATCTTTAACTTTCTGACCTCCGTCAGGAAGATTTTCATGGATATAGAGTCTATTAGAGTTCCTAGGAAAGGGACTCTTGTTTGTGGAATTAGTGAACTCTTTTCTAGATTCACCTTCCTCCCTTGAGTCCTTAGAAAGGATAGGACCACGTCGGTATGGGACTTTGTCAACTGATAAGACGATGCCTGGATCAGAATATCGTCCAGATAAGGCACCACTGCAATGTCCCGCGGCCTGAGAACCGCCAGAAGAGACCCTAGAACCTTCGTAAAGATCCTGGGTGCCGTGGCCAACCGAAAGGAAGGGCCACGAACTGAAAATGTCTATCCAGAAAGGCAAACCTTAGGAATTGGTGATGATCTCTGTGGATAGGAATATGAAGATATGCATCCTTTAAGTCCACGGTAGTGATATATTGACCCTCCTGCATCAATGGAAGAATTGTTCAAATAGTCTCCATCTTGAAGAAGAAAACTCTGAGAAACTTGTTTAGACTCTTGAGATCTAAAATGGGTCGGAACATTCCCTCTTTTTTGGGAACCACAAAAAGATTTGAGTAAAACTCCTGCCCCTGTTCCTGTATTGGAATGGGACAAATTACTCCCATAGTGGAGAGGTCTTTTACACCAGTGTTTCTCAACAGCCGGGCCGAGGCCCACTACCGGGCCGCGGCGGCCCTGCTGGTGGGCCGCGACCCGACATAGCGTCCAGACACTTGCTCTGACAGGCCCGCCTTTACACATCTCCGAAATTTTTGACGGGCCTGTCAGAGTACCACTGCGCATGTCAGTTTGCGCACTGTGAGCATGTAGCGGCGGGCAGGCGCACTGTGACCGGGTAGAAGCGGCGTGCGGCGTGCAGAGCGTGAAGCATCGGCTCACAGGTAAGTAAGCCCACTGACACCAATTACATAATTACGGCCACTGACACCAATGTATATATTTAGGGCGGCCACTGGACACCAATGTGTATGTTTAAACTGTGTGTGTGTATATGTATGTGTGTATATATATATATATATATATATATATATATATATATGGATCCCACTGACACCATTGACTTATATAATTAACCCACTGTAATATATATATATATATATATATATATATATATATATATATATATATATATATATAATAATTCAGTGGTGTCAGTGGGATTCATATATAATATATATATATAAATGGTTTGTAGTGGGTTAATTTTATAATTCATTGGTGTCAGTGGGATATTAATATGAATCCCACTGACACCAATTAATTATTACATAATTAAACCACTGTAAAAGAGGGAGGGGAGAGAGAGAAAGAGGGAGGAGAGAGAGAGAGGGAGGACAGAGAAAGAGAGGGAGGACAGAGAAAGAGAGGGAGGACAGAGAAAGAGGGAGGAGGAGAGAGAGAGAAAGAGAGGGGGGAGGAGAGAGAGAGGAGAGAGAGAGAAAGAGAGAGGGGAGGAGAGAAAGAGAGTGTGTGTGTGTGTGTGTGTGTGTGTGTATATATATATATATATATATATATATATATATATAGATAGATAGATAGATAGATAGATAGATAGAGATAGATAGATATACAGTATATAGATATACAGTATATAGATAGATAGATAGATAGATAGATCTTCCAAACCTACTGCAACCCCGATGCTTACCGGGCCCTGGATCGGTCCGGCTAAAACTTACCGGACCTTGAGGTCACTTAGGTTGAGAACCACTGTTTTACACAACGTAAGAATGCCTCTCTTTTTATCTGGTCTACAGACAATCGTGAAAGAAGAAACCTTCCCCTTGGGAAATAATTTTTGAATTCCAACCGATACCCTTGAGACACTATTTCCAGTGTCCAAGGATCCTGCACATCTCTTATCCAAGCCTGGACAAAGAGAGAAAGTCTGCACCCCACAAGACCCGGTCCCGGATCGGGGGCCGCCCCTTCATGCTGATTTGGGAGCAGCAGCGGGCTTCTTGGGTTGTTTACCCTTGTTCCAGGCCTGGTTGGGTCTCCAGGTGGACTTGGCCTGAGCAAAATTACCTTCCTGCTTAGCAGAAGAAGAAATTTCGAAAGCAACGAAAATTATTCTGCACGCTAAGATGGCAAATCCTGAATTCTTAGCCACCAATTTGGCAATCTGAAAAGTGGCATCCGTAACAAACGAATTAGCCAGCTTAAGGGCCTTAATTCTATCCATTATTTCTTCCAAAGAGGTCTCCGTCTTAAGAGACTCTTCCAGGGCGTCAAACCAAAAGGCAGCCGCAGTTGTGACTGGTACAATGCAGGCCGTTGGTTGTAGTAGAAAACCTTGATGAACATATATTTTCTTTAGAAGGTCCTCCAACTTTTTATCCATAGGGTCTTTGAAAGCACAACTGTCCTCAATAGGGATGGTCGTACGCTTAGCCAGAGTAGAGATAGCACCCTCCACCTTGGGGATCGTCTGCAGAGAGTCCCGAACGGCGTCAGTTATAGGGTACATTTTCTTAAAAATAGGGGAAGGTGAGAACGGGATACCCGGTCTTTCCCATTCCTGTGTAATAATTTCTGAAATCCTCTTAGGAACTGGGAAGACATCAGAGTAAGAAGGAACTTCTAAGTATTTGTCCATCTTACACAACTTCTCTGGAGGTACCACAATAGAGTCGCAGTCATCCAGAGTTATCAAAACCTCCCGCAGCAACAGACGGAGGTGCTTAAGTTTAAATCTGAAGGACATGATTTCTGAATCTGTCTGAGGCAATGCACTCCCTGAGTCAGACAGTTCCCCCTCAGAAAGGGGCTCCCTACCTCCCAAATCAGATCCCTGGGAGGGCACCTCGGAGATAGCCACAAAAGCATCAGAAGTCGCAGGAACCACCTGGGTCTCTGACCTGCTGCGTTTGCCTTGTAACCCTGGCAACTTAGATAAAACTTAGATAACTTAGATGACATGACTGCAGCCATATCCTGCAGAGTAAATGACGCAGACGCTATTGAAGAACATGGCATCACCTGCGCGGGTGTTAAAGGCTGAGACGCTTGGGGTGAGAGAGGCGGTTTATCCTGAATCTCATCAGTCTGAGGATATTCATCATCAAAGAAAATGTGTTCCTTACACTGTAATGCCCTAGTAATACATGAGGGACAAAGTGTAACAGGGGGTTCCACAATGGCATTTAAACACATGAGGCATGTACTCTGTTCAAGGCCTTCCTCGTCCATTTTGATAATTTAACAATGGCAAACTTAGTCACAATCACTGGTAATAAGATTATAATATTAATAACAATAACAATAAGTAATAAGTACTCTGCAGAGTACTGTGTCTTTAAGAACCTTCTATCAATAAAAAAGGTTTATATACATATACAGCAGAGACAACTTTAAATTCTCCGAACTATAGCTGTAGGCAAAAAACAAGTAACCCAGTCACCTTACCACAGCTCCGCTGTGGCTCCTACCTGCCCCCTCGTGACAACCGCAACTCCGTAGTACGACGCACCTAAGTCGCTTGTAAATGTCACCGCAAGCAGACTTAGGAGTCGTGAGGAGAAGGTGCTGAACAGGAACTTCAAGAGAAACTGCGCTGCAAAGCGCGCAAATACAATCCCCGCCCATCGTGGGCGTGACAAGAAACGGCCATGATTAAAATCGCCTTAGTAACCAAATAAAACCGCCAAGCACCGGATCTTAAATAAAAATACATATTTTCTCTCACCGGATAATCCCCCAGCGTCAGCCTCTAATAAATTAAACCGGAGCCTTACATTCCATGTGCTCCTACCGAAAAAACACCCATATAATGTGTCCCAGCGCTTCTAGGCTAAACCGAATGCCAGAATGTCTGTAGAAACACCTTACTTTAAATTTCCTTACATACCCCAGCGCTTCCAGCTTCTGACAATGCTAGATGTCTGGGTAATATCACGAGTTAAGGGATGCCTATTATGCTCTAGCTCCCATAAAACATATAAGCACAGCTATTCTGACATATGCTGCAGCGCTTTCAGAATAAAAAACTGCACTCACCTCCATGCTGAGGAACAGCATGTCATTTTCACAGTGTCAAGAGGCTTCTCTCTTCCTCCTGAGGTACTGTGAAAGTAGAAGGAACTTGGTTACAGCCTCCAAGACCATAAACAGAACAAGCAGCACAATCAAGGGAGGCGCAGTGGAGAGAAAAATCCACCAGTTCCCATCCAGTAGCTGCTCTGTAATAAAAATAGTACACTTCGGCACCATTTAAAAAAACAAAACTCTTGATTGAAGAATCTAAACTAACACCTCACTTTACCTCTCTCCTACCACTAACGCAGGCAAAGAGAATGACTGGAGTGGGAGGGAAGGGAGGAGCTATATATACAGCTCTGCTGTGGTGCTCTTTGCCTCCTCCTGCTGACTAGGGGGCGATATCACATAAGTAAGGATGAAATCCGTGGACTGGTCATATCTTGTAAAAGAAATACCAACACCACCTCCTTGTCTATTGTCAGACCTAGGAGTGTGGCTGAAGTGGAGACCCCCATGTGACAGTGCAGCAGAGGAAGCAGGAGAGAGCCAGGTTTCTGTGAGAGCCAGAAGATTGAGAGAGTGGGAGATAAAGAGGTCATGGATAGAAGTGAGCTTGTTGCAAACAGAGCGAGAGTTCCTAAGTGCGCAAGTGAAGGGGGTGGTGGCTTTAGATGCAAGTGGAATGAGATTAGGGTTACCAGAGTTTTGTTTTTGAAGTCTATTGAAGGGTACACATGGGTGTGCAGGGCAAGCAAAATGTGGGGGACCAGGATTAGGGGAGATGTCGCCAGAAGCTAGTATGAGCAAGAGGGAGAGTGACATGAGATGAGATGCAGATTTGCAGTAGTGAGACTGTTTTGTGATGAGTTGCAAGTGGGAGAGAGAGTCGTTAGGAATGTGTGAAGTTCATGAATACAGAAGTAAGGTGAGGTTAAGAGAGATGGGCTAATGAGCAGTGCAGGTGGTGAGGGGTAAGGAGTAATTGAGTAAAGTAGTTTGTTAAACAGACAAAAGGTGGCAAAAAGGAATATCAAGATATTTAGAATTTTTACAAAATAGTCAGTGTATAAAACTCAGTATTAAAACAGAACTTGCCTTATCCTTTGTCCAATCCTTGATCAATTCTTGTATAATTCGTTGTTCCTCACTTATAAATGTTCACTTAAGAGATGGAAACAGATGATCTTACAATATTGCTATCTAACCTACATTGCTAAACCCATGCATTGCTTTCCCCATAGCAGTGTTAAATTTATAGACCAGAGCATTCAGCTGAATGCTATAAATTAGGTAATGACCTGATCAAAGACAGTCAAAAGGCCAATTGGGAAAATTTGATTCAGGGTGAGATAAGTTAAAAATAACAGACAATAGAATTTGGGGGAGGCTGTGGTTAAACCATTAGTGAAATTATAAGTTTAGGAAGTATTTGTAAGGTTTGAACATCACATAGATAAAGGCATAATCTGGACATGGTTATACTTTATTTGTGTGCTCTCTGTGATTGATATACAGGTAATTCCGTACCTTAGTCACTGCAAGCCGTATCTTTTTCACAATAATTGTAAGCAGCTGCCTACCAAGGCCTCCATTACATATGGAGCGTCGCCCGCAAAAGCCGGCGACACCGGGTTTTGCACGTTTTTGGTATCACATATACGGCATAACATAGAAGTTACGCTTGTATATTTCACCCATCGGACATAGTTTTTCTAGCCATAGACTAACGTAGAAAAGACGCGCAATTTGGTATCCAATATCCAGCGCAAGGACTTACGTGGCGAAAATGGAGAAATCTTACTTCATTTTCACCTCGCCATAACTCCCTAAAATGCCTGCACAAAAAAAAATAACACCTAACGCATGCGCAATGTCTATCAATCGCAATCCCCCACCGCAATCACTAATAAAGTATATTAGCCCCTAAACTGCCATAGCCCACACGCAATAAACCTATTCTAGTATTAACCCCTAAATCACCATAGCCCACATAGCCTATTAAATCTATTAACCCCTATCCTGCCCCACCTACACCACCGCCACTATAATAAAGTTATTATCCCCTAAACCTAACCCTAACACCCCCTAACTTAATTATTATTTAAATAAATATAAATAATATTACTATAATTAACTAAAGTATTCCTATTTAAAACTAAATACTTACCTGTAAAATAAACCCTAAGATAGCTACAATGTAATTAATAATTACATTGTAGCTATTTTAGGATTTATTTTTATTTTACAGGCAACTTTGTATTTATTTTAACTAGGTACAATAGCTATTAAATAGTTAATAACTATTTAATAGCTACCAGGTTAAAATAATTACAAATTTACCTGTAAAATAAAACCTAACCTAAGTTACAATTACACCTAACACTACACTATCATTAAATTAATTAAATAAATTAACTACAATTAGCTAAAATTAAATACAATTAAATAAAATAAACTATAGTAAAAAAAAAAAAACACTAAATTACAGAAAATAAAAAATTACAAGAAGTTTAAACTAATTACACCTAATCTAAGCCCCCTAATAAAATAAAAAGCCCCCCAAAATAATAAAATGCCCCACCCTATGCTAAATTACAAATAGCCCTTAAAAGGGCTTTTTGCGGGGCATTGCCCCAAAATAATTAGCTCTTTTACCAGCCCTTAAAAGTGCTTTTTGTGTGGCATTGCCCCAAAGTAATCAGTTTTTTTACCTGTAAAAAAAGAAATACAACCCCCCCAACATTACAACCCACCACCCACATATCCCTACTCTAAAACCCACCCAAACCCCCCTTAAAAAAAAACTAACACTAGCCCCCTGAAGATCACCCTACCTTGAGCCGTCTTCACCCAGCCGGCAGAAGTCTTCATCCGATCGGGGCAGAAGAGGTCCTCCATCCGGCAGAAGTCTTCATCCAAGCGGCATCTTCTTTCTTCATCCTTACGGAGCGGCACCATCTTGAAGACCTCCGATGCGGAACATCCTCCTCGACCGACGACTAAACAACGAATGACGGTTCCTTTAAATGACGTCATCCAAGATGGCGTCCCTCGAATTCCGATTGGCTGATAAGATTCTATCAGCCAATCGGAATTAAGGTAGGAAAAATCCGATTGGCTGATTCAATCAGCCAATCGGATTGACCTCGCATTCTATTGGCTATTCCGATCAGCAAACAAACTGGTGCCAACGTTGCCATCTCATATATTTTTAAATTTCTGAATAAGTAACTAGTATTTTAAAAGGGTTAACATCCTTTGGACCACTCACTTCTTTGTGGATATATACAGGGTGTGAACCTCTCCATAGAATAAACATGTTCTCACCCTGGCCCAACTCTTTTTGAAGCAAACAAACTGGTGACAACTTTGCCACCTCATATACTTTACCTTTGTCTAAAAAGGAACCAGATATTTTAAAAAGGTTAAAATCCTTTGGGCCCTCATTACTGTGTGGATATTTACAAGGAGTGAGCCCCTTCATATACAAGGAGTGAGCCCCTTCATAGAATAAACATGTTTTCAGCCTGGCCCAAAGTGGTCATCTCACACATTTTTTTATTTTTTTTTTGAAACAAGCTTTATTGAAATCAAAAATTGTGCATACAGTAAAAGACATATCATTACACACATCCTTTGCTTGCGTTTTAACAATTATGTTCAACTGTGTAACATCTAAGGATATATCTGATTATAATTTGTTTCTCCATGCATGCATTGTATTTTAAATATCTTTGCTTATCAAGCCTGCTATATATTTTTTTTTTCTTATCCAATACTCTCCTCCTTTCACATTTTCCTAACTTATCTACCTAAAATAACTACTGAAGAAAAAAAAAAAAAAAAAAAAAAAAAAAAAGGGAGGGGGAGGGTTCATGTGTGTTGGAGGGGATGGGGAGGGTAGGGGAGGGAAGGTTAGGAAGTGTGTTTTGAATTTGCTTTTGCTAGATCTGTTTTGCTCAGAGACCAGTGCCTCTCCAAGTGGCCAGCATCATTTCGTGTATCTCTATTTGTTTGACTTTAAAGTAGTGGAATCTCTCTAATATGAGTAGCTCATCTACTGTGTGACTCCACTCCTCAAGTGACGGGACAATTCCCGACTTCCATTTCCTCGGTATTAATTTTTTAGCTCCTGTGAGCATTATAAGCATCAGCGCTCGCGTATGTTGCGTTTTTACTTCTGGTAAATGAAACAGAAGGGTCGCCTCAGGCGTGTTAGGTATGGTTATTTGCAATCTGTCTGACATAATGTTAAGTACTCTGTCCCAGTAGTCTTTTATTTTTGGGCACTCCCACCAGATGTGCAAGAGTGTACCATGTTCTCCACAGTCTCTCCAGCACAAGGGGCTGGCTGTCTGATAACATCTGTGTAGTCTTGTTGGTGTTAAGTACCATCTACTAGTGAGTTTTAAATGAATTTCCTGAACATTAGCGGAGATGGATGAGCGCTTAGTCAATTTAAAAGACTTAAGCCATGTGTCCTCGTCAATGTCTCTGCCTAGGTCCCTTTCCCATGCCCTTGTGTATGAGGGGAGAGCTAAGCCAGGGGGTGCTGATAGAAGTTTATATATCAATGAGATCAATCTCCGTATTGGTTTGTTTGTCGTGCATAGTGTTTCAAATGTAGTCAGGGCTCTCATGAAGTTCTCTCTATTCTTGTGGTGTGTTAAGAAATGTTGAAGTTGGTTGTATCTCAACCAAGAGTGAAAAATTGTACCATATTTTTCTATCATATCTTGTTGGGGTAGTAGTTTCCCGCCCGCCATTGCAAAATGTAAGGAGCCTTCACGAAGGCTGTAGGGCCTACTCATTTGTGTTCCCAGTTGACAGTATGGGAGATCTGGGTTTTCGATAATAGGTATGAGCGGTGAATGTTTTGATGAGATATGTGTGCTAGTGTTGATTGTCTTGTCCCATATTCTTAGAGTTTCTGTTATGATAGTATAATTATTGGTGATTTTCGCATCTCACACATTTTACCTTTTCTGAATAAGTAACTGGTATTTTGAAAGGGTAAAAATACTTTGGGCCACTTATTTCTGTGTGGATATATACAAAATGTGAGCCCCATCATAGGAGAGACATGTTCTCAGCTTGGACCAACGCTATTTATGGCAAATAAACTGGTGCCAACCTTGCCACTTTATAAATTTTACCTTTTCTAAGTAGGTAAATAGTATTTTAAAACGGTTAAAATCCTTTGGGCCACTGATTTTCGGTGTGGTTATATAGGGCGTGAGCCCCTTTGTACAATCTAACTGCTAGATTACGAGTTTTGTCGGTAAAGCCATGCATTGCTAACGAGCCTTTTTTTTCCAGTGCTCACTTTAAACAATGCTGGTATTACAAGTTTTCTGAATGGCTGTGTTAGCCTCAGAAAAGTGAGCATTGAGCAAATTTATCTCCACTTCTCACTGTAATACCAGCGCTGCTTACGGTAGCGGTAAGCTGGCTAAAACGTGCTCGTGCACGATTTCCCCATAGGAAACAATGGGGCTGAGACAGCTGAAAAAAACCTAACACCTGCAAAAAAGCAGCGTTCAGCTCCTAACGCAGCCACATTGTTTCCTATGGGAAAATAAAAAATATGTCTACACCTAACACCCTAACATGAACCCCGAGTCTAAACACCCCTAATCTTACACTTATTAAACCCTAATCTGCCACCCCCGCTATCGCTGACACCTACATTATACTTATTAACCCCTAATCTGCCACTCCGGACACCGCTGCCACCTACATTATCCCTATGAACCCCTAATCTGCTGCCCCCAACATCGCCGACACCTACATTATATTTATTAACCCCCTAATCTGCCCCCCCAACGTTGCTGCCACTATAATAAAGTTATTAACCCCTAAATCTAAGTCTAACCCTAAACCTAACACCCCCTAACTTAAATATAATTTAAATAAATCTAAATAAATATTCCTATCATTAACTAAATTATTCCTATTTAAAACTAAATACTTACCGATAAAATAAACCCTAAGCTAGCTAAAATATAACTAATAGTTACATTGTAGCTATTTTAGGATTTATTTTTTTATTTTACAGGCAACTTTGTATTTATTTTAACTAGGTACAATAGTTATTAAATAGTTATTAACTATTTAATAACTACCTAGCTAAAATAAGTACAAAATTACCTGTAAAATAAATCCTAACCTAAGTTACAATTACACCTAACACTGCACTATCATTAAACTAATTGCCTAAACTACCTACAATTAATTACAATTAAATTAAATAAACTAAATTACGAAAAAAACAAACACTAAATTACAGAAAATAAAAAAAGAATTACAAGAATTTTAAACTAATTACACCTACTCTAAGCCCGCTAAAACAATAAAAAAGCCCCCCAAAATAATAACATTCCCTACCCTATACTAAATTACAAATAGCCCTTAAAAGGGCCTTTTGCGGGGCATTGCCCCAAAGTAATCAGCTCTTTTACCTGTTAAAAAAAAATACAATCCCCCCCAATATTACAATCCACCACCCACACACCCAACCCTACTCTAAAACCCACCCAATCCCCCCTTAAAAAAAACTAACACTAACCCCCTGAAGATCACCCTACCTTGAGCCGTCTTCACCCAGCCGGGCACAAGTGGTCCTCCAGAGGGGCATAAGTCTTCATCTGATTGGGGCAGAAGAGGTCCTCCAAGCGGCAGAAGTCTTCATCCAAGCGGAGCAGAACGGAGCCATCTTCAATCCAGCCGACGCGGAGCCATCCTCTTCAAACGACGTCCTAACACTGAATGAGGGTTCCTTTAAATGACGTCATCCAAGATGGCGTCCCTTGAATTCCGATTGGCTAATAGGATTCTTTCAACCAATCGGAATTAAGGTAGGAAAAATCCGATTGGCTGATGCTATCAGCCAATCGGATTGAAGTTCAATCCGATTGGCTGATCCAATCAGCCAATAGAATGCGAGGTCAATCCTATTTAGTTTTAAATAGGAATAATTTATTTAATTGTAGTAAATTTATTTTGTTTAATTTAAATTATATTTAAGTTAGGGGGGGGTTAGACTTAGGGTTAGACTTACGTTTAGGGGTTAATAAATTTATTATAGTAGCGGCGACGTTGGGGTCGGCAGATTAGGGGTTAATAAATGTAGGTAGGTGTCTGCGATGTTAGGGACGGCAGATTAGGGGTTTATAGAATTTTACTAGTGTTTGCGAGGCGGGAGTGCGGCAGGTTAGGGGTTAATACATTTATTAAAGTGGCGGTGATGTCCGGTCGGCAGATTAGGGGTTAAAAAAATAATAATTTTGTGATTGCGATGTAGGGGGGCCTCGGTTTAGGGGTTAATAGGTAGTTTATGGGTGTAAGTGTACTTTTTAGCACTTTAGTTAAGAGCTTTATGTTCTGGCGTTAGCCCATAAAACTCTTAACTACTGACTTTTAAATGCAGTAGGAGTCTTGGAGGTAGAGGCTGTACCGCTCACTTCTTCCAAGACTCGTAATACCAGCGTTAGGCAAATCCCATTAAAAAGATAGGATACGCAATCGACGTAAGGGGATTTGCGGTATGGAAAAATCGCAGGAAAAAAGTGAGCGGTACCCCTGTACCTGCCAGACTTGTAATACCAGCGGGCGTTAAAAAGCAGCTTTAGGACCCCTTAACGCTGCTTTTTAAGGCTAACGCCAAACTCGTAATCTAGCGTAAGTGTTTTCAGACTGTCCCAATGATTTATATGGCAAAGAATCCCTTTGAAAATAGCAGTAAGGTAAAGGTAAAATATGTGATTTGACAAGGTTGGCACCAGTTTGTTTGTCATAAAAAGCGTTGGGCTGAGAACATGTTTGTGCTATAAAGGGGCTCATGCCCTGTATATATCTACACAGAAATGAGTGGCCCACAGGATTTTAACCCTTTTAAAATACCACTTATTCAGAAAAGGTAAAATATATTAAGTGGCATGGTTAGCACCAATTTGTTTGCAATAAAGGGCGCTGGGCCAGGCTGATAACATGTCTGTCCTATGATGGGATCACGCCTTGTGTATATATACACACATAAATGAGTGGCGCAAATGATTTTATCCTTTTTTAAATACCAATGATTTATTTAGAAAAGGTAAAATATATAAAGTGGTAAGGTTGGCACCAATTTGTTTGCCATAAAGAGCGTTGGACAAGGTTGATAAGATGTCTGTCCCATGAAGAGGCTCACGCCTTGTATATTCCACACATAAATGAGTGGCGCAAAGGATTTTAACTAGGGTTGCACCGATGCCATTTTTTTATGACCGAGTACAAGTACCAATACTTGTTTTCAAATACTCGCCGATACCAATTACTGATACTTTTTTTTTTTAATGTCATGTGACAGTTTACCAAGCACAATACAGACTAATTATTTAAGATTCCTTCTTTATAATTATAAAGGACTGTAATATAAAAGACATTATGAAATAATAAAACAGTTTTATTTGTCACAAAGTTCACTGAACATGTTTATAAATAAAAAAATATTACAATAAAATATTACATTTAAAGGGGTGATGCAATTGGGTTGTAGGGCTGTTATATAACATCAATCTGACATTTGTATGGAGGTTCGACTCTAAGTTGAACAGTCTTTCACTTTCCACACTACTGCATGGGGCAGAAAGATATTTTTGGGCCATTTTAGCCAGAGCTGGAAATCTGTTTATTAACTGCCCAGTACTTCAGGGGTTTGTCTGAATGAGGTACAGTGATCTCACCTACAATAATACAAATAACAGCAATTTGTATTGGCAGAACAGTAGTAAACATTTTTTTTTAGTTGAGTCTCCACTCCAGTTTAAAATGAAATGGGAACATGCAGTTTGAAAAAATGCCACAAGATAGCATATGGGTAGGAAGTAGAGGTATCGGTTTAAGTATCGGTGCATTTGCACGAGTACAAGTACTCATGCAAATACTTGGTATCGGTACTGATACTGATACTAGTATAGGTATCGGTGCAACCCTAATTTTTACCCTTTTATAATATCAGTTACTTATTAGAAACAATCAAAATTATGCCCTGTTTGCCATCTGATTATTGCAATATAACGGCTAGATTTGGAGTTTTGTCGGTAACGACCCGAAAAACTAACGTCGGCTTTTTTCTGTCCGCACCATAAAAATAACTCTGGTATTGAGAGTCCACATAAAGGCTGCGTTAGGCTCCAAAAAAGGAGCGTAGAGCATTTTTAACGCAGCTTCAACTCTCGATACCAGAGTTGCTTACGGACGCGGCCAGCCTCAAAAACGTGCTAGTGCACGATTCTCCCATAGGAAACAATGGGGCTGTTTGAGCTGAAAAAAAACCTAACACCTGCAAAAAAGCCGCGTTCAGCTCCTAACGCAGCCCCATTGTTTGCTATGGGGAAACACTTCCTACGTCTGCACCTAACACTTTAACATGTACCCCGAGTCTAAACACCCCTAACCTTACACTTATTAACCCCTAATCTGCCGCCCCCGCTATCGCTGACCCCTGCATATTATTATTAACCCCTAATCTGCCGCTCCGTAAACCGCCGCTACTTACGTTATCCTTATGTACCCCTAATCTGCTGCCCTAACATCGCCGACCCCTATATTATATTTATTAACCCCTAATCTGCCCCCCACAACGTCGCCTCCACCTGCCTACACTTATTAACCCCTAATCCGCCTCACTAACCCTGTAATAAATAGTATTAACCCCTAATCTGCCCTCCCTAACATCGCCGACACCTAACTTCAAACATTAACCCCTAATCTGCCGACTGGAGCTCACCGCTATTCTAATAAATGTATTAACCCCTAAAGCTAAGTCTAACCCTAACACTAACACCCCCCTAAGTTAAATATAATTTAAATCTAACAAAATTAATTAACTCTTATTAAATAAATTATTCCTATTTAAAGCTAAATACTTACCTGTAAAATAAATCCTAATATAGCTACAATATAAATTATAATTATATTATAGCTATTTTAGGATTAATATTTATTTTACAGGCAACTTTGTAATTATTTTAACCAGGTACAATAGCTATTAAATAGTTAAGAACTATTTAATAGCTAAAATAGTTAAAATAATTACAAAATTACCTGTAAAATAAATCCTAACCTAAGTTACAATTAAACCTAACACTACACTATCATTAAATTAATTAAATAAACTACCTACAATTACCTACAATTAACCTAACACTACACTATCAATAAATTAATTAAATACAATTCCTACAAATAAATACAATTAAATAAACTAGCTAAAGTACAAAAAATAAAAAAGAACTAAGTTACAAAAAATAAAAAAATATTTACAAACATAAGAAAAATATTACAACAATTTTAAACTAATTACACCTACTCTAAGCCCCCTAATAAAATAACAAAGCCCCCCAAAATAAAAAAAATGCCCTACCCTATTCTAAATTACTAAAGTTCAAAGCTCTTTTACCTTACCAGCCCTGAACAGGGCCCTTTGCGGGGCATGCCCCAAGAAATACAGCTCTTTTGCCTGTAAAAAAAAACATACAATACCCCCCCCCAACATTACAACCCACCACCCACATACCCCTAATCTAACCCAAACCCCCCTTAAATAAACCTAACACTAAGCCCCTGAAGATCATCCTACCTTGTCTTCACCTCACCGGGTATCACACCGATCCGTCCAGAAGAGCTCCTCCGATGTCCTGATCCAAGCCCAAGCGGGGGGCTGAAGAGGTCCATGATCCGGCTGAAGTCTTCATCCAAGCGGGGCAGAAGAGGTCTTCCATCCGATTGAAGTCTTCATCCAAGCGGCATCCATCCGGAGCAAAGCGGCAGCATCCTGAAGACCTCCACCGCGGAACATCCATCCTGGCCGACGACTGAACGACGAATGACGGTTCCTTTAAATGACGTCATCCAAGATGGCGTCCCTCAAATTCCGATTGGCTGATAGGATTCTATCAGCCAATCGGAATTAAGGTAGGAATATTCTGATTGGCTGATGGAATCAGCCAATCAGAATCAAGTTCAATCCGATTGGCTGATCCGATCAGCCAATCAGATTGAGCTCGCATTCTATTGGCTGATCGGAACAGCCAATAGAATGCGAGCTCAATCTGATTGGCTGATTGGATCAGCCAATCGGATTGAACTTGATTCTGATTGGCTGATTCCATCAGCCAATCAGAATATTCCTACCTTAATTCCGATTGGCTGATAGAATCCTATCAGCCAATCGGAATTCGAGGGACGCCATCTTGAATGACGTCATTTAAAGGAACCGTCATTCGTCGTTCAGTCGTCGGCCAGGATGGATGTTCCGCGGTGGAGGTCTTCAGGATGCTGCCGCTTCACTCCGGATGGATGCCGCTTGGATGAAGACTTCAATCGGATGGAAGACCTCTTCTGCCCCGCTTGGATGAAGACTTCAGCCGGATCATGGACCTCTTCAGCCCCCCGCTTGGGCTTGGATCAGGACATCGGAGGAGCTCTTCTGGACGGATCGGTGTGATACCCGGTGAGGTGAAGACAAGGTAGGATGATCTTCAGGGGCTTAGTGTTAGGTTTATTTAAGGGGGGTATGTGGGTGGTGGGTTGTAATGTTGGGGGGGGTATTGTATGTTTTTTTTTTACAGGCAAAAGAGCTGTATTTCTTGGGGCATGCCCCGCAAAGGGCCCTGTTCAGGGCTGGTAAGGTAAAAGAGCTTTGAACTTTAGTAATTTAGAATAGGGTAGGGCATTTTTTTATTTTGGGGGGCTTTGTTTTTTATTAGGGGGCTTAGAGTAGGTGTAATTAGTTTAAAATTGTTGTAATATTTTTCTTATGTTTGTAAATATTTTTTTATTTTTTGTAACTTAGTTCTTTTTTATTTTTTGTACTTTAGCTAGTTTATTTAATTGTATTTATTTGTAGGAATTGTATTTAATTAATTTATTGATAGTGTAGTGTTAGGTTAATTGTAGGTAATTGTAGGTAGTTTATTTAATTAATTTAATGATAGTGTAGTGTTAGGTTTAATTGTAACTTAGGTTAGGATTTATTTTACAGGTAATTTTGTAATTATTTTAACTATTTTAGCTATTAAATAGTTCTTAACTATTTAATAGCTATTGTACCTGGTTAAAATAATTACAAAGTTGCCTGTAAAATAAATATTAATCCTAAAATAGCTACAATGTAATTATAATTTATATTGTAGCTATATTAGGATTTATTTTACAGGTAAGTATTTAGCTTTAAATAGGAATAATTTATTTAATAAGAGTTAATTAATTTCGTTAGATTTAAATTATATTTAATTTAGGGGAGTGTTAGTGTTAGGGTTAGACTTAGCTTTAGGGGTTAATACATTTATTAGAATAGCGGTGAGCTCCGGTCGGCAGATTAGGGGTTAATAATTGAAGTTAGGTGTCGGCGAGGTTAGGGAGGGCAGATTAGGGGTTAATACTATTTATTATAGGGTTAGTGAGGCGGATTAGGGGCTAATAACTTTATTATAGTAGCGGTGCGGTCCGCTCGGCAGATTAGGGGTTAATAAGTGTAGGCAGGTGGAGGCGACGTTGAGGGGGGCAGATTAGGGGTTAAAAAATATAATATAGGGGTCGGCGGTGTTAGGGGCAGCAGATTAGGGGTACATAAGGATAACTTAAATAGCGGCGCTTTGCGGTCGGCAGATTAGGGGTTAATTATTGTAGGTAGCTGGCTGCGACGTTGTGGGGGGCAGGTTAGGGGTTAATAAATATAATATAGGGGTCGGCGGTGTTAGGGGCAGCAGATTAGGGGTACATAAGGATAACGTAGGTGGCGGTCGGCAGATTAGGGGTTAAAAAAATTTAATCGAGTGTCGGCGATGTGGGGGGACCTCGGTTTAGGGGTACATAGGTAGTTTATGGGTGTTAGTGTACTTTAGAGTACAGTAGTTAAGAGCTTTATAAACCGGCGTTAGCCCAGAAAGCTCTTAACTACTGACTTTTTTCCTGCGGCTGGAGTTTTGTCGTTAGATGTCTAACGCTCACTTCAGAAACGACTCTAAATACCGGAGTTAGAAAGATCCCATTGAAAAGATAGGATACGCAATTTACGTAAGGGGATCTGCGGTATGGAAAAGTCACGGATGAAAAGTGAGCATTAGACCCTATTTTGAGTGACTCCAAATACCGGCGGTAGCCTAAAACCAGCGTTAGGAGCCTCTAACGCTGGTTTTCACGGCTAACGCCAAACTCCAAATCTAGGTCTAAGTTTTTTTTTTATAAAATGTAAGTTTGTTTGGAAAGTGTTTTATTTAAAATACAAATAATGCTAGATATCTTTATTTTGCAAATTGTAATCAGTTGCAGAATAAGAAGCTGACTGAATAAGAAGACAACTTCAGCCTTGTACACTTTGCAGCTTTCTTGTTCTTAATGTTCATTCACAGTGGTTACCTTATAAATGACAGTCACAGTGATTACCTTATAAATGACAGTCACATTAGTTACCTTATAAGTGACAGTCACAGTGGTTACCTTTTAAGTGACAGTCACAGTGGTTACCTTATAAATGACAGTCACAGTGATTACCTTATAAATGACAGTCACAGTGGTTACCTTATAAATGACACTCACAGTGGTTAGCTTATAAATGACAGTCACAGTGGTTACCTTATAAATGACAGTCACAGTGGTTACCTTATAAATGGCAGTCACAGTGGTTAGCTTATAAATGACAGTCACAGTGATTACCTTATAAATGACAGTCACAGTGGTTACCTTATAAGTGACAGTCACAGTGGTTACCTTATAAATGACACTCACAGTGGTTAGCTTATAAATGACAGTCACATTAGTTACCTTATAAATGACACTCACAGTGGTTACTTTATAAATGACACTCACAGTGGTTACCTTATAAATGACAGTCACAGTAGTTACCTTATAAGTGACAGTCACAGTAATTACCTTATAAGTGACAGTCACAGTGGTTACCTTATAAGTGACAGTCACAGTGGTTACCTTATAAGTGACAGTCACAGTGATTACCTTATAAGTGACAGTCACAGTGGTTACCTTATAAGTGACAGTCACAGTGATTACCTTATAAGTGACAGTCACAGTGATTACCTTATAAGTGACAGTCACAGTGGTTACCTTATAAGTGACAGTCACAGTGATTACCTTATAAGTGACAGTCACAGTGGTTACCTTATAAGTGACAGTCACAGTGGTTACTTTATAAATGACAGTCACAGTGGTTACCTTATAAGTGACAGTCACAGTGGTTAGCTTATAAATGACAGTCACAGTGGTTACCTTATAAGTGACAGTCACAGTGGTTACCTTATAAGTGACAGTCACAGTGGTTACCTTATAAATGACAGTCACAGTGGTTAGCTTATAAATGACAGTCACAGTGGTTACCTTATAAGTGACAGTCACAGTGGTTACCTTATAAGTGACAAGCACAGTGGTTACCTTATAAATGACAGTCACAGTGATTACTTTATAAATGACAGTCACAGTGGTTACCTTATAAATGACAGTCACAGTGATTACTTTATAAATTACAGTCACAGTGGTTACCTTATAAATGACAATCAGCATAAACCACTGTGAATGAACATTAAGAACAAGAAAGCTGCAAAATGTTCAAAGGAGTCTGGCTGCAGACTGGAGCTCCACTCTAGACAGGAAACATGTGACCTCCACTGACTCTAGACAGGAAACATGTGACCTACACTCAAAGCTTTTTTTAAAAATCAACTTTAATGTAACAAACAACCTAACAATCATTCTGAAAACGAAACATTTTGCAGCTTTCTTGTTCTTAATGTTCATTCACAGTGGTTTATGCTGATTGTCATTTATAAGGTAACCACTGTGACTGTCACTTATAAGGTAACCACTGTGACTGTCATTTATAAGGTAATCACTGTGAGTGTCATTTATAAGGTACCCACTGTGAGTGTCATTTATAAGGTAACCACTGTGAGTGTCATTTATAAGGTACCCACTGTGACTGTCATTTATAAGGTAATCACTGTCACTGTCATTTATAAGGTAATCACTGTGACTGTCACTTATAAGGTAATCACTGTGAGTGTCATTTATAAGGTAACCACTGTGACTGTCATTTATAAAGTAACCGCTGTGATTGTCATTAATAAGGTAACCACTGTGACTGTCATTTATAAGGTAACCACTGTGATTGTCATTTATAAGGTAACCACTGTGACTGTCATTTATAAGGTAACCACTGTGATTGTCATTTATAAGGTAACCACTGTGACTGTCATTTATAAGGTAATCACTGTGACTGTCATTTATAAGGTAACCACTGTGAGTGTCATTTATAAAGTAACCACTGTGACTGTCATTTATAAGGTAACCCCTGTGACTGTCATTTATAAGGTAATCACTGTGACTGTCACTTATAAGGTAATCACTGTGCTTGTCATTTATAAAGTAATCACTGTGACTGTCATTTATAAGGTAACCACTGTGTGTCATTTATAAAGTAACCACTGTGACTGTCATTTATAAGGTAATCACTGTGACTGTCACTTATAAGGTAATCACTGTGACTGTCATTTATAAGGTAATCACTGTGACTGTCATTTATAAAGTAACCCCTGTGTGACTGTCACTTATAAGGAAATCACTGTGACTGTCATTTATAAGGTAACCCCTGTGTGACTGTCACTTATAAGGTAATCACTGTGACTGCCATTTATAAAGTAACCCCTGTGTGACTGTCACTTATAAGGAAATCAATGTGACTGTCATTTATAAGGTAACCCCTGTGTGACTGTCATTTATAAGGTAACCACTGTGACTGTCATTTATAAGGTAACCCCTGTGTGACTGTCATTTATAAGGTAATCACTGTGACTGTCATTTATAAGGTAACCCCTGTGTGACTGTCATTTATAAGGTAACCACTGTGACTGTCATTTATAAGGCAGACATCCCGACTCTCCCTGAAGTTCAGAGAGTCTCTCTGATTGCAATAGCGACTCACTGATGCCAGCAAGTGGATTGCAATCTCCCTGAAACTCCAAGTACCATGATCCATTTCTGGCCCAAATCTGGAAAAGTGTTTCTTTAAGGAATGCCTTTAGTTGCTGGGACATTATAGAACCCTTAACGCATGCATTAGTAACCAAACCCCCCCCCCCCCCCCTACACACACTGATTTTAATAAAATAAAACACAAATACTACCTTATTTACTGCACATAATTAAACTTTGTAGTCTAAAATATTTAGGCATTCAACAAGCGTACGATCACTGAAAAATAAGTTTGTTGTATGTGGTTGTGCAATAAAGCTACTTTTTTATGTGCCTTTAGTGGGAAGCTACTTTAATGGCAAGTCTCTATCTTGAAACAAATAGAAGAACAGAAGCACCTGATAATAGCCGTTTCGATATTTTTATTTTGAATGAACAGGGTATATAGTCACAACACGAAGTATACAAAGTATACACAGGGACTGTGTCCCTAATAAAAGACAAAAATCAATACAGAGGAGGTGGAAAAACACATAGAGCTAGTGACAAAAGATGGCTAACGCGTTTCGGCGTGAGCCTTACTCATAGCCTCATTAAAAAACAAATTATCTGAAAAGGTTTAAAAAAACCTAGCTCTTAATTCGATTGGTTTCTGGGTTACACACCCTACGGACGAATACCCAATCCGTGACAACTAATCCTATACACCCCCCCCCTCCCCTTACGTCTGCAGAACGAATAATAGTGATCCGCCCCATCCCATTCATCACTGAGTAATCCAGACTTACCAATGCATAAACTGCAGGTTCCTAATATAACATGAAAACACAGATGTCATATAATTTAACCACTGGCTGGAAAACAAATCAAAAAAACCTAGCCGTCACGGAGACCATACGCTCCATCAAGTAACAGGGCCCAAGCCAGAAGCTGAATATGGGAGGGAACAAAGGATCAGAACCACCCTGATTGGATGCCGATAATAACCCAAACCAATAACTCACTTAGGGCCCGCCTACGTATCACACGTCACTACGGGAAATAAACAAACAAATCTAACCCCAGCAAGACGGGTAGTAAAGGATAATCCTTCCAATACAGAGTGTACAAGAACGTGAAGTGTGCAAATATGAATATGCATACATGAGAGGGTAGTAACGGAACTAGGCAGTGTTACACATAAGTATACATTATAACAATACAAGTTATTCTAAGCGCATTCAATGGTCTAACTTAGACCGATCACCCATTCCTCATGAGAATACAAATCACAAGATCATATTGCACATTAGGGACTTCTAATTAAAACAGAGGAACTCTTGCAATCTAAACCAAAGGGGGAACACAAATGTACAATAACCCGACGCCGATTTAGGCTCAGTGTCTGCAAAAATCCAAAACACAAACAGAGAATGAACAAACCATTGGTTCAAACTCAAAGTAGTACTAGTACTCTGTATGTCACCAAACACTGCCAGTTTACACAGCAGTCAAAAATAAAGTCAATGTACACAAGCATGAATAAATAAACTTGCCGGGCATTACCCACAATCAGCAAACAAGTACATATGTACATAAATCCCCATGCTAGCACGAAGATCAAAACGAATAGAATAGAAGAAGAACAATATTATACATTACAATGCAGGGAACGTCCTGCACTTCAACACTCCAAAGGAAGGTTGAACCTAACGGGACCAAAAATGTATCAAGTCAAACTCCGAATTGAGGCCTCCTGGAATCCTAGTCTTCAATTTGAAAATCCAGAAGGCCTCCTTCTCTCCAAGTTTGTGCACCCTATCACCCTGTCCTTTCCTCAGGGGAACCTTGTCAATAATGATCCAAACAAAAGACCTTAATAACTTGTTATGAGTCTCAACAAAATGTCTGACCAAGGGGGTAGTTTTAGAACCTATCCTGACGTCTGACATATGTTCCTTTATGCGGGTTCTGGCCTCCCGCGTTGAGAGTCCTACATACTGCAGAGAACACAAACTACAAGTTATTAAATATACAATATAAGTTTGTCTGCAGTTTAAGCAATGTTTGATATTAAATCTCTCTCCAGTCACCGTAGAGATGAAAGCATCCCCCACAGTTATCCTTTCACAAGCCACACAGGTATGGTGGTGGCACTTAAAGACCCCTACACATGTCAACCATGATGAGGTGCTACGGTTGGGAAACTCAGTCCAAAATCTTAGTTGGAGCCACCATATTTCCAATAGTCTTGTTTTTTCTATAGGCAAATCTAATTCCCCTTTCCACTACGTCAATCAACCCATCATCCGCTGACAGGATGCTGAAATGTTTGCCCACTCTCATCGTATTGTCTGGAGTACTCAGTGATGAAGGACACCCCAGCACCAAAATTAGTGGTACTAGAGCCACCCCCCTCTCTCTTCTTACTTTGGGTCAAGAGTTTCTCTCTAGGGATCTTCTCTACATCTTTTCTAGCTTTTAGAATAGTTGGAAAGTCATAACCTCTCTCTCTGAGTCTGAGAGCCAAGTAATCCGCCTGTCTCTCATATACAGTGCGAAATGTACAATTTCTTTTAAGGCGGATAAATTGGCTCTTAGCCACACCCCTAAAGACTCTTTTGGGGTGGCAGCTAGAGGCATGTAATAATGAATTCCCTGTTATAGGCTTACGGAAAACCTCCGTGCTAATCCTCTGGCCCTGCACACCCTCCAGTGTGATGTCCAGAAAATTCACACGTTTCTCCTGTACCTCAGATGTAAAGCCCAATCCACAGTCATTATTGTCCAAACCGGCCACAAATTCTCCAAGCTGAAGGTCGGTTCCTCCCCAAATAAACAACAGATCGTCAATGAATCGACCGTACCAGATAATATCTGATCTGAACATATTCTGTTCTCCAAAGACGTGGGACAGCTCCCACCATCCCATGAAGATGTTTGCATAGGACGGGGCAAATTTTGCTCCCATGGCTGTCCCACAACTTTGGAGATAGAATTGTCCCATAAACTCAAAATAGTTGTGGGTGAGGAGGAACCGAGTTACCTCCACCACAAAATTCACGAACACAGGATCACCACCATAGTACCTATTTAGAAAAAAGCGTACAGCCTCCAAACCCTTGTCGTGGGGGATGGAGGTGTACAGGGATTTGACACCCACAGTGAGCCATCTGTAGTTAGTCTCCCAAGTTATTTGACTCAGCATGTTCAGAACATGTTTAGTATCTGCCAGATGACTCCACAGAGTGCTCACCAATGGTTGCAAAATGCCATCCAGCCATTCTGAGAGGTGTTCAAGTAATGACCCGATACCACTCAAGATTGGCCTCCCCTGTACATTAACCAAAGATTTATGAACCTTTGGGAGATGGTTTAAAAGTAGCGATGGTAGGATTTGACACAAGAAGATATTCCTTTGTGTCAGGGTCAATAAACCCACCTTCCACCCCATCATCCACAAGGGAGGCCAATCGTGATTGGTAGGCTCGAGTAGGATCCCCTGGCAACAATGCATAATCATCCGTATTGGTTAATTGTCTCAAGGCCTCTGAAATAAAATCTTTTCTATTCTGCAAGACAATGGTGCCACCCTTGTCTGCGGCCCTGATGACAATTTCATCATTCTTACCAAGCTTTTCCAGTGCTTTTCTCTGTTTCTTAGTGATATTGCTCTGCTCTCCCCTCATAGATTTATAGTACAAACGGGTAAGATCTTCTTCTACCCTGTTTTGGAATTTCTCCAGAAGGTTACCCCTGCACTGGATAGGGTAAAAGGTGGATTTTTCCCTAAAGATAGGTAACCTGACACAAGCAGGTGAGTTAAATTCTTCACCTTCTGGGAGAGATTCTAAAGTCCCAATATCACAGAGCTCCTGAAAATTGAGAGTACTATCTCTCAAGGATCCCAAGGGCCTAGAGTCTAACTCATTGTCAATGGCACCGTGACTCTCATCAATTCCTCTCATGGGATGCATCTTAAAGAATTTCTTAAGAGTTAAGTCACGTATAAGCTTGTTAACATTGAGCAATGTTTTAAACAGGTCAAAGTCAGCTGTAGGCACAAAAGTCAATCCCAAACTGAGAACTTCAAGTTTGTGGGAACCCGGGGTATAGTCGGATAGGTTTATAATATTCAAAACCTGTAGTTCCCCCTTCCTCTTCCCCTTCTCTGCGGGTATCTCCCCTGCTCCTTGTGCTGGTGGTCTGTACCCTGGTTCGTATTTAGGTTTCCTCCTCCCCCCCTTCTGGTGTTTTTTGGGGGATGGAAAAAACCTGTTCTAGCTGTGTTTGATCTCGAGTGCTATTATCACTCCTTGTCCCCGTGCTGGAGGTCGGTTCTTCTCTATAATTTGTCTGAGAATAAAACTTTTGGGTGAGTGCTTTGAGAATGGGGGGGTTCCCTTAGGTCTCACACTCTGATCAGGGGGATGTTCCTCTCCTCCTGACCCTGACCCTGAACCCTCAGATTCTCCCTTACTCTCATAAAAAAAAAAAAAAAGGTTTGTCCTCCTTCAGGAGTAAAAACTCCAATTCCTCAAAAAGTGTTATCAAATTGTAGTTCCTCTTGTTAGTTGAGAAAATTTTGTAGCTTTCCTTAGTATTCAGGTCCCTCTCCTCCACGGACCTTAATGCAAACAAGGTTGGGGCTCCCTCTGTATTGGTTGTACCCTCATTGTCCATAATGGCTGCAGGTTCGGCTGATGCTGTATATACACCCGGAGTCAGGCCAGACCCCACACTTCAGTGTAAAAGTTCCACAGAGACAGAGGAATAGAGAAAATGGGTGTATACAAATACAGCTGAGGATCAAATATATAGAATACTATCAACAGTGGTGGCTGGAAACATTACCCAAAGTGGATAGTACACATAGCTTCAACCAGCATAAAGCCACCTAGTGAAAATCCTCTGAAATCGAACAGCCCCAAATCAAAACTGCATCGCAGGGTTCCTCCCTCCCTGGAGGCAGATTAAAAGTGCAGGAAACCGGACCTTGTAGTTACGGGCCAAAGAAGCTCCCAAATAATGGAGCAGCAAATAATAGTTCACAATGGCAAAGTAACAAGACACCCCTCTAGTCAGTATGCAAATACCTCATTGTATGTTGCTCCAGCGGCTTTCCATGTATCTCACCGGACTGCAATGATGCATAACAGACTGAAGAGTGAAGGCTGTTGTCGATCCCTAGGACTGTGGAAGTCTCTATCTTATTTAGGGTTTCAAGGTGTCCAATATATAACTGGGGGGGGGGGGCAGCACAGTAGCGGGTGAAGCCACCTCATTGAAATGAGTTTTTGCAGGTTGGGATGTCTGATAAGGTAACCACTGTGACTGTCATTTATAAGGTAACCACTGTGACTGTCATTTATAAGGTAACCACTGTGACTGTCATTTAAAAGGTAACCACTGACTGTCATTTATAAGGTAACTAATGTGACTGTCATTTATAAGGTAATCACTGTGACGGTCATTTATAAGGTAACCACTGTGACTGTCACTTTTAAGGTAACCACTGACTGTCATTTATAAGGTAACTACTGTGACTGTCATTTATAAGGTAATCACTGTGACTATCATTTATAAGGTAATCACTGTGACTGTCATTTATAAGGTAACCACTGACTGTCATTTATAAGGTAATCACTGTGACTGTCATTTATAAGGTAATCACTGTGACTGTCATTTATAAAGTAACCACTGTGACTGTCATTTATAAGGTAATCACTGTGACTGTCACTTATAAGGTAGCCAAAGTGAGTGTCAGTTATAAAGTAATCACTGTGACTGTCATTTATAAGGTAACCACTGTGACTGTCATTTATAAGGTAATCACTGTGACTGTCATTTATAAAGTAACCACTGTGACTGTCATTTATAAGGTAATCACTGTGACTGTCACTTATAAGGTAGCCACTGTGACTGTCACTTATAAGGTAACCCCTGTGACTGTCATTTATAAGGTAACCACTGTGACTGTCATTTATAAGGTAATCACTGTGACTGTCATTTATAAGGTAATCACTGTCATTGTCATTTATAAGGTAATCACTGTGATTGTCATTTATAAGGTAATCACTGTGATTGTCATTTATAAGGTAATCACTGTGACTGTCACTTATAAGGTAGCCACTGTGACTGTCACTTATAAGGTAACCCCTGTGACTGTCATTTATAAGGTAACCACTGTGAGTGTCATTTATAAGGTAACCACTGTGACTGTCATTTATAAGGTAATCACTGTGACTGTCATTTATAAGGTAACCACTGTGACTGTCACTTATAAGGTAATCACTGTGACTGTCACTTATAAGGTAATCACTGTGATTGTCATTTATAAGGTAATCACTGTGAGTGTCATTTATAAGGTAACCACTGTGAGTGTCATTTATAAAGTAATCACTGTGACTGTCATTTATAAGGTAATCACTGTGACCGGCATTTATAAAGTAACCACTGTGACTGTCATTTATAAGGTAACTACAGTGACTGTCATTTATATGGTAACCACTGTGACTGTCACTTATAAGGTAATCAATGTGACTGTCATTTATTAGGTAATCACTGTGACCGGCATTTATAAAGTAACCACTGTGACTGTCATTTATAAGGTAACTACAGTGACTGTCATTTATATGGTAACCACTGTGACTGTCATTTATATGGTAACCACTGTGACTGTCATTTATAAGGTAATCACTGTGACTGTCATTTATAAGGTAACCACTGTGACTGTCATTTATAAGGTAATCACTGTGACTGTCATTTATAAGGTAACCACTGTGACTGTCATTTATAAGGTAATCACTGTGACTGTCATTTATAAGGTAACCACTGTGACTGTCATTTATAAGGTAATCACTGTGACTGTCATTTATAAGGTAACCACTGTGAGTGAACATTAAGAACAAGAAAGCTGCAAAATGTACAAGCCTGAAGTTGTCTTCTTATTCAGTTAGCTTCTTACTCTGTAACTGATTACAATTTGTAAAATAAAGATATCTAGCATTATTTTTATTTTAAATAAAATAATACACTTTCAAAAAACCTAAACAAAATTACATTTTATAAAAAAAAATCATCTTATATTGCAATAAACAGATGGCAAACATAGCACAATTTTGAGTAACTGATATTTTAAATGGGTTAAAATCCTGTGGGCCACTCATTTATATGTGGATATATACATGGCATGAACCCCATCATACACCAGACGTTATCAGCCTGGCCCAACGCTCTTTATGGCAAATAAATTGGTGACAACCTTGTCACTTCATATATTTTGTAGTCCCCCATTAAAAGAAAAAAGAAAACCCCTATGTGGCACACACTTAAACACATAGGTAGATCCGCAGAAAGGGAGCAAAAAAATAAATAAAACTTAACTATTACTGTCAAATCGTTGAGGCTCTAAAAAAGCCCAGGTGAAACGTGCGTTAGGTGTTCGCCTGTCTGTGAATAATCTGGACATGGTTATACTTTATTTGTGTGCTCTGTGATTGATATACAGGTAATTCTGTACCTTAGTCACTGCAAGCCGTATCTTTTTCACAATAATTGTAAGCAGCTGCCTACCAAGAGATAATCTGATAAACCCCACCCTTCACCCACCTATGTGGGTAGCACCAAATCATAGTCAGTAGTTTTTTATTGATCTTTTTCTATCTCGGTGGACATCTTACAATGGGCCCCTGACAGGGTTGGAATCTGCTTAATTTTGCAAACTTAGAGCCTCAATGATTATTGTCTTATTTTGAAATAGACAATTGTAGTGTGTTTAATCCAGATGCTCCAATATTTGTATTTTAATATTTGACAGTAAAAGTTGTTTTATTTTTTTTGGTTCTCTTTCTGCGGATCTACCTATGTGTTTAAGTGTATGCCAAATAGTGGTTTTCAATTTTTTCTTTGGGATTACACTGTATACCAACCACTAGGGCACCCCCCCCACTCCCCTAAGGAATATGAGTGTATGGGTTATAGATGGAACCATAATTTGATGAATAAGGCAGTTCTATACCTATCTCATTGATATATACTTCATATATTTTACCTTTTCTGAATAAGTAACTGGTATTTTAAAAATCCTTTGGACCATTAATTTCTGTGTGGATACATACACGGCATGAAGCCCTACATAGGATAAACATGTTTCCAGCCTGGCCCAATGGTTTCTATGGCAAAAAAAACTATTGACAACCTTGCCACTTCATTTGACCTTTTCTAAATAAATAACTGGTATTTCAAATGGGTTAAAATCCTTTGGGCCACACTTTACTATAACGGGGGTGAGTCCCTTCATAGGATAAATATGTTCTCAGCCTGGCCCAACGCTTTTTTGTAGCAAACAAACTGGTGCCAACGTTGCCATCTCATATATTTTTACATTTCTGAATAAGTAACTAGTATTTTAAAAGGGTTAACATCCTTTGGTCCTCTCACTTTTTTGTGGATATATACAGGGTGTGAACCTCTCCATAGAATAAACATGTTCTCACCCTGGCCCAATGCTTTTTGAAGCAAACAAACTGGTGACAACCTTGTCACCCCATATATTTTACCTTTTTCTAAAAAGGAATCAGATATTTTAAAAGGGTTAAAATCCTTTGGGCCCTCATTACTGTGAGGATATATACAAGGAGTGAGCCCCTTCATATACAAGGAGTGAGCCCCTTCATAGAATAAACATGTTTTCAGCCTGACCCAAAGCTTTTTGTAGAAATCAAACTTGTGCCAACGTGGTTATCTCATACATTTACCTTTTCTGAATAAGTAACTGGTATTTTGAAAGGGTAAAATACTTTTGGTCACTCATTTCTGTGTGGATATATACAGAATGTGAGCCCCATCATAGGAGAGACATGTTCTCAGCCTGGCCCAACGCTATTTATGGCAAATAAACTGGTGCCAACCTTGCCACTTTATATATTTTACCTTTTCTAAATAAGTAAATAGTATTTTAAAACGGTTAAAATCCTTTGGGCCACTAATTTCTGTGTTGTTATATAGGGAGTGAGCCCCTTTGTACAATACAAGTGTTTTCAGACTGTCCCAATGATTTATATGGCAAAGAAACCCTTTAAATAGCAGTAACTTATTTAGAAAAGGTAAAATATGTGATTTGACAAGGTCGGCACCAGTTTGTTTGTCATAAAAAGCGTTGGGCCAGGCTAAGAACATGTCTGTGCTATAAAGGGGCTCATGGCCTGTATATATCCACACAAAAATGAGTGGCCCACAGGATTTTAACCCTTTTAAAATACCACTTATTCAGAAAAGGTAAAATATATGAAGTGGCAAGGTTGTCACCAATTTGTTTGCCATAAAGAGCGTTGGGCCAGGCGGACAACATGTCTGTCCTATGAAGGGTTCATGCCTTGTATATTCCACACATAAATGAGTGGCCCAAAGTATTTTAACCTTTTCAAATAACCAGTTACTTATTCAGAAAAGGTATAATATATGAGATGGCAAGTTTGGCACAAGTTTGTTTGCTATAAAAATCATTGGGCCAGGCTAAAAACATGCTTAATAGTATGAAGGGCTTTACGCTGTGTATGTATCCACACAAAAATTAGTGGCCCAAAGGATTTTAACCCTTTTAAATACCCGTTACTTATTCAGAAAAGGTAAAATGTATGAAGTAGCATGGGTGGCACCAGATTGTTTGCCTTAAAAAGCATTGGGTCAGGCTGAAAATGCCTATTCTATAAATGGGGATAAAGCCCTGTATATATCTACACAGAAATGAGTGACCCAAATAATTTTAACCCTTTATTAAATACCAATTACTTAGGGCCAGGCTGTTAACATGTCTATCCTATGATGGGTTCACACCTTGGCCTCCATTACATATGCAGTGTCGCCCGCAAAATCCTCCTCCGCCAGATTTTACGCGATTTTGGTATTACATATACGGCATAGCATATAAGTTACGCGCGTATATTTCACCCGTCGCTCACAATTATTACTCCCATAGGCTAACATGGGACCTCGTCGTAAATCCGTATCCAATATCCAGCGCAAGGACTTACGTGGTGAAAATGGAGAAATCTTACTCCATTTTTACCTCGCCATAAAAGGCAGCCGTAGCAGGCCTTGCGCTGAGTATGGGAGCACCGTAACTCACGAAAATGCCTGCAAAAATAAACTAACACCTAACGCATGCGCAATGTCTATCTACCTGTCAACCGCAATCCCCTACCGCAATAACTAATAAACGGCTAGATCACGAGTCTTGCGTTAGCCTTAAAAAGCAGCGTTAAGGGGTCCTAACGCTGCTTTTTAACGCCCGCTGGTATTACGAGTCAGGCAGGAAAGGGTCTACCACTCACTTTTTTTCCCGCAATTTTAGCTTACCGCAAATCCCCTTACGTCAATTGCGTATCCTATCTTTTTAATGGGATTTGCCTAACGCCGGTATTACGATCGCCTAAAAAAGTGAGCGGTAGACCCTTTCTTGGCAAGACTCCTACCGCATATAAAAGTCAGTAGTTAAGAGTTTTGTGGGCTAATGCCGGAACATAAAGCTCTTAACTAAAGTGCTAAAAGTACACTAACACCCATAAACTACCTATTAACCCCTAAACTGAGCCCACTCCCCCACATCGGAAACACTTAAATAAAATGTTTAACCCCTAATCTGCCGACCGGACATCGCTGCCACTTTAATAAATGTATTAACCCCTAAACCGCCGCACTCCCGCCTCGCAAACACTAGTTAAATTGTATTAACCCCTAATCTGCCATCCCTAACATCGCCGACACCTACCTACATTTATTAACCCCTAATCTTCCGACCCCAACGTCGCTGCTACTATATTAAATTTATTAACCCCTAAACCTAAGTCTAACCCTAACCCCCCCTAACTAAATTTAATTTAAATTAAACGAAATAAATTTATCATAATTAAATAAATTAATCCTATTTAAAATTAAATACTTACCAATAAAATAAACCCTAAACTAGCTACAATATACCTAATAGTTACATTGTAGCTAGTTTAGGATTTATATTTATTTTACAGGCAGGTTTGTATTTATTTTAACTAGGTACAATAGTTATTAAATAGTTAATAACTGCTAAAACTTATTTCTAAGCAGATACTCCCCTGTTGTTATATGTTTGTACTCAGTTATATATTACTCCCTGTGCTAGAAATATTCTGTTTGTCAGGTTATATACTTTTCAAAGAAGGGGAGTATGACTATCCATAGCTAATCATTATAGACGGCTTGAGATATATGGAAAGGCTCCTCCACCTAAACCTCGCGGGATATGAGGCACGGTTTGCTTATTAATAATGCCTATGTTATTCCCTTTACGCCTTTTCTGTCGATATTGGGATTTTATTAACTCACATATCCTACATGTCGTAATATAATACACCTATTTGCATATCACTACAGATAATATGTTTATACGCATTTGAAATACTAGAGAGGGCTATCATAGCTAGGCTGAGACACCTATAAGTAATGGTTGTTCTGCTGTGCCATCAGCGGCTGAGATGACGCAGCCTAGATCACAACTATAATTTTGAGGAGGGAGTCCTCTACTGTTTTAATCTTTTCTTGCCCTTAAAGACACCATTACATATTAACCTATACTAGTACTCCTGTAACCCTTTGGGAAGTAATTTGTAGCCCCAGTTGAGATTATAGTTTCTATGGGACAAATGATAGATGATAATGGTCTCCTCATATAAATGTAAATGTTTTTGGTATAATATGGTAAGATCCTGTACATTATTGTTAGTGTTCATATAGGGTTAATAAGGTGTATTATGATGACTCTTATTTTATTTGATCCAGTTTTTCCTTGTTTATACCTATTATTGATCTGGACATAAGGCAAAGTGGGTATATTGAGGGGTTTAACTGATTATAGCACTTACTGTTTAATGTAGACCCATAGCACAAGGACCATTCTTAATGGGTTATATTCTGGCCCTTAACTTACTGGACTGTATTGCCTCTAATGATATTACTTTACAAGCCTACTCTCCCTCTCCCACATTGGGCTTACTTGGGCCTAGATTTAGAGTTGGGCGGTAGCCGTCAAAACCAGCGTTAGAGGCTCCTAACGCTGGTTTTTACCGCCCTCTGGTATTTGGAGCCAGTCATTAAAGGGTCTAACTCTCACTTTCCAGCCGCGACTTTTCCATACCGCAGATCCCCTTACGTCAATTGCGTATCCTATCTTTTCAATGGGATCTTTCTAACGCCGGTATTTAGAGTCATGGCTGAAGTGAGCGTTAGAAATCTAACGACAAAACTCCAGCCGCAGAAAAAAGTCAGTAGTTAAGAGCTTTCTGGGCTAACGCCGGTTTATAAAGCTCTTAACTACTGTGCTCTAAAGTACACTAACACCCATAAACTACCTATGTACCCCTAAACCGAGGTCCCCCCACATCGCCGCCACTCTATTAAAATGTTTTAACCCCTAATCTGCCGACCGCACGCCGCTGCCACCTACGTTATCCCTATGAACCCCCTAATCTGCTGCCCCTAACACCGCCGACCCCTATATTATATTTATTAACCCCTAATCTGCCCCCCTCACCGTCGCCTCCACCTGCCTACACTTATTAACCCCTAATCTGCCGAGCGGACCGCACCGCTACTATAATAAAGTTATTAACCCCTAATCCGCCTCACTCCCGCCTCAATAACCCTATAATAAATAGTATTAACCCCTAATCTGCCCTCCCTAACATCGCCGACACCTAACTTCAAGTATTAACCCCTAATCTGCCGATCGGAGCTCACCGCTACTCTAATAAATTTTTTAACCCCTAAAGCTAATTCTAACCCTAACACCCCCCTAAGTTAAATATAATTTTATTCTAATGAAATAAATTAACTCTTATTAAATAAATTATTCCTATTTAAAGCTAAATACTTACCTGTAAAATAAACCCTAATATAGCTACAATATAAATTAAAATTATATTGTAGCTATTTTAGGATTTATATTTATTTTACAGGCAACTTTGTATTTATTTTAACCAGGTACAATAGCTATTAAATAGTTAATAAATATTTAATAGTTACCTAGTTTAAATAATTACAAAATTACCTGTAAAATAAATCCTAACCTAAGTTACAATTAAACCTAACACTACACTATCAATAAATTAATTAAATAAAATACCTACAAATAACTACAATTAAATAAACTAACTAAAGTACAAAAAATAAAAAAGAACTAAGTTACAAAAAATAAAAAAATATTTACAAACATTAGAAAAATATTACAACAATTTTAAACTAATTACACCTACTCTAAGCCCCCTAATAAAATAACAAAGCCCCCCAAAATAAAAAAATGCCCTACCCTATTCTAAATTAAAAAAGTTCAAAGCTCTTTTACCTTACCAGCCCTGAAAAGGGCCCTTTGCGGGGCATGCCCCAAAGAATTCAGCTCTTTTGCCTGTAAAAAAAAAACATACAATACCCCCCCCCAACATTACAACCCGCCACCCACATACCCCTAATCTAACCCAAACCCCCCTTAAATAAACCTAACACTAAGCCCCTGAAGATCTCCCTACCTTGTCTTCACCTCACCGGGTCCCGATCTGTCCAGAAGAGGGTCCAAAGTCTTGATCCAAGCCCAAGCGGGGGGCTGAAGAGTGACGTCCATCCTCGGGCTGAAGTCTGGATCCAAGCGGCAGCTGAAGAACTCCATCATCGGGCTGAAGTCGGAAGTCCATCATCGGGATGAAGTCTTCTATCAAGCCGCACCTTCAATCTTCTTTCTTCCGGAGCGGAGCGGAGCGGAGCCATCTTCTTCCAAGCCGACGCGGAACATCCTCTTCAACCGACGCCTACTAGCCGAATGACGGTTCCTTTAAATGACGTCATCCAAGATGGCGTCCCTCGAATTCCGATTGGCTGATAGGATTCTATCAGCCAATCGGAATTAAGGTAGGAATATTCTGATTGGCTGATGGAATCAGCCAATCAGATTCAAGTTCAATCCGATTGGCTGATCCAATCAGCCAATCAGATTGAGCTCGCATTCTATTGGCTGATCGTAATATTTTTCTAATGTTTGTAAATATTTTTTTATTTTTTGTAACTTAGTTCTTTTTTATTTTTTGTACTTTAGTTAGTTTATTTAATTGTATTTATTTGTAGGTATTTTATTTAATTAATTTATTGATAGTGTAGTGTTGGGTTTAATTGTAGATAATTGTAGGTATTGTATTTAATTAATTTATTGATAGTGTAGTGTTAGGTTTAATTGTAACTTAGGTTAGGATTTATTTTACAGGTAATTTTGTAATTATTTTAACTATTTTAGCTATTAAATAGTTATTAACTATTTAATAGCTATTGTACCTGGTTAAAATAAATACAAAGTTGCCTGTAAAATAAATATTAATCCTAAAATAGCTATAATATAATTATAATTTATATTGTAGCTATATTAGGGTTTATTTTACAGGTAAGTATTTAGCTTTAAATAGGAATAATTTATTTAATAAGAGTTAATTTATTTTGTTAGATAAAAATTATATTTAACTTAGGGGGGTGTTAGTGTTAGGGTTAGACTTAGCTTTAGGGGTTAATCCATTTATTACAGTAGCGGCGAGATTCGGTCGGCAGATTAGGGGTTAATAATTGAAGTTAGGTGTCGGCGATGTTAGGGAGGGCAGATTAGGGGTTAATACTATTTATTATAGGGTTATTGAGGCGGGAGTGAGGCGGATTAGGGGTTAATAACTTTATTATAGTAGCGGTGCGGTCCGCTCGGCAGATTAGGGGTTAATAAGTGTAGGCAGGTGGAGGCGACGTTGTGGGGGGCAGATTAGGGGTTAATAAATATAATATAGGGGTCGGCGATGTTAGGGGCAGCAGATTAGGGGTACACAGGGATAATGTAGGTAGCGGCGGTTTACGGAGCGGCAGATTAGGGGTTAAAAAAAATATGCAGGTGTCAGCGATAGCGGGGGCGGCAGATTAGGGGTTAATAAGTGTAAGGTTAGGGGTGTTTAGACTCGGGGTTCATGTTAGGGTGTTAGGTGCAGACGTAGGAAGTGTTTCCCCATAGAAAACAATGGGGCTGCGTTAAGAGCTGAACGTGGCTTTTTTGCAGGTGTTAGGTTTTTTTTCAGCTAAAACTGCCCCATTGTTTTCTATGGGGGAATCGTGCACAAGCACGTTTTTGAAGCTGGCCGCGTCCGTAAGCACTGCTGGTATCGAGAGTTGCAGTGGCGTTAAATTATGCTCTACGCTCCCTTTTTGGAGCCTAACGCACTGAAAACCCAGCCATTCTGTGAACTCTAAATACCAGCGGTATTTAAAAGGTGCGGGGGAAAAAAAGCACGCGTAGCTAACACACCCCTTTGGCCGCCAAACTCTAAATCTAGCCGTTGGTAAGCACAGGAAACTGTATCCCCTAGAACAAGACAGTAGTTATATTATTTATTTTCCTGCCTCATAAACACTATTCTCAGGCCCCGTGGGACATATCCAAGTATGTGTTTGCTTTACTTACTCTAGTATATAGGTTTTTATCTAATACAATATCCCCTGGTTTATGGTTTATAGGGCTATCAGCTCTCATAATATTTTCCCGCCGACTGTATCTCCCCTCACCCTTTCCTGCTCTCCATTTGTGAGCGGGTCATATCCACTATCTCTTACCCGTCTGTGTCCAGTGGCGACAACAACCCCAGGGGGGAGATACTGCATAAGTCCTTTTACCATATGGATCCAATGGTGCTATATTCCCTTACCAACCCGGTCCTAAACTTATATTTCTTTATTTTTCATTAAAGCCGCTCTCCCTTTGATTTCACTCCTGTTCCTCCCCCCCTGACGCCATTGAGCCTACTTCATAGGCAAAGGAAAATGAATCCTATAGAAACATTTATTTTCTTGTTGCATGACAACCATCTAATTTATTCATCATCATTTTTTCCTCCTAATGATCCCAGCATATTGAGATATTCAATATACGTAGATGTTTATCTAATTGTTCTTCTCTAGATAATGAGGATGTGTTGATGAGTACACCACATTTATTTCCAAGAGACTGACATGTTATTCATGATGGTTGACACTTATTTCATAACTATTGTTGATATATGTATTTAATGTTATATACTATACCAAGCCCAAAAGTGGCTATAGACCTAATTTACTTACCTCCGGCGAGTATTTATATTATACCACGGTCCAAGAGTGGCCTATTATTTTCAGAGGAGGTATATACTCATATAAAAATTAGGATATCGTTATTTTTGCCCATTATATTCTGAATATGCATGTACTTGATTATACACTATCTACTACTGTGAATGATATCCCAATGTGTGTAATGTTCAAGTTTTGGCAATTTTTCATACGCTGTATGTGTTTATAATATCCTCAATAAAAAATTAAAAAAAAATAAAAAAATAGTTATTAACTATTTAATAACTACCTAGCTAAAATAAGTACAAAAGTACCTGTAAAATAAACGGAATTAAGGTAGGAAAAATCCTATTGGCTGTTGAAATCAGCCAATAGGATTGACCTCACATTCTATTGGCTGATTGGAACAGCCAATAGAATGCGAGCTCAATCCTATTGGCTGATTGTATCAGCCAATCGGATTGAACTTCAATCCTATTGGCTGATTGCATCAGCCAATAGGATTTTTCCTACCTTAATTTCGATTGGCTGATAGGATTCTATCAGCCAATCGGAATTCAAGGGACGCCATCTTGGATGACGTCACTTAAAGGACCAGTCGTCGACCGTCGGATGAAGAGGATGCTCCGCGTCGGATGTCTTGAAGATGGACCCGCTCCGCTCCGGAAAGGATGAAGATAGAAGATGCCGCCTGGATGAAGCCTTCTGCCCGTCTGGATGTCCTCTTCTGGCCGGATAGGATGAAGACTGCGGACCCTCTGGAGGACCACTTGCGCCCGGCTGGGTGAAGACGTCTCAAGGTAGGGTGATCTTCAAGGAGGTAGTGTTAGGTTTTTTTAAGGGGGGATTGGGTGGGTTTTAGAGTAGGGTTGGGTGTGTGGGTGGTGGGTTTTAATGTTGGGGGGGTATTGTATTTTTTTTACAGGTGAAAGAGCTGATTACTTTGGGGCAATGCCCGGCAAAAGGCCCTTTTAAGTGCTATTTGTAATTTAGTATAGGGTAGGGAATTTTATTATTTTGGGGGGCTTTTTATTTTATTAGGGGGATTAGATTAGTTGTAATTAGTTTAAAATTCTTTTAATTCTTTTTTTTTTCTGTAATTTAGTGGGGTTTTTTTTCGTAATTTAGTTTATTTAATTTAATTGTAATTAATTGTAGGTAGTTTAGGTAATTAGTTTAATTATATTGTAGTGTTAGGTGTAATTGTAACTTAAGTTAGGATTTATTTTACAGGTAAATTTGTACTTATTTTAACTAGGTAGCTATTAAATAGTTAATAACTATTGTACCTAGTTAAAATAAATACAAAGTTGCCTGTAAAATAAATATAAATCCTAAGCTAGATACAATGTAACTATTAGTTATATTGTAGCTATCTTATGGTTTATTTTATAGGTAAGTATTTAGTTTTTAATAGGAATAATTTATTTAATTGTAGTAAATTTATTTAGATTTATTTAAATTATATTTAAGTTAGAGGGGTGTTTGGGTTAGGGTTAGACTTAGGTTTAGGGGTTAATAAATTTATTATAGTGGCGGCGACGTTGGCGGCGACAGATTAGGGGTTAATAAATTTAATATAGTTGCGGCGACATTGGGGGGGGCAGATTAGAGGTTCATAAGTATAATGTAGGTGGCGGCGGTGTCCGGAGCGGCATATTAGGGGTTAATAATATAATGTAGGTGTCAGCGATAGCGGGGGCGGCAGATTAGGGGTTAATAAGTGTAAGATTATGGATGTTTAGACTAGGGGTTCATGTTAGGGTGTTAAGTGCAGACATAAAATGTATTTCCCCATAGGAAACAATGGGGCTGCTTTAGGAGCTGAACGCTGCTTTTTTGCAGGTGTTAGTTTTTTTTTCAGCCAGCTCAGCCCCATTGTTTCCTATGGGTAAATCGTGCACAAGCACGTTTTGCCAGCTCGCCGCTATCGTAAGCAGCGCTGGTATTGAGGTGAGATGTGGAGCTAAATTCTGCTCCACGCTCACCTTTTTGCGGCTAACGCCAGGTTTAAAAAAAGCTGTAATAACAGCGTTACTTTAGGTGAGCGGTGAGGGAAAACTGTGTGTCAGCAACGCACCCCTGTTACCGCAAAACTTGTAATCTCGCCGAAAGTCTATTAACCCCTAAATCCGCCAACCCCAACATCGCAAACTACCTATTAAAAATATTAACCCCTAATCCACCATTAACCCACAACGCAATAAACCTAATCAAATATTAACCCCTAAACCGCCATAGCCCACAACGCAATAAACCTAACCCCTAACCTAACCTAACTCCCTCTATCCTAACCCCCCCTAACCTAACCCCCCTAAATAAACTACAATTATCTAATTTACAAAATACTAAAGTTACCTTTAAATATAAAAAAAATTACACTACTTCTAAAATACAAATAAACTAAGTATAAAGTAAAGAGGCAGTCTAATCAAAATTCAGGAGTAGACTGTCCCTTTAAGCAAGAATTACAGAAAAAAAAATGTAAGATTACAGAAAATAAAAAATAAAATTACAAAATGTTAAATAAATTACACCTAATCCCTATGAAAATAAAAAAGCCCCCCCAAAATAAAAACACCCCCTAATCTAATCAACTACCAGTAGCCCTTAAAAGGACTTTTTGCAGGGCATTGCCCCAAGATAATCAGCTCTTTTGCAAAAAAAATACACACAGTCCCCCCTACCAGTAAACCCCCCCAAAAAAATAATAACACTAAAAACGCTAAACTACCCATTGCCCTGAAAAGGCCATTTGTTGGGCATTGCCCTTAACAGGGCATTCAGCTCTTTTGCTGCCCACCCTATCTAAATAAAATAAATCCCCCCAAAAACCTCTTTAAAAAACCTAAGTCTAACCCCCAAGTGGTCCTCACCTGTCCTGAAGTTCAGCGGAGAAGGTCCTGTTCCAGGCGGTGAAGTATTCTTCCAAGCGGCGACCTCTTCTTTCTTCTTCCAGGAACCAGCCGGCACAGAGAGGAGGGCAGAGTTGAAGACCGGGGACGCTGGAACTGAAGACCGGCGACTCTGGAACTGAAGACCGGCGACCGCGGAGCCATGGATTGTGGAGGATCCTCTTCATACGATCTCCGCCGTACACTGAATAGGAATTCAAGGTACGCAATTAAAAATGGCGTCCCTTGAATTCCTATTGGCTGATTTGAGCCTTCAAATTCAAATCAGCCAATCGGATGAGAGCTACTGAAATCCTATTGGCTGTTCAAATCAGCCAATAGGATAAGAGCTACTGAAATCCTATTGGCTGATTTGAACAGCCAATAGGATTTCAGTAGCTCTCATCCGATTGGCTGATTTGAATTTGAAGGCTCAAATCAGCCAATAGGAATTCAAGGGACGCCATTTTTAATTGTGTACCTTGAATTACCAATTCAGTGTACAGCAGAGATCGTATGAAGAGGATCCTCCACGCTCCATGGCTCAGCGGTCGCCAGTCTTCAGTTCCAGAGTCGCTGGTCTTCAGTTCCAGTGTCGGCGGTCTTTAACTCCACCCTCCGCTCCTCGCCGGCTGGTTCCTGGAAGAAGAGGTCGCCGCTTGGAAGAAGACTTCACCGCCTGGAACAGGACCTTCTCCACTGAACTTCAGGACAGGTGAGGACCACTTGGGGTTAGACTTAGGGTTTTTTAAGGGGTTTTGGGGGGATTTATTTTATTTAGATAGGGTGGGCAGCAAAAGAGCTGAATGCCCTTTTAAGGGCAATGCCCAACAAATGCCCTTTTCAGGGCAATGGGTAGTTTAGCGTTTTTAGTTTTTAGTATTTTTTTTGGGGGGGTTTGGTGGGTGGGGGGGTTTACTGGTAGGGGGGCTGTGTGTATTTTTTTGCAAAAGAGCTGATTATCTTGGGGCAATGCCCTGCAAAAAGTCCTTTTAAGGGCTACTGGTAGTTGATTAGATTAGGGGTGTTTTTATTTTGGGGGGGGCTTTTTTATTTTCATAGGGATTAGGTGTAATTTATTTAACATTTTGTAATTTTATTTTTTATTTTCTGTAATCTTAAAAAAAAAAAATCTGTAATTCTTGCTTAAAGGGACAGACTACTCCTGAATTTGTGATTTGACTGCCCCTTTAATTTATACTTAGTTTATTTGTATTTTAGAAGTAGTGTAAATTTTTTTATATTTAATGGTAACTTTAGTATTTTGTAAATTAGGTAATTTTAGTTTATTTAGGGGGGGTTAGGTTAGGGGTTATGTTTATTGCGTTGTGGGCTATGGTGGTTTAGTGGTTAATACTTGATTAGGTTTATTGCGTTGTGGGTTAATGGTGGATTAGGGGTTAATATTTTTAATAGGTAGTTTGCGATGTTGGGGTTGGCAGATTTAGGGGTTAATCATTTAGCTATTACTTGCGGTGTGGATTTGATGGCGGATATAGGGGTTAATAGTTTAAATAGGCATATTGTGATGTGGGGGGTTGTCGGTCTAGGGCAGAGCTTTCCAAACTTTTCATGTTGGTGACACACTTTTTAGACCTACATCATTTCGCGACACAGTAATTCAGTTGTACTAGCAAAAAGGAGGTTAAACTAACTTGTTTTAAGAGATACGCACACATAGATAAATAATATAATAAAGAAATGTATTTACAAGTAACAGTAAGTATGTGCAAGAATTAAGAAAAGTTTAATATCACCAATAGCTACTTACTATTTTAATGGGATGTATGGGGTTGATGGGATGAACACAGTTTCTGAATATTTGGTGGAATATTAGATAAAGACACTCGCATTTCATCATCAAGCATTTTTACATTTCCACTTCCTATCCATATATCAAGAGCAGGAGCAGCAATGCACTACTGGGAGCTAGCTGCAAAAAAACCCCACTTTAACTTCTGACCAGCTCAGTGTTTAAGCTGCCGCCCTCTGCGAATCCGAATGACTACTGCCCGCGCTGCAAACACACTGCTGTCCCACTCATTGACTACACATGCAGTCACGAGCCGATTAAGGAGACAACACGTGCAGTGAGGAACCAATGTACCACCAATGGGAATAGTTTCAGTTCTCGCTGAGCTGCACCAATAGGTTTAGATGATCTGTGACCCACTAGGTATCAATCACGTGATATGCATAGCAGGCAGGTGAAAAGTTGGAAACCAAAAAAAAAATTAAAATTCAAAAAAATTTGTGCTGAAGCTGGGACACACCCACTCACTGCTGCCGACACACTAATGTGTCACGACACACAGTTTGGAAAGCACTGGTCTAGGGGTTAATACATTTAATATTAGTAATGAGAGGGGGTGATTGCGGATATAAGGGTTTTACGTGTCGGGCTTATTTTTGGGAGGTGTGTTAGACTTTTACAGGAGATTTGTTATTTTTAGTTTTCTTAGGCGCCGGCAGTTTCTAAAGTGCCGTAAGTCACTGGCGACTCCATAAATTTGTATTTACGCTCATTTCTGGACATCGCTAGTTTATCAGACTTACGGCACTTTATGAACTGCCGGCTGGGTTTATGTAATACCCCAATGTTCAAGGGGAAATTACGGATTACGGATTACGTATATTTGATTGCGCCTCTTGTGTGTATATATACACACATAAATGAGTGGTGCAAACGATTTTATCCTTTTTTAAATACCAATGACTTATTTAGAAAAGGTAAAATATATAAAGTGGCAAGGTTGGCACCAATTTGTTTGCCATAAAGAGCGTTGGACAAGGCTGATAACGTCTGTCCCATGAAGAGGCTCACGCCTTGTATATTCCACATGCCATGTTTGCCATCTGATTATTGCAATATAACGGCTAGATTTAGAGTTTTGTCGGTAACGACCCGAGTAGCTAACGCTGGCTTTTTTCTGGCCGCACCTTTTAAATAACTCTGGTATTGAGAGTTCACAGAATGGCTGCGTTAGGCTCCAAAAAAGGAGCGTAGAGCATATTTAACGCAACTTCAACTCTCGATACCAGAGTTGCTTACAGACGCGGCCAGCTTCAAAAACGTGCTCGTGCACGATTCCCCCATAGGAAACAATGGGGCTGTTTGAGCTGAAAAAAAACCTAACACCTGCAAAAAAGCCGCGTTCAGATCCTAACGCAGCCCCATTGTTTGCTATGGGGAAACACTTCCTACGTCTGCACCTAACACTCTAACATGTACCCCGAGTCTAAACACCCCTAACCTTACACTTATTAACCCCTAATCTGCCGCCCCCCGCTATCGCTGACCCCTGCATATTATTATTAACCCCTAATCTGCCGCTCCGTAAACCGCCGCTACTTACATTATCCCTATGTACCCCTAATCTGCTGCCCCTAACACCGCCGACCCCTATATTATATTTATTAACCCCTAATCTGCCCCCCACAACGTCGCCTCCACCTGCCTACACTTATTAACCCCTAATCTGCCGACCGGACCGCACCGCTATTATAATAAAGTTATTAACCCCTAATCCGCCTCACTAACCCTATAATAAATAGTATTAACCCCTAATCTGCCCTCCCTAACATCGCCGACACCTAACTTCAAACATTAACCCCTAATCTGCCGACTGGAGCTCACCGCTATTCTAATAAATGTATTAACCCCTAAAGCTAAGTCTAACCCTAACACTAACACCCCCCTAAATTAAATATAATTTAAATCTAACGAAATAAATTAACTTTTATTAATTAAATTATTCCTATTTAAAGCTAAATACTTACCTGTAAAATAAATCCTAATAAAGCTACAATATAAATTATAATTATATTATAGCTATTTTAGGATTTATATTTATTTTACAGGTAACTTTGTATTTATTTTAACCAGGTACAATAGCTATTAAATAGTTAAGAACTATTTAATAGCTAAAATAGTTAAAATAATTACAAAATTACCTGTAAAATAAATCCTAACCTAAGTTACAATTAAACCTAACACTACACTATCAATAAATTAATTAAATAAAATACCAACAATTACCTACAATTAAACCTAACACTACACTATCAATAAATTATTTAAATACAATATCTACAAATAAATACAATGAAATAAACTAACTAAAGTACAAAAAATAAAAAAGAACTAAGTTACAAAAAATAAAAAAATATTTACAAACATTAGAAAAATATTACAACAATTTTAAACTAATTACACCTACTCTAAGCCCCCTAATAAAATAACAAAGCCCCCCAAAATAAAAAAATGCCCTACCCTATTCTAAATTACAAAAGTTCAAAGCTCTTTTACCTTACCAGCCCTGAACAGGGCCCTTTGCGGGGCATGCCCCAAAGAATTCAGCTCTTTTGCCTGTAAAAAAAAACATACAATACCCCCCCCCCCAACATTACAACCCACCACCCACATACCCCTAATCTAACCCAAACCCCCCTTAAATAAACCTAACACTAAGCCCCTGAAGATCTTCCTACCTTATCTTCACCCTGCCAGGTTCACCGATCCGTCCTCGGAAGTCTTGATCCAAGCCTCGGAAGTGTTGATCCAAGCCCAAGCGGGGGGCTGAAGAGTGACGTCCATCCTCGGGCTGAAGTCTGGATCCAAGCGGCGACTGAAGAAATCCATCCTCGGGCTGAAGTCGGAAGTCCATCATCTGGATGAAGTCTTCTATTCTAGGGAGGTCAGATTAGGGGTTAATACTATTTATTATAGGGTTATTGAGGCGGGAGTGAGGCGGATTAGGGGCTAATAACTTTATTATAGTAGCGGTGAGATCCGCTCGGCAGATTAGGGGTTAATAAGTGGAGGCGACGTTGAGGGCGGCAGGTTAGGGGTTAATAAATATAATATACGGGTCGGCGGTGTTAGGGGCAGCAGATTAGGGGTACATAGCTATAATGTAGCTGGCGGCGGCGTGCGGACGGCAGATTAGGGGTTAATAAGTGTAGGTAGCTGGCGGCGACGTTGTGGGGGGCAGATTAGGGGTTAATAAATATAATATAGGGGTCGGCGGTGTTAGGGGCAGCAGATTAGGGGTACATAAGGATAACGTAGGTGGCGGTCGGCAGATTAGGGGTTAAAAAAATTTAATCGAGTGTCGGCGATGTGGGGGGGCCTCGGTTTAGGGGTACATAGGTAGTTTATGGGTGTTAGTGTACTTTAGAGCACAGTAGTTAAGAGCTTTATGAACCGACGTTAGCCCAGAAAGCTCTTAACTACTGACTTTTTTCTGTGGCTGGAGTTTTGTCGTTAGAATTCTAACGCTCACTTCAGCCACGACTCTAAATACCGGAATTAGAAAGATCCCATTGAAAAGATAGGATACGCAATTGACGTAAGGGGATCTGCGGTATGGAAAAGTCGTGGCTGAAAAGTGAGCGTTAGACCCTTTCCTGACTGACTCCAAATACCGGCGGTAGCCTAAAACTAGCGTTAGGAGCCTCTAACGCTGGTTTTCACGGCTACCGCCAAACTCTAAATCTAGGCCTAAGATTATTATTTTTTTTTTATAAAATGTAAGTTTGTTTAGGTTTTTGGAAAGTGTATTATTTAACTTAAAATAAAAATAACTGTAGATATTTTGTTTATAAAGCTTTATTTTGCAAATTGTAATCAGTTGCAGAATAAGAAGCTGACTAAATAAGAATCCAACTTCAGCCTTGTACATTTTGCAGCTTTCTTGTTCTTAATGTTCATTCACAGTGATTACCTTATAAGTGACAGTCACAGTGGTTACCTTATAAATGACAGTCACAGTGGTTACCTTATAAGTGACAGTCACAGTGGTTACCTTATAAATGTCAGTCACAGTGATTACCTTATAAATGACACTCACAGTGGTTACCTTATAAGTGACAGTCACAGTGGTTACCATATAAATGACAGTCACAGTGATTACCTTATACATGACAGTCACAATGGTTACCTTATAAGCAACAGTCACAGTGATTACCTTATAAATGACAGTCACAGTGGTTACCTTATAAGTGACAGTCACAGTGGTTACCTTATAAATGACAATCAAAGTGGTTACCTTATAAATGGCAGACAAAGTGATTACCTTATAAATGACAGTCACAGTAGTTACCTTATAAATGACAGTCAGTGGTTACCTTATCAATGACAGTCACAGTGGTTACCTTATAAATGACAGTCAGTGGTTACCTTATAAATGACAGTCACAGTGGTTACTTTATAAATGACAGTCACAGAGGTTACCTTATAAATGACAGTCACAGTGATTACTTTATAAATGACAATCACAGAGGTTACCTTATAAGTGACAATCACAGTGGTTACCTTATAAATGACATTCACAGTGATTACCTTATAAGTGACAGTCACAGTGGTTACCTTATAAATGACAGTCACAGTGATTACCTTAAAAATGACAGTCACAGTGGTTACCTTATAAATGACACTCACAGTAGTTACCTTATAAGTGACAGTCACAGTGATTACCTTATAAATGACAGTCACAGTGGTTATCTTAAAAATGACAGTCACAGAGGTTACTTTATAAATGACAGTCACAGTGGTTACCTTATAAATGACAATCACAGTGGTTACCTTATAAATGACAGTCACAGGGATTACTTTATAAATGACAGTCACCGTAGTTACCTTATAAATGACAGTCACAGTGATTACCTTATAAATGACAGTCACAGTGATTACTTTATAAATGACAGTCACAGTGATTACCTTATAAATGACAGTCACAGTGGTTACCTTATAAGTGACAGTCACAGTGATTACCTTATAAATGACAGTCACAGTGGCTACCTTATAAATGACGGTCACAGTGGTTACCTTATAAATGCCAGTCACAGTGGTTACCTTATAAATGACAGTCACAGTGATTACTTTATAAATGACAGTCACAGTGATTACCTTATAAATGACAGTCACAGTGATTACTTTATAAATGACAGTCACAGTGGTTACCTAATAAATGACAGTCACAGTAGTTACCTTATAAATGACAATCACAGTGGTTACCTTATAAGTGACAGTCACAGTGGTTACCTTATAAATGATAGTCACAGTGGTTACTTTATAAATGACAGTCACAGTGGTTACCTTATAAGTGACAGTCACAGTGATTACTTTATAAATGACAGTCACAGTGCTTACCTTATAAATGACAGTCACAGTGGTTACTTTATAAATGACAGTCACAGTGGTTACCTTATAAGTGACAGTCACAGTGATTACCTTATAAGTGACAGTCACAGTGATTACCTTATAAATGACAGTCACAGTGATTACCTTATAAGTGACAGTCACAGTGATTACCTTATAAATGACAGTCACAGTAGTTACCTTATAAATGACAGTCACAGTGATTACCTAATAAATGACAATCACAGTGGTTACCTTATAAATGACAATCACAGTGATTACCTTATAAGTGACAGTCACAGTGGTTACCTTATAAATGACAGTCACATTAGTTACCTTATAAGTGACAGTCACAGTGGTTATCTTACAAATGACAGTCACAGTGATTACCTTATAAATGACAGTCACAGTGGTTACCTTATAAATGACAGTCACAGTGATTACCTTATAAGTGACAGTCACAGTGGTTACCTTATAAATGACAGTCACAGTGATTACCTTATAAATGACAGTCACAGTGGTAACCTTATAAATGACAGTCACAGTGGTTACCTTATAAATGACAGTCACAGTGATTACCTTATAAATGACAGTCACAGTGGTAACCTTATAAATGACAGTCACAGTGGTTACTTTATAAATGACAGTCACAGTGATTACCTTATAAATGACAGTCACAGTGGTAACCTTATAAATGACAGTCACAGTGGTTACTTTATAAATGACAGTCACAGTGGTAACCTTATAAATGACAGTCACAGTGGTTACCTTATAAGTGACAAGCACAGTGGTTACCTTATAAATGACAGTCACAGTGATTACCTTATAAATGACAGTCACAGTGGTAACCTTATAAATGACAGTCACAGTGGTTACCTTATAAATGACAGTCACAGTGATTACCTTATAAATGACAGTCACAGTGGTAACCTTATAAATAACAGTCACAGTGGTTACTTTATAAATGACAGTCACAGTGGTAACTTTATAAATGACACTCACAGTGGTTACCTTATAAATGACAGTCACAGTGATTACCTTATAAATCACAGTCACAGTGATTACCTTATAAATGACAGTCACAGTGGTTACTTTATAAATGACACTCACAGTGGTTACCTTATAAATGACAGTCACAGTGGTTACTTTATAAATGACACTCACAGTGGTTACCTTATAAATGACAGTCACAGTAGTTACCTTATAAATGACACTCACAGTGGTTACCTTATAAATGACAGTCACAGTAGTTACCTTATAAATGAAAGTCACAGTGATTACCTTATAAATGACAGTCACAGTGGTTACTTTATAAATGACAGTCACAGTGATTACCTTATAAATGACAGTCACAGTGGTTACTTTATAAATGACAGTCACAGTGATTACCTTATAAATGACAGTCACAGTGATTACTTTATAAATGACAGTCACAGTGATTACCTTATAAATGACAGTCACAGTAGTTACTTTATAAGTGACAGTCACAGTGGTTACCTTATAAATGACAGTCACAGTGGTTACCTTATAAATGACAGTCACAGTAGTTACTTTATAAGTGACAGTCACAGTGGTTACCTTATAAATGACAGTCACAGTGGTTACTTTATAAGTGACAGTCACAGTGGTTACTTTATAAATGACAGTCACAGTGGTTACTTTATAAGTGACAGTCACAGTGGTTACTTTATAAGTGACAGTCACAGTGGTTACTTTATAAATGACACTCACAGTGGTTACCTTATAAGTGACACTCACAGTGGTTACCTTATAAATGACAATCAGCATAAACCACTGTGAATGAACATTAAGAACAAGAAAGCTGCAAAATGTTTCGTTTTCAGAATGATTGTTTATAGGTTGTTTGTTACATTAAAGTTGATTAAAAAAAAAAAAGCTTTGAGTGGAGGTCACATGTTTCCTGTCTAGAGTGGAGGTCACATGTTTCCTGTCTAGAGTGGAGGTCACATGTTTCCTGTCTAGAGTGGAGCTCTGCAGCCAGAGTCCAGACTCCTTTGCAGTAGGACCCTCACCTCACCCTGTGCTGCAGAAGACACTTTCATTTTCAGTTTCATTTTGTGCTACTGGATAATACAAGCATGGCATCTGCTGATCTGAGAGAGGAGCTAACCTGCCCCATCTGCCTGAGCCTTTATACAGATCCTGTAACTCTGAGATGTGGCCATAACTTCTGCCTGGGCTGTATTGAGAGTGTGCTGGGTACCCAGGAGGGGTCTGGGGTTTATTCCTGTCCTGAGTGCAGAAAGAGATTCAGTAACAGACCTGAGCTGCAGAGGAACATAGCGCTGTGTAATGTAGTGAAGCATTTACAGATTACTCAGCCAGAGCCAATAGACACTGGGGTCTTCTGCACTTACTGTGTTCACTCTCCTGTACCTGCTGCTAAATCATGTCTGCTGTGTGAGGCTTCTCTGTGTGATACCCACCTGAGGGTACACAGCAAGTCTGAGGAACACGTCTTAACTGAACCCACCACTTCCTGGGGTAACAGAAAATGCTATAAACACAAGAAGCTCCTGGAATATTACTGCACTGAGGATGCTGCCTGTATCTGTGTGTCCTGCTCCCTGGTCGGAGAGCACAGGGGACACCAGGTGGAGCTGCTGAATGAGGCTTCTGAGAAGAAGAAAAAGAAACTGAGAGATGTTCTGCAGAAACTGACCACAAAGAGAGAGAAGACTGAGAAAAGAGTCCAGAGTCTGCAGGAGCACAGGAGAGGGGTGCAAGAGAAAGCAGCTGGTGTAACAGAGCGACTCACTGCCCTGATTAGGGACATCAGGAAACAGCTGGAAGACCTAGAGAAGCGAGTCCTGAGTGACATCACCCGGCAGCAGGAGCAGGTTTTACTCACAATCTCTGATCTGATCCAGCAGCTGGAAAAAGAGAAGGACGAGCTGACCAGGAAGATGAGTCACATTGAGGAGCTGTGCAACATGACTGACCCATTAACTGTCCTACAAGAACAGGAATCACACAGAGATTACTTTTGTGGTGCTGAGAAGGGAGATAATGAGGTCACACAGAGAGGTGATAAACAGGTCCCTGCTGGGGGGGATTTAGATGAGGGTCTGATCTCAGTGACCTTATACAGAGGTTTAGCTGATATTGTGACTGATGTAAAGAGAGAGATCTATATGCAGGTGACATCAGACATATTACTGGATATAAACACAGCTAATAATAATGTTATTGTATCAGGTGACCTGAAAACTGCATCCTGTTCAGATATAAACCAGCAGCGACCAGAAACACCAGAGAGATTTACAGATTATGGTCAGGTATTAAGCACCAGGAGCTTTTCCTCAGGACGACATTACTGGGAAGTGCAGATCAGTAAATCAGGGCGCTGGCGTGTAGGGGTTTGTTATACCAGTATGGGGAGGGGAGGACGTCAGTCTGTGATAGGAGATAATAACAAGTCCTGGTGTTTGAGGGGTTATAATAAAGATCTTTACATGAGACATAACACAATAAAAACCTCATTACACCCCCCTCTATCATGTGACACAGTAGGAATACTGCTGGACTATGAGGCTGGGCGTCTGACCTTTTATGAGCTGTGTGACCCGATCAGACACTTACACACCGTCACTGTCACCTTCACTGAGCCTCTTCATGCTGCATTCTATGTATGGCGTGGTGCCTGGGTGAGAATCCTGCGTTAGATACAATGATAATATTAATAATGCTGATGTCTGTCAGTCTCCTAGTTCCGCATTTGTCAATGAACAAAACTGCCAAACGCTTATCTTTAGTTTGTGTTACGTTGTTTAAACTGGATTTGAAATAAAAACAAAATTGTGCATGAAAGTCTTTTCTTATTTTGTTGATTATCAGCTGTATATATATGGCACCAACATGTGTAGCACCGCAGTATAGAGAGGGCTTCAAATAGTAATTAGTCACCAATATATACTGTATATATTTCTCTCTGTGCGTAATATAAAATGATTCAATATCTGCCCCATACAGCCACCTTATTAGTGTTTTCAGTAGTGAGGTGGTTAAATGTTGCAGATATATTCTGCTATGTCACTTACTAAAAAGCTAAGATTAGAAAGGAGGAGGCTGGTTAATAGGGGATTAGGGCTGGAGCAGTTAGGGGATATGGGCAGGTGCAGTTGGGGTTAATAGGAGATGGGACAGGTGCAGTTAGGGGTAATAGGGGATAAGGGCAGGTGCAGTTAGGGTTAATAGGGGATGGGCAGGTGCAATTAGGGTTAATAGGGGATAAGGGCAGTAGCAGTTAGGGTAAATAGGGGATGGGGTAGGTGCAGTTAGGGCAATAGGGGATGTGTCAGGGGCAGATAGGGGATGGGGCAGGTGTAGTTAGGGTTAATAGGAGATGGGGGCAGGTGCAGTTAGGGTTAATAGGGGATAAGGGCAGGTGCAGTTAGGGTAATAGGAGATGGGGCAGGTGCAGTTAGGGTTAATAGGGGATAAGGGCAGGTGCAGTTAGGGTAATAGGGGATAAGGGCAGGCGCAGTTAGGGTAATAGGGGATAAGGGCAGGTGCAGTTAGGGTTAATAGGGGATAAGGGCAGGTGCAGTTAGGGTTAATAGGAGATGGGGCAGGTGCAGTTAGGGTAATAGGGGATAAAGGCAGGTGCAGTTAGGGTAATAGGGGATAAGGGCAGGTGCAGTTGTTAATAGTGGATAAGGGCTGGTGCAGTTAGGGTAATAGGGGATGGGGCAGGTGCAATTTGGGGATGGGGCAAGTGCAGTTAGAGTAATAGGGGATAGTGGCAGATGCAGTTAGGGGAAGGGGGCAGGTACAGTTAGGGTAATAGGGGATAAGGGCTGGTGCAGTTAGGACTAATAGGGGATAAGGGCTGGCGCAGTTAAGGTAATAGGGGATAAGGGGAGGTGCAGTTAGGGTAATAGGGGATAAGGGCTGGTGCAGTTAGGGTAATAGGGGATAAGGACAGGTGCAGTTAGGACTAATAGGGGATAAGGGGAGGTGCAGTTAGGGTAATAGGGGATAAGGGCAGGTGCAGTTAGGGTAATAGGGGATAAGGGCTGGTGCAGTTAGGGTAATAGGGGATAAGGACAGGTGCAGTTAGAGTAATAGGGATAAGGGCTGGTGCAGTTAGGGTAATAGGGGATAAGGGCTGGTGCAGTTAGGGTAATAGGGGATAAGGGCTGGTGCAGTTAGGGTAATAGGGGATAAGGGCAGGTGCAGTTAGGGTAATAGGGGATAAGGGCTGGTGCAGTTAGGGTTAATAGGGGATAAGGGCAGGCACAGTTAGAGTAATAGGGATAAGGGCAGGTGCAGTTAGGGGATAAGGGCAGGTGCATTTAGAGTAATAGGGATAAGGGCAGGTGCAGTTAGGGTAATAGGGGATACGGGCTGATGCAGTTAGGGTAATAGGGGATAAGGGCAGGTGCAGTTAGGGTAATAGGGGATAAGGACAGGTGCAGTTAGAGTAATAGGGATAAAGGCAGGTGCAGTTAGGGTAATAGGGGATAAGGGCTGGTGCAGTTAGGGTAATAGGGGATAAGGGCAGGTGCAGTTAGGGTAATAGGGGATAAGGGCAGGTGCAGTTAGAGTAATATGGGATAAGGACAGGTGCAGTTAGGGTAATAGGGGATAAGGGCTGGTGCAGTTAGGACTAATAGGGGATAAGGGCTGGTGCAGATAGGGTAATAGGGGATAAGGGCAGGTGCAGTTAGGGTAATAGGGGATAAGGGCAGGTGCAGTTAGGGTAATAGGGGATAAGGGCAGGTGCAGTTAAGGTAATAGGGGATGAGGGCAGGTACAGTTCAGGTAATAGGGGATAAGGGCAGGTGCAGTTAGGGTAATAGGGGATAAGGGCAGGTGCAGTTAAGGTAATAGGGGATGAGGGCAGGTACAGTTCAGGTAATCGGGGATAAGGGCAGGTGCAGTTAAGGTAATAGGGGATGAGGGCAGGTGCAGTTCAGGTAATAGGGGATAAGGGCAGGTGCAGTTAGGGTAATAGTCGATAAGGGCAGGTGCAGTTAGGGTTAATAGGGGATGGGGCAGGTGCAGTTAGGGTTAATAGGGGATAAGGGCAGGTGCAGTTAGGGTAATAGGGGATAAGAGCAGGTGCAGTTTGGGTAATGGGGATAAGGGCTGGTGCAGTTAGGGTAATAGGGGATAAGGGCAGGTGCAGTTAGGGTAATAGGGGATAAGAGCAGGTGCAGTTAGGGTAATAGGGATAAGGGCTGGTGCAGTTAGGGTTAATAGGGGATAAGGGCAGATGCAGTTATGGTGAATAGGGGATAAGGGCAGGAGCAGTTAGCGTAAATAGGGGATAAGGCCAGGTGCAAATAGGGGATGGGGTAGGTGCAGTTAGGGCAATAGGGGATGTGGCAGGGGCAATTAGGGTTAATAGGAGATGGGGGCAGGTGCAGTTAGGGTTAATAGGGGATAAGGGCAGGTGCAGTTAGGGTTAATAGGAGATGGGGGCAGGTGCAGTTAGGGTAATAGGGGATAAGGGCAGGTGCAGTTAGGGTAATAGGGGATAAGGGCAGGTGCAGTTGTTGTTAATAGTGGATAAGGGCTGGTGCAGTTAGGGTAATAGGGGATGGGGCAGGTGCAATTTGGGGATGGGGCAAGTGCAGTTAGAGTAATAGGGGATAGTGGCAGATGCAGTTAGGGGAAGGGGGCAGGTACAGTTAGGGTAATAGGGGATAAGGGCTGGTGCAGTTAGGACTAATAGGGGATAAGGGCTGGTGCAGTTAGGGTAATAGGGGATAAGGGCTGGTGCAGTTAGGGTAATAGGGAATAAGGACAGGTGCAGTTAGAGTAATAGGGATAAGGGCAGGTGCAGTTAGGGTAATAGGGCATAAGGGCTGGTGCAGTTAGGACTAATAGGGGATAAGGGCAGGTGCAGTTAGGGTAATAGGGGATAATGGCAGGTGCAGTTAGGGTAATAGGGGATAAGGACAGGTGCAGTTAGAGTAATAGGGATAAGGGCAGGTGCAGTTAGGGTAATAGGGGATAAGGGCTGGTGCAGTTAGGGTTAATAGGGGATAAGGGCAGGTGCAGTTAGGGTAATAGGGGATACGGGCTGATGCAGTTAGGGTAATAGGGGATAAGGGCAGGTGCAGTTAGGGTAATAGGGGATAAGGGCAGGTGCAGTTAGGGTAATAGGGGATAAGGGCTGGTGCAGTTAGGGTAATAGGGGATAAGGACAGGTGCGGTTAGGGTAATTAGGGGATAAGGGACAGGTGCAGTTAGGGTAATAGGGGATAAGGGCAGGTGCAGTTAGGGTAATAGGGGATAAGGGCAGGTGCAGTTAGGGTAATAGGGGATACGGGCTGATGCAGTTAGGGTAATAGGGGATAAGGGCAGGTGCAGTTAGGGTTAATAGGGGATAAGGGCAGGTGCAGTTAGGGTAATAGGGGATAAGGGCTGGTGCAGTTAGGGTAATAGGGAATAAGGGCAGGTGCAGTTAGGGTAATAGGGGATAAGGGCTGGTGCAGTTAGGGTAATAGGGGATAAGGGCAGGTGCAGTTAGAGTAATAGGGGATAAGGGCAGGTGCAGTTAGGACTAATAGGGGATAAGGGCTGGTGCAGTTAGGGTAATAGGGGATAAGGACAGGTGCAGTTAGAGTAATAGGGGATAAGGGCAGGTGCAGTTAGGGTAATAGGGGATAAGGGCTGGTACAGTTAGTGTAATAGGGGATAAGGGCAGGTGCAGTTAGGACTAATAGGGGATAAGGGCTGGTGCAGTTAGGGTAATAGGGGATAAGGGCAGGTGCAGTTAGGGTAATAGGGGATAAGGGCAGGTGCAGTTAGGGTAATAGGGGATAAGGGCAGGTGCAGTTAGGGTAATAGGGGATAAGGGCAAGTGCAGTTAGGGTATTAGGGGATAAGGGCTGTTGCAGTTAGGGTAATAGGGGATAAGGACAGGTGCGGTTAGGGTTAATAGGGGATAAGGGACAGGTGCAGTTAGGGTAATAGGGGATAAGGGCAGGTGCAGTTAGGGTAATAGGGGATAAGGGCAGGTGCAGTTAGAGTAATAGGGATAAGGGCAGGTTCAGTTAGAGTAATAGGGATAAGGGCAGGTTCAGTTAGAGTAATAGGGATAAGGGCAGGTGCAGTTAGAGTAATAGGGATAAGGGCAGGTTCAGTTAGAGTAATAGGGGTAAGGGCAGGTTCAGTTAGAGTAATAGGGATAAGGGCAGGTTCAGTTAGAGTAATAGGGGTAAGAGCAGGTGCAGTTAGAGTAATAGGGATAAGGGCAGGTTCAGTTAGAGTAATAGGGATAAGGGCAGGTGCAGTTAGGGTAATAGGGGATAAGGGCTGGTGCAGTTAGGGTTAATAGGGGATAAGGGCAGGTGCAGTTAGGGTAATAGGGGATAAGGGCTGATGCAGTTAGGGTAATAGGGGATAAGGGCAGGTGCAGTTAGGGTTAATAGGGGATAAGGGCTGATGCAGTTAGGGTAATAGGGGATAAGGGCAGGTGCAGTTAGGGTAATAGGGGATAAGTGCTGGTGCAGTTAGGGTTAATAGGGCATAAGGGCTGGTGCAGTTAGGACTAATAGGGGATAAGGGCAGGTGCAGTTAGGGTAATAGGGGATAAGGGCAGGTGCAGTTAGGGTAATAGGGGATAAGGACAGGTGCAGTTAGAGTAATAGGGATAAGGGCAGGTGCAGTTAGGGTAATAGGGGATAAGGGCTGGTGCAGTTAGGGTTAATAGGGGATAAGGGCAGGTGCAGTTTGGGTAATAGGGGATACGGGCTGATGCAGTTAGGGTAATAGGGGATAAGGGCAGGTGCAGTTAGGGTAATAGGGGATAAGGGCAGGTGCAGTTAGGGTAATAGGGGATAAGGGCTGGTGCAGTTAGGGTAATAGGGGATAAGGACAGGTGCGGTTAGGGTAATTAGGGGATAAGGGACAGGTGCAGTTAGGGTAATAGGGGATAATGGCAGGTGCAGTTAGGGTAATAGGGGATAAGGGCAAGTGCAGTTAGGGTAATAGGGGATAAGGGCAGGAGCAGTTAGGGTAATAGGGGATAAGGGCAGGTGCAGTTAGGGTTAATAGGGGATAAGGGCAGGTGCAGTTAGGGTAATAGGGGATAAGGGCAGGTGTAGTTAGGGTAATAGGGGATAAGGGCAGGTGCAGTTAGGGTAATAGGGGATAAGGGCTGGTGCAGTTAGGGTAATAGGGGATAAGGGCAGGTGCAGTTAGGGTAATAGGGGATAAGGCAGGTGCAGTTAGGGTAAAAGGGATAAGGGCAGGTGCAGTTAGGGTAATAGGGGATAAGGGCAGGTGCAGTTAGGGTAATAGGGGATAAGGGCAGGTGCAGTTAGGGTAATAGGGGATAAGGGCAGGTGCAGTTAGGGTAATAGGGGATAAGGGCAGGTGCAGTTAGGACTAATAGGGGATAAGGGCAGGTGCAGTTAGGGTAATAGGGGATAAGGGCAGGTGCAGTTAGGGTTAATAGGGGATAAGGGCAGTGCCAGTTAGGGTAATAGGGATAAGGGCAGGTGCAGTTAGGTAGGGGATAAGGGCAGGTGCAGTTAGAGTAATAGGGATAAGGGGCAGGTGCAGTTAGGGTAATAGGGGATAGGGCTGGTGCAGTTAGGGTAATAGGGGATAAGGGCAGGTGCAGTTAGGGTAATAGGGGATAGGGCAGGTGCAGTTAGGGTAATAGGGGATAAGGGCAGGTGCAGTTAGGGTTAATAGGGGATAAGGGCTGGTGCAGTTAGGGTAATAGGGGATAAGGGCAGGTGCAGTTAGGGTAATAGGGGATAAGGGCTGGTGCAGTTAGGGTAATAGGGGATAAGGGCAGGTGCAGTTAGAGTAATAGGGGATAAGGACAGGTGCAGTTAGGGTAATAGGGGATAAGGGCAGGTGCAGTTAGGACTAATAGGGGATAAGGGCTGGTGCAGTTAGGGTAATAGGGGATAAGGGCAGGTGCAGTTAGGGTAATAGGGGATAAGGGCGGGTGCAGTTAGGGTAATAGGGGATAAGGGCAGGTGCAGTTAGGGTAATAGGGGATAAGGGCAGGTGCAGTTAGGGTAATAGGGGATAAGGGCTGGTGCAGTTAGGACTAATAGGGGATAAGGGCTGGTGCAGTTAGGTAATAGGGGATAAGGGCAGGTGCAGTTAGGGTAATAGGGATAAGGGCTGGTGCAGTTAGGGTAATAGGGGATAAGGGCAGGTGCAGTTAGGACTAATAGGGGATAGGGCAGGTGCAGTTAGGGTAATAGGGGATAAGGGCAGGTGCAGTTAGGGTAATAGGGGATAAGGGCTGGTGCAGTTAGGGTAATAGGGGATAAGGACAGGTGCAGTTAGGGTAATAGGGGATAAGGGCTGGTGCAGTTAGGGTAATAGGGGTAAGGGCTGGTGCAGTTAGGGTGATAGTGGATAAGGGCAGGTGCAGTTAGAGTAATAGGGATAAGGGCTGGTGCAGTTAGGGTAATAGGGGATAAGGGCTGGTGCAGTTAGGGTAATAGGGGATAAGGGCTGGTGCAGTTAGGGTAATAGGGGATAAGGGCAGGTGCAGTTAGGGTAATAGGGGATAAGGGCTGGTGCAGTTAGGGTTAATAGGGGATAAGGGCAGGCACAGTTAGAGTAATAGGGATAAGGGCAGGTGCAGTTAGGTGGATAAGGGCAGTGCAGTTAGAGTAATAGGGATAAGGGCAGGTGCAGTTAGGGTAATAGGGGATACGGGCTGATGCAGTTAGGGTAATAGGGGATAAGGGCAGGTGCAGTTAGGGTAATAGGGGATAAGGACAGGTGCAGTTAGAGTAATAGGGATAAAGGCAGGTGCAGTTAGGGTAATAGGGGATAAGGGCTGGTGCAGTTAGGGTAATAGGGGATAAGGGCAGGTGCTTAGGGTAAGGGGGATTAGGACAGGTGCAGTTAGGACTAAAAGGGGATAATGGCAGGTACAGTTAGGGTAATAGGGGATAAGGGCAGGTGCAGTTAGGGTTAATAGGGGATAATGGCAGGTGCAGTTAGGGTAATAGGGGATAAGAGCAGGTGCAGTTAGGACTAAAAGGGGATAGGGCAGGTGCAGTTAGGGTAATAGGGGATAAGGGCAGGTGCAGTTAGGGTTAATAGGGGATAAGGGCAGGTGCAGTTAGGGTAATAGGGGATAAGGGCAGGTGCAGTTAGGGTAATAGGGGATAAGGGCAGGTGCAGTTAGGGTTAATATGAGATAGGGGCAGGTGCAGTTAGGGTAATAGGGGGTAAGGGCAGGTGCAGTTAGGACTAAATGGGGATAATGGCAGGTGCAGTTAGGGTAATAGGGGATAAGGGCAGGTGCAGTTAGGGTTAATAGGGGATAAGGGCAGGTGCAGTTAGGGTAATAGGGGATAAGAGCAGGTGTAGTTAGGGTAATAGGGGATAAGGGCAGGTGTAGTTAGGGTAATAGGGGATAAGAGCAGGTGTAGTTAGGGTAATAGGGGATAAGGGCAGATGCAGTTAGGACTAAATGGGGATAATGGCAGGTGCAGTTAGGGTAATAGGGGATAAGGGCATGTGCAGTTAGGACTAAATGGGGATAATGGCAGGTGCAGTTAGGGTAATAGGGGATAAGGGCAGCTGCAGTTAGGGTTAATAGGGGATAAGGGCAGGTGCAGTTAGGGTAATAGGGGATAAGAGCAGGTGTAGTTAGGGTAATAGGGGATAAGGGCAGGTGTAGTTAGGGTAATAGGGGATAAGGGCAGGTGTAGTTAGGGTAATAGTGGATAAGAGCAGGTGTAGTTAGGGTAATAGGGGATAAGGGCAGGTGTAGTTAGGGTAATAGGGGATAAGAGCAGGTGTAGTTAGGGTAATAGGGGATAAGGGCAGATGCAGTTGGGCTAATAGGGGATAAGGGCAGATGCAGTTAGGGTAAATAGGGGATAAGGGCAGATGCAGTTAGGGTTAATAGGGGATAAGGGCAGATCCAGTTAGGGTTAATAGGGGATAAGGGCAGGTGTAGTTAAGGTAAGAGTGGATAAGGGCAGGTGCAGTTAGGGTAATAGGGGATAAGGGCAGGGGCAGTTAGGACTAAAAGGGGATAAGGGCAGGTGCAGTTAGGGTAATAGGGGATAAGGGCAGGTGCAGTTAGGGTAAATAGGGGATAAGGGCAGATGCAGTTAGGGTTAATAGGGGAAAAGGGCAGATGCAGTTAGGGTTAATAGGGGATAAGGGCAGGTGTAGTTAAGGTAAGAGTGGATAAGGGCAGGTGCAGTTAGAGTAATAGGGGATAAGGGCAGGTGCAGTTAGGGTAATAAGGGATAAGGGCAGGTGCAGTTAGGACTAAAAGGGGATAAGGGCAGGTGCAGTTAGGGTAATAGGGGATAAGGGCAGGTGCAGTTAGGGTTAATAGGGGATAAGCGCATGTGCAGTTAGGGTAATAGGAAGATAAGGGCAGGTGCAGTTAAGGTAGGGGATGAGGGCAGGTGCAGTTCAGGTAATAGGGGATAAGGGCAGCTGCAGTTAGGGTTAATAGGGGATAGGGCAGGTGCAGTTAGGTTTAATAGGGGATAAGGGCAGTTAGGGTAATAGGGGATAAGGGCAGGTGCAGTTAGGACTAAAAGGGAATAACGGCAGGTGCCGTTAGGATAATAGGGGATGAGGGCAGGTGTAGTTTAGGTAATAGGGGATAAGGGCAGGTGCAGTTAGGGTTAATAGGGGATGGGGCAGGTGCAGTTGGGGTTAATAGTGGATAAGGGCTGGTGTAGTTAGGGTAATAGGGGATAAGGGCAGGTGCAGTTAAGTTAATAGGGGATAAGGGCAGGTGCAGTTAGGGTAATAGGGGATGTAGGCAGGTGCAGTTAGGGTTTATAGGGGATGGGGCAGCTTCATTTAGGGATAATAAGGGATAAGGGCTGGCACATTTAAGGTAATAGGGGATAACGGCAGGTGCAGTTAAGGTAATAGGGGATAAGGGCAGGTGCAGGTAGGGTTAATAGGGGATGGGGCAGGTGCAGTTAGGGTTAATAGGGGATAAGGGCAGGAGCAGTTAGGGTTAATAGGGGATAAGCGCATGTGCAGTTAGGGTAATAGGAAGATAAGGGCAGGTGCAGTTAAGGTAGGGGATGAGGGCAGGTGCAGTTCAGGTAATAGGGGATAAGGGCAGCTGCAGTTAGGGTTAATAGGGGATAGGGCAGGTGCAGTTAGGTTTAATAGGGGATAAGGGCAGTTAGGGTAATAGGGGATAAGGGCAGGTGCAGTTAGGACTAAAAGGGAATAACGGCAGGTGCTGTTAGGATAATAGGGGATGAGGGCAGGTGTAGTTTAGGTAATAGGGGATAAGGGCAGGTGCAGTTAGGGTTAATAGGGGATGGGGCAGGTGCAGTTGGGGTTAATAGTGGATAAGGGCAGGTGCAGTTAGGGTTAATACGAGATGGGGGTAGGTGCAGTTAGGGTAATAGGGGGTAAGGGCAGGTGCAGTTAGGGTTAATAGGGGATAAGGGCAGGTGCAGTTAGGGTAATAGGGGATGGGGGCAGGTGCAGTTAGGGTAATAGGGGATGGGGGCAGGTGCAGTTCAGGTAATAGGGGAAAAGGGCAGGTGCAGTTAGGGTTAATAGGGGATAAGGGCAGGTGCAGTTAGGGTTAATAGGGGATAAGGGCAGGTGCAGTTAGGGTTAATATGGGATAAGGGCTGGTGTAGTTAGGGTAATAGGGGATAAGGGCAGGTGCAGTTAAGTTAATAGGGGATAAGGGCAGGTGCAGTTAGGGTAATAGGGGATGTAGGCAGGTGCAGTTAGGGTTTATAGGGGATGGGGCAGCTTCATTTAGGGATAATAAGGGATAAGGGCTGGCACATTTAAGGTAATAGGGGATAACGGCAGGTGCAGTTAAGGTAATAGGGGATAAGGGCAGGTGCAGGTAGGGTTAATAGGGGATGGGGCAGGTGCAGTTAGGGTTAATAGGGGATAAGGGCAGGAGCAGTTAGGGTAATAGGGGGTAAGGGCAGGTGCAGTTAGGACTAAAGGGGATAATGGCAGGTGCAGTTAGGGTAATAGGGGCTAAGGGCAGGTGCAGTTAGGGTTAATAGGGGATTGGGCTGGTGTAGTTAGGGTAATAGGGGATAAGGGCCGATGCTTAGGGTAAGGGGGGTTAGGGAAGGTGCTGTTAGGACTAAAAGGGGATAATGGCAGGTGCAATTAGGGTAATAGGGGATAAGGGTGGGTGCAGTTAGGGTTAATAGGGGATAAGGGAAGGTGCAGTTAGGGTAATAGGGGATGAGGGCAGGTGCGGTTAGGGTAATAGGGGATGGGGGCAGGTGCAGTTAGGGTAATAGGGGATAAGGTCATGTGCAGTTAGGGTTAATAGGGGACGGGGCAGGTGCAGTTAGGGTTATTAGGGGATAAGGGCAGGTGCTGTAAGGGTTAATAGGGGATAAGGGCAGGTGCAGTTAGGGTAATAGGGGATGTAGGCAGGTGCAGTTAGGGTTAATAGGGGATAAGGGCAGGTGCAGTAAGGGTAATAGGGGATGGGGGCAGGTGCAGTTCAGGTAATAGGGGATAAGGGCAGGTGCAGTTAGGATTAATAGGGGATGGGGCAGGTGCAGTTAGGGTAATAGGGGATAAGGGCAGGAGCAGTTAGGGTTAATACGAGATAGGGGCAGGTGCAGTTAGGGTTAATAGGGGATAAGGGCAGGTGCAGTTAGGGTAATAGGGAATGGGGGCAGGTGCAGTTAGGGTAATAGGGGATGGGGGCAGGTGCAGTTCAGGTAATAGGGGATAAGGGCAGATGCAGTTAGGGTTAATAGGGGATGGGGCAGGTGTAGTTAGGGTTAATAGGGGATAAGGGCTGGTGCAGTTAGGGTAATAGGAGATAAGGGCAGGTGCAGTTAGGGTTAATAAAAGATAAGGGCTGGTACAGAGGGTAATAGGGGATAAGGGCAGGTGCAGTTAGATATAATAGGGGATAAGGGCAGGTGCAGTTAGTGTAATAGGGGATAAGGGCAGGTGCAGTTAGGGTAATATCGGATAAGGGCTGGTGCAGTTAGGGTAATAGGGGTAAGGACAGGTGCAGTTAGGATTAATAGGGGATGGGGCAGGTGCAGTTAGAGTAATAAGAGTTGCGGGCAGGTGCAGTTAAGGTTAATAGGAGATGGGGCAGGTGCAGTTAGGGTAATAGGGGATAAGGGCTGGTACCGTTAGGGTAATAGGGAATAAGGGCAGGTGCAGTTAGATTAATAGGGGATAAGGGCAGGTGCAGTTATGGTAATCGGGGATAAGGGCAGGTGCAGTTAGGGTAATAGGGGATAAGGGCAGGTGTAGATAGGGTAATAGGGGATAAGGGCAGATGTAGTTAGGGTTAATAGGGGAAAAGGGCAGGTACAGTCAGGGTAATAAGAGATGGGGGCTGGTGCAGTTAGGGTAATAGGGGATAATGGCTGGTGCAGTTAGGGTAATAGGGGATAAGGGCAGGTGCAGTTAGGGTAATAGGAGATAAGGGCAGGTGCAGTTAGGGTAATAGGAGATAAGGGCAGGCGAAGTTAGGGGGATAAGTGGAGGTGTAGATAGGGTAATAGGGGATAAGGGCAGGTGCAGTTAGGGTTAATAGTGTATAAGGTCAGGTGCGGTTAGGGTAATAGGGGAAAAGGGCAGGTGCAGTTAGGGTAATAGGGGATAAGAGCAGGTGCAGTTAGTGATAATAGGGGATAAGGGCAGGTGCAGCTAGGTTAATAGGGGACAAGGGCAGGTGCAGTTAGGGTAATAGGGGATAAGGCCAGGTGCAGTTAGAATAATAGGGGATAAGGGCAGGTGCAGTTAGGTTAATAGGGGATAAGGGCAGGTGCAGTTAGGGTAATAGGGGATAATGGCAGGTGCAGTTAGGGTAATAGGGGATAAGGGCGGGTGCAGTTAGGGTTAATAGGGGATAAGGGAAGGTGCAGTTAGGGTAATAGGGGATGGGGGCAGGTGCAGTTAGGGTAATAGGGGATGGGGGCAGGTGCAGTTAAGGTAATAGGGGATAAGGGCAGGTGCAGTTGCGGTTATTAGGGGATGGAGCAGGTGCAGTTAGGGTTAATAGGGGATAAGGGCAGGTGCAGTTAGGGTAATAGGGGATGTAGGCAGGTGCAGTTAGGTTTAATTGGGGATGGGACAGCTTCCGTAAGGGTTAATAAGGGATAAGGGCTGGTACAGTTAGGGTAATAGGGGATAACGACAGGTGCAGTTAGGGTAATTTTGGATGGGAGCAGGTGCAGTTCAGGTAATAGGGGATAAGGGCAGGTGCAGTTAGGATTAATAGGGGATGGGGCAGGTGCAGTTATGGTTAATACGAGATAGGGGCAGGTGCAGTTAGGGTAATAGGGGATAAGGGCAGGTGCAGTTAGGGTAATAGGGGATAAGGGCGGGTGCAGTTAGGGTTAATAGGGGATAAGGGAAGGTGCAGTTAGGGTAATAGGTGATGGGGGCAGGTGCAGTTAGGGTAATAGGGGATGGGGGCAGGTGCAGTTAAGGTAATAGGGGATAAGGGCAGGTGCAGTTGGGGTTATTAGGGGATGTAGCAGGTGCAGTTAGGGTTAATAGGGGATAAGGGCAGGTGCAGTAAGGGTTAATAGGGGTAAGGGTTGAGGCAGTTAGGGTAATAGGGGATAAAGGCAGGTGCAGTTAGGGTTAATAGGGGATAAGGGCAGGTGCAGTTTGGGTAATAGGGGATGTAGGCAGGTGCAGTTAGGGTTAATTGGGGATGGGACAGCTTCAGTAAGGCTTAATAAGGGATAAGGGCTGGTACAGTTAGGGTAATAGGGGATAACGGCAGGTGCAGTTAGGGTAATTGGGGATGGGGGCAGGTGCAGTTCAGGTAATAGGGGATAAGGGCAGGTGCAGTTAGGATTAATAGGGGATGGGGCAGGTGCAGTTAGGGTTAATACGAGATAGGGGCAGGGGCAGTTAGGGTAATAGGGGATAAGGGCAGGAGCAGTTAGGGTTAATACGAGATAGGGGCAGGTGCAGTTAGGGTTAATAGGGGATAAGGGCAGGTGCAGTTAGGGTAATAGGGAATGGGGGCAGGTGCAGTTAGGGTAATAGGGGATGGGGGCGGGTGCAGTTTAGGTAATAGGGGATAAGGGCAGATGCAGTTAGGGTTAATAGGGGATGGGGCAGGTGTAGTTAGGGTTAATAGGGGATAAGGGCAGGTGCAGTTAGGATTAATAGGGGATAAGGGCTGGTGCAGTTAGGGTAATAGGGGATAAGGGCAGGTGCAGCTAGGGTTAATAAAAGATAAGGGCTGGTACAGATAGTAATAGGGGATAAGGGCAGGTGCAGTTAGAGTTAATAGGGGATAAGAGCAGGTGCTGTTAGTGTAATAGGGGATAAGGGCAGGTGCAGTTAGGGTAATAGGGGATAAGGGCTGGTGCAGTTAGGGTAATAGGGGTAAGGACAGGTGCAGTTAGGATTAATAGGGGATGGGGCAGGTGCAGTTAGGGTAATAAGAGATGTGGGCAGTTGCAGTTAGGGTTAATAGGAGATGGGGGCAGGTGCAGTTAGGGTAATAGGGGATAAGTGCAGGTGCAGTTAGGGTTAATAGGGGATAAGGGCAGGTGCGGTTAGGGTAATAGGGGATAAGGGCATGTGCAGTTAGGGTTAATAAGGGATAAGGGCTGGTACAGTTAGGGTAATAGGGGATAAGGGCAGGTGCAGTTAGATTAATAGGGGATAAGGGCAGGTGCACTTATGGTAATAGGGGATAAGGGCAGGAGCAGTTAGGGTAATAGGGGATAAGGGCAAATGCAGTTAGGGTTAATAGGGAAAAGGGCAGGTACAGTCAGGGTAATAAGAGATGGGGGCTGGTGCAGTTAAGGTAATATGGGGTAAGGGCAAGTGCAGTTAGATTAATAGGGGATAAGGGCAGGTGCAGTTAGGGTAATAGGAGATAAGGGCAGGCGAAGTTAGGGGGATAAGTGGAGGTGTAGATAGGGTAATAGGGGATAAGGGTAGGTGCAGTTAAGGTTAATAGTGTATAAGGGCAGGTGCGGTTAGGGTAATAGAGGAAAAGGGCAGGTGCAGTTAGTGTAATAGGGGATAAGGGCAGGTGCAGTTAGGGTTAATAGGGGATAAGGGCAGGTGCAGTTAGGTTTAATAGGGGATAAGGGCAGGTGCTGTTAGGGTAATAGGGGATGGGGCAGCTTCAGTTAGGGTTAATAAGGGATAAGGGCTGGTACCGTTAGGGTAATAGGGGATAAGGGCAGGTGCAGTTAGGGTTAATAGTGTATAACTAGTGTATAACTAATAGGGTTAATAGTGTATATAGTTATGATTCAGATAGAACATACAACTTTAAAAAACTTCCCAATTTACTTTTATTATCTATTTTACTTAATTCTCAATATATTCTTTGTTGAAAAGCATATCCAAATTGGCTGAGTAGCTGCTGATTGGTGGCTGCCTCGTGTGATTGCACATTTGCATTGCTATTTCTTCAACAAAGGATATCTATATATTATATATTATCTATATTATACCTAATACAGAGTTACCATCTCATGTATATAATACAGTTTATTGTTATACATAATACAGAGTTACCATCTCATGTATATACTGTATATAATACAGTTTATTGTTATACCTAATACAGAGTTACCATCTCATGTATATACTGTATATAATACAGTTTATTGTTATACCTAATACAGAGTTACCATCTCATGTATATAATACAGTTTATTGTTATACCTAATACAGAGTTACCATCTCATGTATATACTGTATATAATACAGTTTATTGTTATACCTAATTGTCAGAGTATATGAATATTATGATGAATATTACATATGTGTACATATATATATATATATATATATATATATATATATATGTATATTTTATACACTGTATATGTTAGATGAGACCTCAGGATTAATTGAACATGAGTTTGTTGAACACAGCTTCTAATACACGTCTATCAGGATTGACGATCAGTAGAGCCTTTTTGAAGCACGACCCCTGTAGTGTAAAACACACAAACATTTCTTTTCTAAAGGAAATAGCTCAGTGACCCTATTCATTTGACTATATATATGCAGATTTTTATAACTTCAGAACATTTGGTGAGGTGAGAAAAGAATGTGTTCAAGGACCCCTTTGGAATTTGACACGTGTGATACAACAGTTCTATCTCACTGAATCTCTATTTGAAGACGTACTGCAAAACACAATTAAAATTAAATACATTTTGCAAGGGGAACAATGCCAGTTTTCCATATATGTTTAGAATGGTTCATGATATATATATTGAAATTAAACACATTGTATTAAATAGATAATTGCTGCAGGGGATATTTATATAGGAAATAAATTCAGATATACATAGAAATGATATATATGTTTTGAAAACATAAAAGATCTTACTTAGCCTCTGTGTTTTTAAGAATATAAATAAATACTTATGGACCATACACATATTAATGCTTGGATCATCTCTAATAATTATTTCTATTTTTATTGCAGACAACCATTGGTCATAAGCATCAATCTATGCACTTAGAAAGAGACGGAATGCCGCATGAAATGAATTAAGTCATATCATATAAACGTGCAAATAAATGTTTATAAAGTTTCACATACATCTTTTAAAATATAGTGAGATGAAAATATGGAAGTTACTTTGATGTGATATGACTATGAGATATATATTTGATGTGATATAACTATGAAATATAAGTTATTTTAATATAATGCTAGATGTATTTGATGTTTCATATCAAAATGATCAGAAAATTAATTAAGATATAACTTATCCAAAACAAATATTGTGAATAGTTGTTGCAGTAAATTATGATAAAATGAATAACCATTTAATAGAAATACTGATTTAAGTTTATTCAAATGTTGCTATGTATGTTTGTAATGATGCCACCCAGTGTTGCCATGAGAGAACTACAGCCAGAAAGCTTTTTGGCTGTTGGAAATGGGATATTCAGATTATCCAATAGAGGGACAAGGTTTCGAAGGGCCACCCATATTTCACACCTATGATTAGACTAATAAGTTGATGCAGAAGGAAGGAGACAGTGGTCTAGAGAGTTTTTGAACTGACTGAAAACTGTTTTGCGTGGGACACAGTCAAACTACAAAAACAAAGTGGGCCATATTTCTCCTATTCCATTGCAATTACACTTATTTTATATGAGGTGTGAAATTGGATCCGTTGCAAAAACTGGGAACTGGATTGCTGTTATTTGGTGATGTATATAAAAGTTTTATTATAAGATAAGTTATATGCATAGTCAATTTGTATTTAATAGATTTAAAGAAACAGTGTGTTTAGTTAGCATTTCACAGCCTATATATATATATATATATATTGTTTAAATCTGTATCTGATTGACCAAGTAACTCATCTATGCAAGTTCTGATATTGTCAGTTAATTTTGTATTAGGATAAATTGCAGTTAAATAGCAGAATATATATATTATCCTATTGTTTTATAAACACTGTTTAGAATTGTATTGCTTGGATGTTAAAGGTTTTTAGTCCCATTGTGTTAAATAAATAAAAGGCTGAATTGTGAAGGTATATCTTTCTGGGTTTTGTAAGAAGGATAGCATATCTTAAGAGTTGGTTTTAACGCATATAAATTTTGTTTCATTTCCTTTTATTGCAAATATACTTCAATATGTTTATGGATATTAACTAAATAAAAGAATTCAGATATTTATATTAATTGTATGGTCTAGTAGGTGCATGGTTGATAAGGGTTTCTATTTCTTTGTATTGTGTTTATAACCCTGCCATAAACTTATATATATTATTTGGATAGCACTGCTAAGATTTTCATAAATATACTGACATAATAATTGGAGGCACTGTTCTGAAATTTAATAATATCCATCATAATTGATATAATATATTTGTAAGTAAATAGAAATTATTATAAAAGAGAAAAAAAAATAAAAATTCATATTTCGATATTAATATTTTAAAGATATAATTTTTTTTGAAAGGTTGAAATATTAATTTTCATATTTCGAGATTGACATTAATATCTTGAAATATTATTAAAGATTAATTTTGGAAAATTAATAAAAATATTAATTTTTCATATTTCAAAATTAATCAAAAATATTGATTTTTCATATTTTCAAAGTTAATCAAAAATATTAATTTTTCATATTTCGGAATATTAATTTTTCATATTTCAAAATTAATAATATTTTTTTGAAATATAAAATTTTTCTCTCTTTTTATTGGCAAAAATTGTATTAGCGTTTTAGTTTAACTAAGTACTAAACCAATATAATAATGTCTGTAGCCAGAAGTGACTCATTTAATTCTATACATAGCGATGAAATTGGTCCCATTACAATACCCATTACTAAAGGTCAGGTCCTTAAGAAAGATATCTTAAGTTACCTTAAAGGGAAGTTTAATATTGCGGGTGAATTAAATGATTTTATGGATATGCTTGAAACTAGGGCTAAAAATATTACCGTTAATAATAATATGTGGAATGAAGAGAATGAATTCTTCCAGGAATTATTAATGATTAATCAATGCAAAGATCCCAAAAAGCGAGAAGAACTAATACTAAAATCTTGGCCCCTTTTAATATGCATAATTGACGAAATGTCGTTTTGTGTCACAGACAAACGATTGCAAATACAGGAGCTAGAAAATAGTATTCGTTCCTCGCGCAGACGCGAAGAGGGTTTAAAAATAGCCAAAAATAAAATGGATGAATTTGCCCAAAACCTAGCCACCTTAGATAAGCACAATATGGACTTAATCGCGCAGATACAAGATTTAAATAAACAGCTTGCGCAAAGCCAGAGAGAATTAAGCGATTTAAAAAGGTCATATCGCCATAATGAAAACCCCTATATTAGCAGTGAGAATAATGCAGATAATGCTAACTCCTTTAGCGAACGCGTTAGGGACGAGGTACGAAAATATATAGAACAACATAGACAAATGACCCCTAACGGGTCAGAAGTAGATTTCCCAAATAGACAATCCCCTCAGGATGTAAATCCAGAGGACAGCTGTAGTGCAGCTGATGCGGGGGAGGGAAACTCTAACAGAGAATCCCAAAATAAGTCTGATAAAGTCTATGATTCCCATAAAATAATCACCTTCGTACAACGCGCAGTACCTATATTCTACAATAAGGGAACAACATCTGTAATTGATCATTTACAGGCTTTTGAAAATGCGTTAGCTATAATGAATGTTACAAGTGAGAAATTGAAAATTGAATTTCTGCCTTGGGTATTTGACAGTAAGCATCACAAATTCTTTGTTTCACTAAAGGATATGAATATTCATTCCTGGAATGGGGTAAAACAACAATGCAGAAAAGAATTCGGGCAATATCGCACTAAAACTGCCGCGAAAATAGCGGTATATGGTTTAAAGTGTCGTGCAAATCAGAGTCCAGTCGAATTCCTTTCTGTATTGAAAAATGCGTACAGTATGGCTGAAGATAATCCCAGATTTGATGGCTCAGAATTTGTAAATTTATTTTTTGAAGCATTGCCTACACCCATCAAAATCAACTTAGCTAGAGATTTTGATGAGGACTGCTCATTGGAATGGCTGATCAAAGAGAGTACGACGTTATACTCTATTCAGCAGTCCAGTGAGCAGGGGGTTAAAAAGGAGTCAAAACCCAAAATTGTGGCAGAAACTAGGGTGTCACCTAGCCCCCTCAATTTGGAGTCTAACAAGAGGACTTATGCAGAGGTGGCCAGTCAAAACAGGCCATCTCCACAGAGGTTTAATTCTGCCCCTCCCCCTACACAGGTTGAGGCGCAGGGAGACTATAACCAAAGTGGGGGACATAATCAGGTGAATAATTACTCACAAAGAGAATACTCACCAAATAATTGGTATCCGCGCAAGGGTAGATACAATAGACGGCGAAGATATTCTCAGGGTAACCAGACACCCCAGGTATATAATGCTCCCCAAAGTACTAATGCTGAACAAGCTGAACCCCAGGGGCAACCACGCCAGAATAGAAATAGTGGCCCTGATTCTGAGGGAACCCAATGGTCCAGGAATCAGTACAATGGGGCACCAAGAGATAGGCCCAGGGGTAGAGGTAACTTGTACAATCAGGTAGATATGCTGTTTACCCAATTAAATCGGTTGAGCGAACAAATCGCTAATATGAGTCAAAAATCTACGGCTCAGCAACCGAACAATACTTTTTTAGGGGTACAGCCAGTGGTCAGCAGTGGACCACAGGCACAGTCATAAATACTGCAGTATCACCTGAAGGGGAGGGGAGAGATATACAAAATGTAGTAATAAATATCAATGATACTAATCATGTTATCTCCCCACAGACCGGAAACGGACAAATTAGCTGTGACAATGAGCGACATCAGCCGGGAAAAATTAACCAAACTTTTCCTCTGCAGTGTTCTCTTAACATTATTTCCACAGATGCAGTACACAAGAACCCAGCTGACCTTGTCATAGGGGAAACAGGTAGGTATGAAATTTCCTCTGCATCGAATGACACAGCGGATCCAGGTAAAACGTGGCGAAGCCCACAGATGTACAAGAATGCAAATTTTATGTGTGAAATGATAGAAACTGCAGGAAGATATTATGTACTAGTTGAGCTGCAAGATTCAGTCTCCAACCCTATCAGGGGATTAATTGACACTGGGTCACAGGCAACTATCTTATCCCACAGGTACTACACACAGCTAAATGAGCTAACACCCCACAAACCCAAAATAAGAGAATTTGACGGTTCTCTAATAGGTGTTGGGGGTGACTCCCTAAAAGTCTACGGTACTGCCTGGTTAAAATTTAAATTGGGGAACAGGGTCATAAGACACCCTGTCATTATAGTGGATCTGCCAACTGATCGTTTAATTATTGGTAGTGATCTCCTGAAACGATTAAGCACCATAATTGATTGCATAAATAATGTAATTTGGTCGCAAGTTAAACGGCCTATCAATTATGAAAAATCTGGTATATCTCGCACCCGACACAGCTGTCACGTGGTGGAAGAGAAACCAGATGCTGTGGAGATTCATTTCAGGAATAACTCTATACCTGAAATCACTATTCTACAAATAGATGATCAGACTCCTTTTAGTGGCTCTGATGGTAATACTTTTAAAATTTCGCCTGGAAAGATAGCGAACATTTCCCTAGATGGCGATGTATTAACCATATCACTCCACAAGGGGGATCATAAAATCCCTAAGGGGGGAGGCCACGCTCAATACCTCACAGGGATTGAGAGAGTTAAAGAGGATCTATTTATCCCTATACAAGTGCATGACCTTGGTAAAACCAAGTATGCTAAAATAAACTTAAAACAGGAAGCTAGCTATATAAGCAAAGGCTTATTAGCGCAGATAGCTGAACCTAAAGTGATTAAATATCTTTCTCCCCAAGACCACAATGTCAGCAACCTGGATGACAGGTTTGAAAGCTATAACATCACAGCTAAGTGCTTATTATCTATCTCTATAGGAAATAAGTCAGTGAAGCACCTGTTTTTAGTTTTAAATACTCCCCATAATCAAATATACATTGGCAATGATATCTTACATAGATATGCCATACAAATAGATTTAATTAATTCTTGCCTCTGGAGCAGGCTAAAGGGGGACCCTGAAGTATTTCAGGATGAAAATGCAGCCCTGAAATCAAACCAGCAATTGCCATATGCTGTGAATATGCAGGTATCTAGCGATGTTATAATTCCTGCTGGGGCTGATAAATTTCTTTTACCCTTACAGGTAAAGAGAGGTCAGAAATTAAAAACTTCTGAAACACTGATTTGCCTCTCCCATAGAATACAAAATCTGGGTGTCACAGTAACCTACACCCCTATGGTGAATATTGGAACTGTTCCAATACATATTATTGTGCATAACATGACCCCACAGGATATAACCTTATCCAAGGGAACTACCATAGGATATGCACTGGAATCAAGTTATTACACTTTTGGATTCCAGAATAATGTAATTGGGCTAATACCTGAAGGATACTTAACTGAAGAACAATTAATAGAACAATCCTTTGCATCTATGCCAGAGGGTCTATTTAATATTCAGTCCATTTATCCCTTCAGCTCAGAGGAAGGCATCTGTAAAATTGAAGAAGCCTCTCTAGTGTTTGATCAGCCAATCAAACAGCAAGATTACCCCAATACCCAGAGTCATGGGAGCAATATAAACTATAATCAAGGGGATCTCACCTCTAGATTGGAAGAAGCCTATGAAATAGGACAGCCTGAAATCTTTCCAGGATTTCAGCAAATAGTCAAAGAGCAAATATCCTTAGCTAATGGCTGTTCCAGCGATGACGAACGCCAACAGCTGCGAGAACTCCTAATGGAGTACAAGGATATTTTCGCTAAGGATTCTTATGACTGTGGTACTACAGACTTGCACATTGCAAGAATACAAACAGATCCTAATGCGCCACCTGTATTTGTCAAACAATACAGACTTCCCTTAGCCTCATATGATTCTCTTGCAGAGATCATAAGGAATTTGGAAGAAAGAGGTATTATCAGACAGGTGCACAGCTCTTATAATAATCCTATTCTAGGTGTCCTTAAGCCCAATGGACAATGGCGTTTGTGTGCTGACTTAAGACAGCTAAACAAACGAGTATACATGTCTGGCTGGCCTGTACCATACATTGACCAGTGCCTAGCACAAATGCAGGGATCCAAAATATTCACTGCCATTGATTGTGCACAGGGATATTGGACCATAAAGGTACATGAGGAGGACCAGTATAAGCTGGCATTCTCTTTCCAAAAGGTCCAATATGCATTCCAGAGACTTCCATTTGGATACATAAATTCTGGACATGAATTTGCTGTATTCATGCATAAGGCTATGCCTGATGCACTGGAAAGGGGGACCTTATCTTATGTTGATGATGTTTTAATCAAAAGCACAGACTTTGAAAAACACATCGCAGAGCTTAAACACGTCCTCAGCCAACTTAAAAGGGCAGGTGTAAAATTATCCCTACAAAAAGCTCAATGGTGCCGCACTCGTGTAAACTTCTTGGGACATGAAGTTACCTCTGAAGGATTAAATCCCCAAAAGAAAAAGGTGGAAGCTATAGTGAATTCTAAAAACCCAACTAACTTAAAGGAATTGAGATCATTCCTGGGTATGACGAATTATTCTCGCAAATTCATTGATAATTATGCGGAATTAGCTAAACCACTACTACTTCTTCTAAAGAAAGATGTGAAATGGCACTGGAGTGAGTTTCAAGAGACAGCCATCAGAGAGCTGAAGAGAAAACTCACTCAAGCACCTTGCTTAGCGTACCCTGAAGGTGGCAAACCTTTCTTCTTAGAGACAGGTTACACAGATATAAGCATGAGTGCTGTGTTATACCAAAAGCATGATAATTTGAACAAAGCCATTGCTTATGCGAGCAAAAATCTATCCCCAGTAGAAATAAAATTTAGCGATTGCGAAAAAGCCCTCTTATCTACTGTATGGGCTCTACAAAATTTCCGCAGCTATATACAGGGCGAGAAAATTATTGTAGAAACGGCCCACCAGCCTTTGCTATATTTGCAAAGTGAGAGAATAAGAGATGGGAATTTGTCTAATAGCCGCATAACAGCGTGGACTCTTTCCTTGCAAGGCTGGCCACTAGAAATTCGCTACAAGCAGAATAAAAAGAATCCAGTCGCACAAGGGCTTGCTGAGCTCCACGACTGTACTGCTAGAGATCCTGGGGAAGAATTATCAGAAGATGATTTTCTGGAGGAACAATTGCTTTCCCCATATAAAATGTACAATGAGGACCATTGTCAAACATTACCTTGGGTATATGTTGATGGTTGTTCTTACCATGCCACTATTGATAATGAGCGCAGATTAGTCACTGGCATTGGTATAACGGGGGCAAATGGATTCCCAAATATATCTATAGGTTTCGACATTGGACCAAGATCCAGTCAAGTTGCAGAACTCACTGCTGTTTTCAAAACCATTGAAATGGCTATTGAACATGGTATTCATGAATTTGTGATCATAACTGACTCAAATTATGTGCGTGACAGTTTTGTTGAATACCTGCCAACTTGGAAAAGAAATGGCATGCAGAAAAGCAATAACAAACCAGTCAAGCATGGCAAGTTGTTCTGCGAGATTGATAATCTGGTAGTATCCAATGACTTAACCATACACTGGAAAAAGACCAAGGGTCATTCCAGAGTTTTAGGTCCTGATAAGGAAGGCAATGACCTTGCGGATTCATTAGCCAAACAAGGAGCCATAACTGGAGAACTCCTTAATATTGACCATTTAATGGGTGCAATTCAGGTAGAAGCCATTACCAGAAACCAGGCAAAACAACAGAGTGAGCCTAACTTGGTACAATGGAGTCAGGATTCTCCTAGTGAGGACCTGATCACTAGTCAAAAAGAAGACCCCATTGTAGGCATCTTCTATAAACACATAGAAGATCCTGAAAGCAACCCCATCTCAAAAGATGATTGTATTGGCAAAGAAGATCTGAGAATCTTAATAAAATCTAAATCACAATTCAAATTACAGGATGGTTTGTTAATTAGAACCTCCAAAACTGGCATCCAGCAGTGGGTAGTACCCACCAAGTTCAGAGGTCTAATGCTTCAACATGCCCATGATGCTCCCACATCTGGTCATCGCGGTGCCAAACTCACGTATGAAATATTGCGTGATTATGCTTTTTGGCCACACATGTTGAAAGATGTTCAAACCTACTGTCAAGGGTGTTTAATCTGTCCACAGTTCCAACCCACTGCACCAACGCATAGAGCGCCATTGCAGAAGAGGGGGATGGTAATGCCATGGTCAGATATACAAATTGATTTTATCGGTCCAGTAACAAGATCATCAAGAGGTAACAAGTACATGTTAACAGTGACATGCCTGTTCACTAAATGGGTAGAGTGCATTAGTGCACCTAACAATAGTGCTGAAACATGTGCAGCATTGCTCATCAACCATGTATTTTCCAGATTTGGTTTGCCCCAAAGAATCGAATCAGATCGGGGGACCCACTTCACTAGCGAAGTGATGACAAAAATGTGGAAAATACTAGGGGTTAAAAGAAAGCTCCATATTGCTTATAGAGCTGCCTCAAGTGGTGGTGTAGAGCGTTACAACCAGTCCATTGTTAAAATCCTCAAAAAGTTTGTGAGTGAAACAGGTAAAGACTGGGATATAAAACTACCTCTAGTCTTAATGGCATTAAGGGCAACTCCAAGTAGTGCTACCAAGATGTCACCTTTTGAGCTGATGACTGGTAGAAGAATGGTTCTACCTCAGCACCTGCTGTACCGTACATCAGACCAAAATTTGATAAACGCTGCCAATACACATCAATATGTGGAAAACTTAAGAAAGCACCTGCAATATGCCTTTGCATTTGCTCAAAGGAATTTAGAAAGAGCCGCAACTGCCACTAAAACCTATTATGATCTCAAAACATCCAAAAAGGAATATGAAATAAATGATAAAGTTTATCTTTATAACTTTGGAAGAGATCAGGTTAGGGAGAAGAAATTTCTTCCCTCATGGAAAGGTCCTTTCGTCATTACTGACAAAATATCTCCAGTGGCCTATAAAATACGGATCCCCAAAAATGAAAGTTTCATAGATAAATGGGTCCATATCAATCAATTGCGAGCGTGTCATCCCAGATCCCAACTACAAGTCATAGAGGGAGAATGAAGTGTCATATCCCCAAATGCACTAAAGACATACTGTAATTTAAAGATGCCTAACTGATAAACATGAAAGCTCAAAATAACAAACTTTCTTCATAAGAGACTGTCTATGAGGTATACGGTTGATCCTCATCAAATACCACTGACTTTAAGCCAATTCAAATACATGTGTCCTACATCTATTTGAAGTTGGAAGGGGGATTTATGTCAGAGTATATGAATATTATGATGAATATTACATATGTGTACATATATATATATATATATATATATATATATATATATATATATATATATATATATATATGTATATTTTATACACTGTTTATGTTAGATGAGACCTCAGGATTAATTGAACATGAGTTTGTTGAACACAGCTTCTAATACACGTCTATCAGGATTGACGATCAGTAGAGCCTTTTTGAAGCACGACCCCTGTAGTGTAAAACACACAAACATTTCTTTTCTAAAGGAAATAGCTCAGTGACCCTATTCATTTGACTATATATATGCAGATTTTTATAACTTCAGAACATTTGGTGAGGTGAGAAAAGAATGTGTTCAAGGACCCCTTTGGAATTTGACACGTGTGATACAACAGTTCTATCTCACTGAATCTCTATTTGAAGACGTACTGCAAAACACAATTAAAATTAAATACATTTTGCAAGGCGAACAATGCCAGTTTTCCATGTATGTTTAGAATGGTTCATGATATATATATTGAAATTAAACACATTGTATTAAATAGATAATTGCTGCAGGGGATATTTATATAGGAAATAAATTCAGATATACATAGAAATGATATATATGTTTTGAAAACATAAAAGATCTTACTTAGCCTCTGTGTTTTTAAGAATATAAATAAATACTTATGGACCATACACATATTAATGCTTGGATCATCTCTAATAATTATTTCTATTTTTATTGCAGACAACCATTGGTCATAAGCATCAATCTATGCACTTAGAAAGAGACGGAATGCCGCATGAAATGAATTAAGTCATATCATATAAACGTGCAAATAAATGTTTATAAAGTTTCACATACATCTTTTAAAATATAGTGAGATGAAAATATGGAAGTTACTTTGATGTGATATGACTATGAGATATATATTTGATGTGATATAACTATGAAATATAAGTTATTTTAATATAATGCTAGATGTATTTGATGTTTCATATCAAAATGATCAGAAAATTAATTAAGATATAACTTATCCAAAACAAATATTGTGAATAGTTGTTGCAGTAAATTATGATAAAATGAATAACCATTTAATAGAAATACTGATTTAAGTTGATTCAAATGTTGCTATGTATGTTTGTAATGATGCCACCCAGTGTTGCCATGAGAGAACTACAGCCAGAAAGCTTTTTGGCTGTTGGAAATGGGATATTCAGATTATCCAATAGAGGGACAAGGTTTCGAAGGGCCACCCATATTTCACACCTATGATTAGACTAATAAGTTGATGCAGAAGGAAGGAGACAGTGGTCTAGAGAGTTTTTGAACTGACTGAAAACTGTTTTGCGTGGGACACAGTCAAACTACAAAAACAAAGTGGGCCATATTTCTCCTATTCCATTGCAATTACACTTATTTTATATGAGGTGTGAAATTGGATCCGTTGCAAAAACTGGGAACTGGATTGCTGTTATTTGGTGATGTATATAAAAGTTTTATTATAAGATAAGTTATATGCATAGTCAATTTGTATTTAATAGATTTAAAGAAACAGTGTGTTTAGTTAGCATTTCACAGCCTATATATATATATATATATATATATTGTTTAAATCTGTATCTGATTGACCAAGTAACTCATCTATGCAAGTTCTGATATTGTCAGTTAATTTTGTATTAGGATAAATTGCAGTTAAATAGCAGAATATATATATTATCCTATTGTTTTATAAACACTGTTTAGAATTGTATTGCTTGGATGTTAAAGGTTTTTAGTCCCATTGTGTTAAATAAATAAAAGGCTGAATTGTGAAGGTATATCTTTCTGGGTTTTGTAAGAAGGATAGCATATCTTAAGAGTTGGTTTTAACGCATATAAATTTTGTTTCATTTCCTTTTATTGCAAATATACTTCAATATGTTTATGGATATTAACTAAATAAAAGAATTCAGATATTTATATTAATTGTATGGTCTAGTAGGTGCATGGTTGATAAGGGTTTCTATTTCTTTGTATTGTGTTTATAACCCTGCCATAAACTTATATATATTATTTGGATAGCACTGCTAAGATTTTCATAAATATACTGACATAATACACAGTTACCATCTCATGTATATACTGTATATAATACAGTTTATTGTTATACCTAATACAGTTACCATATCATGTATATACTGTATATAATACAGTTTATTGTTATATCTAATGCAGAGTTACCATCTCATGTATATACTGTATATAATACAGTTTATTGTTATACCTAATACAGCGTTACCATCTCATGTATATACTGTATATAATACAGTTTATTGTTATACCTAATACACAGTTACCATCTCATGTATATACTGTATATAATACAGTTTATTGTTATACCTAATACACAGTTACCATCTCATGTATATAATGTATATAATACAGTTTATTGTTATACCTAATACACAGTTACCATCTCATGTATATACTGTATATAATACAGTTTATTGTTATACCTAATACAGAGTTACCATCTCATGTATATACTGTATATAATACAGTTTATTGTTATACCTAATACACAGTTACCATCTCATGTATATACTGTATATAATACAGTTTATTGTTATACCTTATACAGAGTTACCATCTCATGTATATACTGTATATAATACAGTTTATTGTTATACCTAATACAGAGTTATCATCTCATGTATATACTGTATATAATACAGTTTATTGTTATACCTAATACAGAGTTATCATCTCATGTATATACTGTATATAATACAGTTTATTGTTATACCTAATACACAGTTACCATCTCATGTATATACTGTATATAATACAGTTTATTGTTATACCTTATACAGAGTTACCATCTCATGTATATACTGTATATAATACAGTTTATTGTTATACCTAATACAGAGTTATCATCTCATGTATATACTGTATATAATACAGTTTATTGTTATACCTAATACAGAGTTACCATCTCATGTATATACTGTATATAATATAGTTTATTGTTATACCTAATACAGAGTTACCATCTCATGTGTATACTGTATATAATACAGTTTATTGTTATACCTAATACAAAGTTACCATCTCATGTATATACTGTATATAATACAGTTTATTGTTATACCTAATACAGAGTTACCATCTCATGTATATAATACAGTTTATTGTTATACCTAATACACAGTTACCATCTCATGTATATACTGCATATATAACACAGTTTATTGTTATACCTTATACAGAGTTACCATCTCATGTGTATACTGTATATAATACAGTTTATTGTTATACCTAATACAGAGTTACCATCTCATGTATATACTGTATATAATACAGTTTATTGTTATACCTAATACAGAGTTACCATCTCATGTATATACTGTATATAATACAGTTTATTGTTATACCTAATACACAGTTACCATCTCATGTATATAATACAGTTTATTGTTATACCTAATACAGAGTTACCATCTCATGTATATAATACAGTTTATTGTTATACCTAATACACAGTTACCATCTCATGTATATACTGTATATAATACAGTTTATTGTTATACCTAATACACAGTTACCATCTCATGTATATAATACAGTTTATTGTTATACCTAATACACAGTTACCATCTCATGTATATAATACAGTTTATTGTTATACCTAATACACAGTTACCATCTCATGTATATAATACAGTTTATTGTTATACCTAATACACAGTTACCATCTCATGTATATAATACAGTTTATTGTTATACCTAATACAGAGTTACCATCTCATGTATATACTGTATATAATACAGTTTATTGTTATACCTAATACACAGTTACCATCTCATGTATATACTGTATATAATACAGTTTATTGTTATACCTAATACAGAGTTACCATCTCATGTATATACTGTATATAATACAGTTTATTGTTATACCTAATACACAGTTACCATCTCATGTATATACTGTATATAATACAGTTTATTGTTATACCTAATACAGAGTTACCATCTCATGTATATACTGTATATAATACAGTTTATTGTTATACCTAATACACAGTTACCATCTCATGTATATACTGTATATAATACAGTTTATTGTTATACCTAATACAGAGTTACCATCTCATGTATATACTGTATATAATACAGTTTATTGTTATACCTAATACACAGTTACCATCTCATGTATATACTGTATATAATACAGTTTATTGTTATACCTTATACAGAGTTACAATCTCATGTATATAATACAGTTTATTGTTATACCTAATACAGAGTTACCATCTCATGTATATACTGTATATAATACAGTTTATTGTTATACCTAATACACAGTTACCATCTCATGTATATACTGTATATAATACAGTTTATTGTTATACCTAATACAGAGTTACCATCTCATGTATATACTGTATATAATACAGTTTATTGTTATACCTAATACAGAGTTACCATCTCATGTATATACTGTATATAATACAGTTTATTGTTATACCTAATACAGAGTTACCATCTCATGTATTTACTGTATATAATACAGTTTATTGTTATACCTAATACACAGTTACCATCTCATGTATATACTGTATATAATACAGTTTATTGTTATACCTAATACAGTTACCATCTCATGTATATACTGTATATAATAAAGTTTATTGTTATACCTAATACACAGTTACCATCTCATGTATATAATACAGTTTATTGTTATACCTAATACAGAGTTACCATCTCATGTATATACTGTATATAATACACTTTATTGTTATACCTAATACAGAGTTACCATCTCATGTATATACTGTATATAATACAGTTTATTGTTATACCTAATACAGAGTTACCATCTCATGTATATACTGTATATAATACAGTTTATTGTTATACCTAATACAGTTACCATCTCATGTATATACTGTATATAATACAGTTTATTGTTATACCTAATACACAGTTACCATCTCATGTATATACTGTATATAATACAGTGTAATGTTATACCTAATACACAGTTACCATCTCATGTATATACTGTATATAATACAGTTTATTGTTATACCTAATACAGAGTTACCATCTCATGTATATACTGTATATAATACAGTTTCTTGTTATACCTAATACAGAGTTACCATCTCATGTATATACTGTATGTAATACAGTTTATTGTTATACCTAATACAGAGGTACCATCTCATGTATATACTGTATATAATACAGTTTATTGTTATACCTAATACAGAGTTACCATCTCATGTATATACTGTATATAATACAGTTTATTGTTATACCTAATACAGAGTTACCATCTCATGTATATACTGTATATAATACAGTTTATTGTTATACCTAATACAGAGTTACCATCTCATGTATATACTGTATATAATACAGTTTCTTGTTATACCTAATACAGAGTTACCATCTCATGTATATACTGTATATAATACAGTTTATTGTTATACCTAATACAGAGGTACCATCTCATGTATATACTGTATATAATACAGTTTATTGTTATACCTAATACAGAGTTACCATCTCATGTATATACTGTATATAATACAGTTTATTGTTATACCTAATACAGAGTTACCATCTCATGTATATACTGTATATAATACAGTTTATTGTTATACCTAATACAGAGTACCATCTCATGTATATACTGTATATAATACAGTTTATTGTTATACCTAATACAGAGTTACCATCTCATGTATATACTGTATATAATACAGTTTATTGTTATACCTAATACAGTTATCATCTCATGTATATACTGTATATAATACAGTTTATTGTTATACCTAATACAGAGTTACCATCTCATGTATATACTGTATATAATACACTTTATTGTTATACCTAATACAGAGTTACCATCTCATGTATATACTGTATATAATACAGGCTTATTGTTATACCTAATACAGAAGTTACCATCTCATGTATATACTGTATATAATACAGTTTATTGTTATACCTTATACAGAGGTACCATCTCATGTATATACTGTATTATAATACAAGGCTTATTGTTATACCTAATACAGAGTTACTATCTCATGTATATACTGTATATAATACAGTTTTGTTATCCTAATACAGAGTTACCCATCTCATGTATATACTGTATATAATACAGTTATTGTTATACCTAATACAGAGTTACCATCTCATGTATATACGGTATATAATACAGTTATTGTTATACCTAATACAGAGTTACCATCTCATGTATATACTGTATATAATACAGTTTATTGTTATACCTAATACAGAGGTTACCATCTCATGTATATACTGTATATAACAGTTTAAAGTTGTTATACCTAATACAGAGTTACCATCTCATGTATATACTGTATATAATACAGTTTATTGTTATACCTAATACAGAGTTACCATCTCATGTATATACTGTATATAATACAGTTTATTGTTATACCTAATACAGAGTTACCATCTCATGTATATACTGTATATAATACAGTTTATTGTTATACCTAATGCAGAGTTACTATCTCAGGTATATACTGTATATAATACAGTTTATTGTTATACCTAATACACAGTTACCATCTCATGTATATACTGTATATAATACAGTTTATTGTTATACCTAATACAGAGTTACCATCTCATGTATATACTGTATATAATACAGTTTATTGTTATACCTTATACAGAGTTACCATCTCATGTATATACTCTATATAATACAGTTTATTGTTATACCTAATACAGAGTTACCATCTCATGTATATACTGTATATAATACAGTTTATTGTTATACCTAATACAGAGTTACCATCTCATGTATATACTGTATATAATACAGTTTATTGTTATACCTAATACAGAGTTACCATCTCATGTATATACTGTATATAATACAGTTTATTGTTATACCTAATACAGAGTTACCATCTCATGTATATACTGTATATAATACAGTTTATTGTTATACCTAATACAGAGTTACCATCTCATGTATATACTGTATATAATACAGTTTATTGTTATACCTAATACAGAGTTACCATCTCATGTATATACTGTATATAATACATATTATTGTTATGCCTAATACAGAGTTACCATCTCATGTATATACTGTATATAATACAGTTTATTGCTATACCTAATACAGTTACCATCTCATGTATATACTGTATATAATACAGTTTATTGTTATACCTAATACAGAGTTACCATCTCATGTATATACTGTATATAATACAGTTTATTGTTATACCTAATACAGAGTTACCATCTCATGTATATACTGTATATAATACAGTTTATTATTATACCTAATACAGAGTTACCATCTCATGTATATACTGTATATAATACAGTTTATTGTTATACCTAATACAGAGTTATCATCTCATGTATATACTGTATATAATACAGTTTATTGTTATACCTAATACAGAGTTACCATCTCATGTATATACTGTATATAATACAGTTTATTGTTATACCTAATACATAGTTACCATCTCATGTATATACTGTATATAATACAGTTTATTGTTATACCTAATACATAGTTACCATCTCATGTATATAATACAGTTTATTGTTATACCTAATACAGAGTTACCATCTCATGTATATAATACAGTTTATTGTTATACCTAATACACAGTTACCATCTCATGTATATACTGTATATAATACATATTATTGTTATACCTAATACAGAGTTACCATCTCATGTATATACTGTATATAATACAGTTTATTGTTATACCCAATACAGAGTTACCATCTCATGTATATACTGTATATAATACAGTTTATTGTTATACCTAATACAGAGTTACCATCTCATGTATATACTGTATATAATACAGTTTATTGTTATACCTCATACAGAGTTACCATCTCATGTATATACTGTATATAATACAGTTTATTGTTATACCTTATACAGAGTTACCATCTCATGTATATACTGTATATAATACACTTTATTGTTATACCTAATACAGAGTTACCATCTCATGTATATACTGTATATAATACAGTTTATTGTTATACCTAATACAGAGTTACCATCTCATGTATATACTGTATATAATACAGTTTATTGTTATACCTTATACAGAGTTACCATCTCATGTATATACTGTATATAATACAGTTTATTGTTATACCTAATACAGAGTTACCATCTCATGTATATACTGTATATAATACAGTTATTGTTATACCTAATACAGAGTTACCATCTCATGTATATAATACAGTTTATTGTTATACCTAATACAGAGTTACCATCTCATGTATATACTGTATATAATAAGTTTATTGTTATACCTAATACAGAGTTACCATCTCATGTATATACTGTATATAATACAGTTTATTGTTATACCTAATACAGAGTTACCATCTCATGTATATACTGTATATAATACAGTTTATTGTTATACCTAATACACAGTTACCATCTCATGTATATACTGTATATAATACAGTTTATTGTTATACCTAATACAGAGTTACCATCTCATGTATATACTGTATATAATACAGTTTATTGTTATACCTAATACAGAGTTACCATCTCATGTATATACTGTATATAATACAGTTTATTGTTATACCTAATACAGAGTTACCATCTCATGTATATACTGTATATAATACAGTTTATTGTTATACCTAATACAGAGTTACCATCTCATGTATATACTGTATATAATACAGTTTATTGTTATACCTAATACAGAGTTACCATCTCATGTATATACTGTATATAATACAGTTTATTGTTATACCTAATACAGAGTTACCATCTCATGTATATACTGTATATAATACAGTTTATTGTTATACCTAATACAGAGTTATCATCTCATGTATATACTGTATATAATACAGTTTATTGTTATACCTAATACAGAGTTACCATCTCATGTATATACTGTATATAATACAGTTTATTGTTATACCTAATACAGAGTTACCATCTCATGTATATACTGTATATAATACAGTTTATTGTTATACCTAATACAGAGTTACCATCTCATGTATATACTGTATATAATACAGTTTATTGTTATACCTAATACAGAGTTACCATCTCATGTATATACTGTATATAATACAGTTTATTGTTATACCTAATACAGAGTTACCATCTCATGTATATACTGTATATAATACACTTTATTGTTATACCTAATACAGAGTTACCATCTCATGTATATACTGTATATAATACAGGCTATTGTTATACCTAATACAGAATTACCATCTCATGTATATACTGTATATAATACAGTTTATTGTTATACCTAATACAGAGTTACCATCTCATGTATATACTGTATATAATACAGTTTATTGTTATACCTAATACAGAGTTACCATCTCATGTATATACTGTATATAATACAGTTTATTGTTATACCTAATACAGAGTTACCATCTCATGTATATACTGTATATAATACAGTTTATTGTTATACCTAATACAGAGTTACCATCTCATGTGTATACTGTATATAATACAGTTTATTGTTATACCTAATACAGAGTTACCATCTCATGTATATACAGTATATAATACAGTTTATTGTTATACCTAATACAGAGTTACCATCTCATGTATATACTGTATATAATACAGTTTATTGTTATACCTAATACAGAGTTACCATCTCATGTATATACTGTATATAATACAGTTTATTGTTATACCTAATGCAGAGTTACTATCTCAGGTATATACTGTATATAATACAGTTTATTGTTATACCTAATACACAGTTACCATCTCATGTATATACTGTATATAATACAGTTTATTGTTATACCTAATACAGAGTTACCATCTCATGTATATACTGTATATAATACAGTTTATTGTTATACCTTATACAGAGTTACCATCTCATGTATATACTGTATATAATACACTTTATTGTTATACCTAATACAGAGTTACTATCTCATGTATATACTGTATATAATACAGTTTATTGTTATACCTAATACAGAGTTACCATCTCATGTATATACTGTATATATACAGTTTATTGTTATACCTAATACAGAGTTACCATCTCATGTATATACTGTATATAATACAGTTTATTGTTATACCTAATACAGAGTTACCATCTCATGTATATACTGTATATAGTACAGTTTATTGTTATACCTTATATAGAGTTACCATCTCATGTATATACTGTATATAACACAGTTTATTGTTATACCTAATACAGAGATACCATCTCATGTATATACTGTATATAATACAGTTTATTGTTATACCTAATACACAGTTATCATCTCATGTATATAATACAGTTTATTGTTATACCTAATAAAGAGTTACCATCTCATGTATATACTGTATATAATACAGTTTATTGTTATACCTAATACAGAGTTACCATCTCATGTATATACTGTATATAATACAGTTTATTGTTATACCTAATACAGAGTTACCATCTCATGTATATACTGTATATAATACAGTTTATTGTTATACCTAATACAGAGTTACCATCTCATGTATATACTGTATATAATACAGTTTATTGTTATACCTTATACAGAGTTACCATCTCATGTATATACTGTATATAATACAGTTTATTGTTATACCTAATACAGAGTTACCATCTCATGTATATACTGTATATAATACAGTTTATTGTTATACCTAATACAGAGTTACCATCTCATGTATATACTGTATATAATACAGTTTATTGTTATACCTAATACAGAGTTACCATCTCATGTATATACTGTATATAATACAGTTTATTGTTATACCTAATACACAGTTACCATCTCATGTATATACTGTATATAATACAGTTTATTGTTATACCTAATACAGAGTTACCATCTCATGTATATACTGTATATAATACAGTTTGTTATACCTAATACAGAGTTACCATCTCATGTATATACTGTATATAATACAGTTTATTGTTATACCTAATACAGAGTTACCATCTCATGTATATACTGTATATAATACAGTTTATTGTTATACCTAATACAGAGTTACCATCTCATGTATATACTGTATATAATACAGTTTATTGTTATACCTAATACAGAGTTACCATCTCATGTATATACTGTATATAATACAGTTTATTGTTATACCTAATACAGAGTTACCATCTCATGTATATACTGTATATAATACAGTTTATTGTTATACCTAATACAGAGTTATCATCTCATGTATATACTGTATATAATACAGTTTATTGTTATATCTAATACAGAGTTACCATCTCATGTATATACTGTATATAATACAGTTTATTGTTATACCTAATACACAGTTACCATCTCATGTATATACTGTATATAATACAGTTTATTGTTATACCTAATACAGAGTTACCATCTCATGTATATACTGTATATAATACAGTTTATTGTTATACCTAATACAGAGTTACCATCTCATGTATATACTGTATATAATACAGTTTATTGTTATACCTAATACAGAGTTACCATCTCATGTATATACTGTATATAATACAGTTTATTGTTATACCTAATACAGAGTTACCATCTCATGTATATAATAGTTTATTGTTATACCTAATACAGAGTTACCATCTCATGTATATACTGTATATAATACAGTTTATTGTTATACCTAATACAGAGTTACAATCTCATGTATATAATAGTTTATTGTTATACCTAATACAGAGTTACCATCTCATGTATATACTGTATATAATACAGTTTATTGTTATACCTAATACACAGTTACCATCTCATGTATATACTGTATATAATACAGATTATTGTTATACCTAATACAGAGTTACCATCTCATGTATATACTGTATATAATACAGTTTATTGTTATACCTAATACAGAGTTACCATCTCATGTATATACTGTATATAATACAGTTTATTGTTATACCTAATACAGAGTTACCATCTCATGTATATACTGTATATAATACAGTTTATTGTTATACCTAATACACAGTTACCATCTCATGTATATACTGTATATAATACAGTTTATTGTTATATCTTATACAGAGTTACCATCTCATGTATATACTGTATATAATACAGTTTATTGTTATACCTAATACAGAGTTACCATCTCATGTATATACTGTATATAATACAGTTTATTGTTATACCTAATACAGAGTTACCATCTCATGTGTATACTGTATATAATACAGTTTATTGTTATACCTAATACAGAGTTATCATCTCATGTATATAATGTATATAATATAGTTTATTGTTATACCTAATACAGAGTTACCATCTCATGTATATACTGTATATAATACAGTTTATTGTTATACCTAATACAGAGTTACCATCTCATGTATATACTGTATATAATACAGTTTATTGTTATACCTAATACAGAGTTACCATCTCATGTATATATTGTATATAATACAGTTTATTGTTATACCTAATACATAGTTACCATCTCATGTATATACTGTATATAATACAGTTTATTGTTATACCTAATACAGAGTTACCATCTCATGTATATACTGTATATAATACAGTTTATTGTTATACCTAATACAGAGTTACCATCTCATGTATATACTGTATATAATACAGTTTATTGTTATACCTAATACAGAGTTACCATCTAATGTATATACTGTATTATATACAGTTTATTGTTATACCTAATACACAGTTACCATCTCATGTATATACTGTATATAATACAGTTTATTGTTATACCTAATACAGAGTTACCATCTCATGTATATACTGTATATAATACAGTTTATTGTTATACCTAATACAGAGTTACCATCTAATGTATATAATACAGTTTATTGTTATATCTTATACAGAGTTACCATCTCATGTATATACTGTATATAATACAGTTTATTGTTATACCTAATACAGAGTTACCATCTCATGTATATACTGTATATAACAGTTTATTGTTATACCTAATACACAGTTACCATCTCATGTATATACTGTATATAATACAGTTTATTGTTATACCTAATACACAGTTACCATCTCATGTATATACTATATATAATACAGTTTATTGTTATACCTAATACAGAGTTACCATCTCATGTATATACTGTATATAATACAGTTTATTGTTATACCTAATACAGAGTTACCATCTCATGCATATACTGTATATAATACAGTTTATTGTTATACCTAATACAGAGTTACCATCTCATGTATATACTGTTTATAATACAGTTTATTGTTATACCTAATACAGAGTTACCATCTCATGTATATACTGTATATAATACAGTTTATTGTTATACCTAATACATAGTTACCATCTCATGTATATACTGTATATAATACAGTTTAATGTTATACCTAATACAGATTTACCATCTCATGTATATACTGTATATAATACAGTTTATTGTTATACCTAATACACAGTTACCATCTCATGTATATACTGTATATAATACAGTTTATTGTTATACCTAATACACAGTTACCATCTCATGTATATACTGTATATAATACAGTTTATTGTTATACCTAATACAGAGTTACCATCTCATGTATATACTGTATATAATACAGTTTATTGTTATACCTAATACAGAGTTACCATCTCATGTATATACTGTATATAATACAGTTTATTGTTATACCTAATACAGAGTTACCATCTCATGTATATACTGTATATAATACAGTTTATTGTTATACCTAATACAGAGTTACCATCTCATGTATATACTGTATATAATACAGTTTATTGTTATACCTAATACAGAGTTACCATCTCATGTATATACTGTATATAATACAGTTTATTGTTATACCTAATACAGAGTTACAATCTCATGTATATACTGTATATAATACAGTTTATTGTTATACCTAATACACAGTTACCATCTCATGTATATACTGTATATAATACAGTTTATTGTTATACCTAATACAGAGTTACCATCTCATGTATATACTGTATATAATACAGTTTATTGTTATACCTAATACAGAGTTACCATCTCATGTATATACTGTATATAATACAGTTTATTGTTATACCTAATACAGAGTTACCATCTCATGTATATACTGTATATAATACAGTTTATTGTTATACCTAATACAGAGTTACCATCTCATGTGTATACTGTATATAATACAGTTTATTGTTATACCTTATACAGAGTTACCATCTCATGTATATACTACTCTATATAATACAGTTTATTGTTATACCTAATACAGAGTTACCTTCTCATGTGTATACTGTATATAATACAGTTTATTGTTATACCTAATACAGAGTTACCATCTCATGTATATACTGTATATAATACAGTTTATTGTTATACCTAATACAGAGTTACCATCTCATGTATATACTGTATATAATACAGTTTATTGTTATACCTAATACAGAGTTACCATCTCATGTATATACTGTATATAATACACTTTATTGTTATACCTAATACAGAGTTACTATCTCATGTATATACTGTATATAATACAGTTTATTGTTATACCTAATACAGAGTTACCATCTCATGTATATACTGTATATAATACAGTTTATTGTTATACCTAATACAGAGTTACCATCTCATGTATATACTGTATATAATACACTTTATTGTTATACCTAATACAGAGTTACCATCTCATGTATATACTGTATATAATACTTTATTGTTATACCTAATACAGAGTTACCATCTCATGTATATACTGTATATAATACAGTTTATTGTTATACCTAATACAGAGTTACCATCTCATGTATATACTGTATATAATACAGTTTATTGTTATACCTAATACAGAGTTACCATCTCATGTATATACTGTATATAATACAGTTTATTGTTATACCTAATACAGAGTTACCATCTCATGTATATACTGTATATAATACAGTTTATTGTTATACCTAATACAGAGTTACCATCTCATGTATATACTGTATATAATACAGTTTATTGTTATACCTAATACAGAGTTACCATCTCATGTATATACTGTATATAATACAGTTTATTGTTATACCTAATACAGAGTTACCATCTCATGTATATACTGTATATAATACAGTTTATTGTTATACCTAATACAGAGTTACCATCTCATGTATATACTGTATATAATACAGTTTATTGTTATACCTAATACAGAGTTACCATCTCATGTATAAACTGTATATAATACATATTATTGTTATACCTAATACAGAGTTACCATCTCATGTATATACTGTATATAATACAGTTTATTGTTATACCTAATACAGAGTTACCATCTCATGTATATACTGTATATAATACAGTTTATTGTTATACATAATACAGAGTTACCATCTCATGTATATACTGTATATAATACAGTTTATTGTTATACCTAATACAGAGTTACCATCTCATGTATATACTGTATATAATACAGTTTATTGTTATACCTAATATAGAGTTACCATCTCATGTATATACTGTATATAATACAGTTTATTGTAATACCTAATACAGAGTTACCATCTCATGTATATACTGTATATAATACAGTTTATTGTTATACCTAATACAGAGTTACCATCTCATGTATATACTATATATAATACAGTTTATTGTTATACCTAATACAGAGTTACCATCTCATGTATATACTGTATATAATACAGTTTATTGTTATACCTAATACACAGTTACCATCTCATGTATATACTGTATATAATACAGTTTATTGTTATACCTAATACACAGTTACCATCTCATGTATATACTGTATATAATACAGTTTATTGTTATACCTAATACAGAGTTACCATCTCATGTATATACTGTATATAATACAGTTTATTGTTATACCTAATACAGAGTTACCATCTCATGTATATACTGTATATAATACAGTTTATTGTTATACCTAATACAGAGTTACCATCTCATGTATATACTGTATATAATACAGTTTATTGTTATACCTAATACAGAGTTACCATCTCATGTATATACTGTATATAATACAGTTTATTGTTATACCTAATACAGAGTTACCATCTCATGTATATACTGTATATAATACAGTTTATTGTTATACCTAATACAGAGTTACCATCTCATGTATATACTGTATATAATACAGTTTATTGTTATACCTAATACACAGTTACCATCTCATGTATATACTGTATATAATACAGTTTATTGTTATACCTAATACAGAGTTACCATCTCATGTATATACTGTATATAATACACTTTATTGTTATACCTAATACAGCAGTTACCATCTCATGTATATACTGTATATAATACAGTTTATTGTTATACCTAATACAGAGTTACCATCTCATGTATATACTGTATATAATACAGTTTATTGTTATACCTAATACAGAGTTACCATCTCATGTATATACTGTATATAATACAGTTTATTGTTATACCTAATACACAGTTACCATCTCATGTATATACTGTTTATAATACAGTTTATTGTTATACCTAATACAGAGTTACCATCTAATGTATATACTGTATATAACAGTTTATTGTTATAACTAATACAGTTACCATCTCATGTATATACTGTATATAATACAGTTTATTGTTATACCTTATACAGAGTTACATCTCATGTATATACTCTATATAATACAGGCTATTGTTATACCTAATACACAGTTACCATCTCATGTATATACTGTATATAATACAGTTTATTGTTATACCTAATACAGAGTTACCATCTCATGTATATACTGTATATAATACAGTTTATTGTTATACCTAATACAGAGTTACCATCTCATGTATATACTGTATATAATACAGTTTATTGTTATACCTAATACAGAGTTACTATCTCATGTATATACTGTATATAATACAGTTTATTGTTATACCTAATACACAGTTACCATCTCATGTATATACTGTATATAATACAGTTTATTGTTATACCTAATACAGAGTTACCATCTCATGTATATACTGTATATAATACAGTTTATTGTTATACCTTATACAGAGTTACCATCTCATGTATATACTGTATATAATACACTTTATTGTTATACCTAATACAGAGTTACCATCTCATGTATATACTGTATATAATACAGTTTATTGTTATACCTAATACAGAGTTACCATCTCATGTATATACTCTATATAATACAGTTTATTGTTATACCTAATACAGAGTTACCATCTCATGTATATACTGTATATAATACAGTTTATTGTTATACCTAATACAGAGTTACTATCTCATGTATATACTGTATATAATACAGTTTATTGTTATACCTAATACAGAGTTACCATCTCATGTATATACTGTATATAATACAGTTTATTGTTATACCTTATACAGAGTTACCATCTCATGTATATACTGTATATAATACAGTTTATTGTTATACCTAATACACAGTTACCATCTCATGTATATACTGTATATAATACAGTTTATTGTTATACCTAATACACAGTTACCATCTCATGTATATACTGTATATAATACATGTTATTGTTATACCTAATACAGAGTTACCATCTCATGTATATACTGTATATAATACAGTTTATTGTTATACCTAATACACAGTTACCATCTCATGTATATACTGTATATAATACAGTTTATTGTTATACCTAATACAGAGTTACCATCTCATGTATATACTACTCTATATAATACAGTTTATTGTTATACCTAATACAGAGTTACCATCTCATGTATATACTGTATATAATACAGTTTATTGTTATACCTAATACAGAGTTACCATCTCATGTATATACTGTATATAATACAGTTTATTGTTATACCTAATACACAGTTACCATCTCATGTATATACTGTATATAATACAGTTTATTGTTATACCTAATACAGAGTTACCATCTCATGTATATACTGTATATAATACAGTTTATTGTTATACCTAATACAGAGTTACCATCTCATGTATATACTGTATATAATACAGTTTATTGTTATACCTAATACAGAGTTACTATCTCATGTATATACTGTATATAATACAGTTTATTGTTATATCTAATACAGAGGTACCATCTCATGTGTATACTGTATATAATACAGTTTATTGTTATACCTAATACAGAGTTACCATCTCATGTATATACTGTATATAATACAGTTTATTGTTATACCTAATACAGAGTTACCATCTCATGTATATACTGTATATAATACAGTTTATTGTTATACCTAATACAGAGTTACCATCTCATGTATATACTGTATATAATACAGTTTATTGTTATACCTAATACACAGTTACCATCTCATGTATATACTGTATATAATACAGTTTATTGTTATACCTAATACAGAGTTACCATCTCATGTATATACTGTATATAATACAGTTTATTGTTATACCTAATACACAGTTACCATATCATGTATATACTGTATATAATACAGTTTATTGTTATACCTAATACAGAGTTACCATCTCATGTATATACTGTATATAATACAGTTTATTGTTATACCTAATACAGAGTTACCATCTCATGTATATACTGTATATAATACAGTTTATTGTTATACCTAATACAGAGTTACCATCTCATGTATATACTGTATATAATACAGTTTATTGTTATACCTAATACAGAGTTACCATCTCATGTATATACTGTATATAATACAGTTTATTGTTATACCTAATACAGAGTTACCATCTCATGTATATACTGTATATAATACAGTTTATTGTTATACCTAATACAGAGTTACCATCTCATGTATATACTGTATATAATACAGTTTATTGTTATACCTAATACAGAGTTACCATCTCATGTATATACTATATATAATACAGTTTATTGTTATAGCTAATACAGAGTTACCATCTCATGTATATACTGTTTATAATACAGTTTATTGTTATAGCTAATACAGAGTTACCATCTCATGTATATACTGTATATAATACACTTTATTGTTATACCTAATACAGAGTTACCATCTCATGTATATACTGTATATAATACAGTTTATTGTTATACCTAATACACAGTTACCATCTCATGTATATACTGTATATAATACAGTTTATTGTTATACCTAATACAGAGTTACCATCTCATGTATATACTGTATATAATACATATTATTATTATACCTAATACACAGTTACCATCTCATGTATATACTGTATATAATACAGTTTATTGTTATACCTAATACAGAGTTACCATCTCATGTATATACTGTATATAATACAGTTTATTGTTATACCTAATACAGTTACCATCTCATGTATATACTGTATATAATACAGTTTATTGTTATACCTAATACAGAGTTACCATCTCATGTATATACTGTATATAATACAGTTTATTGTTATACCTAATACAGAGTTACCATCTAATGTATATACTGTATATAATACAGTTTATTGTTATACCTAATACAGAATTACCATCTCATGTATATACTGTATATAATACAGTTTATTGTTATACCTAATACAGAGTTACCATCTCATGTATATACTGTATATAATACAGTTTATTGTTATACCTAATACAGAGTTACCATCTCATGTATATACTGTATATAATACAGTTTATTGTTATACCTAATACAGAGTTACCATCTCATGTATATACTGTATATAATACAGTTTATTGTTATACCTAATACAGAGTTACCATCTCATGTATATACTGTATATAATACAGTTTATTGTTATACCTAATACAGAGTTACCATCTCATGTATATACTGTATATAATACAGTTTATTGTTATACCTAATACAGAATTACCATCTCATGTATATACCGTATATAATACACTTTATTGTTATACCTAATACAGAGTTACCATCTCATGTATATACTGTATATAATACACTTTATTGTTATACCTAATACAGAGTTACCATCTCATGTATATACTGTATATAATACAGTTTATTGTTATACCTAATACAGAGTTACCATCTCATGTATATACTGTATATAATACAGTTTATTGTTATACCTAATACAGAGTTACCATCTAATGTATATACTGTATATAACAGTTTATTGTTATAACTAATACAGTTACCATCTCATGTATATACTGTATATAATACAGTTTATTGTTATACCTAATACAGTTACCATCTCATGTATATACTGTATATAATATTTATTATTGTTATACCTTATATAGAGTTACCATCTCATGTATATACTGTATATAATACTTATTATTGTTATACCTTATATAGAGTTACCATCTCATGTATATACTGTATATAATACAGTTTACTGTTATACCTAATACAGAGGTAACAGCTTATGGAAATTGCTAATACAGGGGCAACAACACATGGTTATACCTAATACAGAGGTAAAGGTATATTGTTATATCTAATATAGAAGTATCATTGTATGGCTATGTGCAATATAGAGGTAACAGATTAAGGTTATGGGGTAGTTGTATCAAGCAGCGGATGCTGCA